>NC_083359.1:105957865-106269293 GCF_030254825.1 Meriones unguiculatus
TGTCTTCAGGGATTGAGAGTAGCAAATATTCAACCCCCCTCCCTGCACTTCCCCGTACCCCAAGCATGGGCCTCCTGCTCCTTGGGACAGGGTTCTCAACATTGAAGCCCCTGTTCTGTGGATCTGCCATGGAGTCCAGGCAAACAATTCCTGGAGCCCAGACAGATCTGAATACTAGGAGGACAGTATGACAGGCCTGTAGGCCACTGAGGTATTCAGGGCACCTATGCATGGACACTGCACCCTTGAACAGCACCAGCAGCCACACCCCCTCCTGTGCTTAAGCTCCACATTCCAGGCATCCACACGCTCTAGCACCCTGTCCATCAAGGCACACTTCCACTCACACACCCACGCTTATGCACATGGGCCTGTCACCCCTCTGCCTTAGTTACAGCTGAAACAACAATATCCACTCTCAAACCAGTGGACTTCTCTCATCTTCCTGAAGAATACTCCAGACACCAGAGACAGATGGACCCAGTCTGAAGTACAGACTCTAGGAACAAACACTGAAGGTTACAAGTAAGCAGATGGCTACATCCAACAAAATTCAGAACATCATGGCTTTACCAGCAATCCCCAAAATCAATGGATATACTAATTCACTGGAAACATGGGAAAATGATCTCAAATCTATACTTATCCAGTTATTAAAGAGGGAACAAACAAAGCTCTCAAAGGAATATAGGCAAATACAGTAAAACAAATGGAGGCACACGTAGAGGCATAAGAGAGGAAACAAACAAAGCTCTCAAAGAAATACAGGCAAATAGAGCCAAACAAATAGAAGCACAAGTAGAAGCATAAATAGTGGCATATAGAGAGGAAATTAACAAAAAATAGAGGCCATATGAAAAGACAGGAATCCATATTCAAACAGATGAAGGAAATGGTGCAAGACATGATAACAATTAGAATCAATAAAGAAAACACAAACAGAGAAAACCCTGGAGCTAGAGAACTTAGAGAAAAGATCAGGAACCACAAAGGTAATCATCACCAATAGAATACAAGAGATGGAAGAGAGAATATCAGTCGCAGAAGATACACTTGCAGAAATTGATACATCTCTCAAAAAAAAAAGTAAAATAGGAGAAGTTCCAAACATAAAACATCCAAGAAATCAAGGACACTATGAAAAGACAAAATCTAAGTATAATAGGAATAGACAAAAAAGAAGATTCTAGGCTCCAAGGTCAAGAAAATATTTTCAGGAAAATTTTCCCAACTTAAAGAAAGAGATGTCCATAAACATATGAGTCCTACAGAACACCAAATAACTAAACCAGACAAGAAACTCCTTACATCACATAATAGTCAAAACACTAAATCTACAAAAAAAAGAAAAAATATTAAAAGCAGCAAGAGAAAAAGGCCAAGAAACATATAAAGGTAGACCTATCAGAATCACACCAGACTTCTCAACAGAAACTATGAAAGCCAGAAGGGCCTGGGCAGATGTCATGCAGACTCTAAGAGATGACAGAGGCTAATCAAGACTACTATACCACACAAAGCTTTCAATCAACACAGATGGAGAAATCAAAGTATTCCACGACAAAACTAAACTTATACAATATCTACACAGCAACCAGCCCTACAGAAGATACTAGAAGGAAAACGTCAATCCAATAAAAACAACTACACCCAAGAAAGCATAGGATATAGATAACTTCACAACAAAAAAATTAAAAGACAACAAGCACTGAACCACAGTAACATCACCAACTCCACAATAAAAAGAACTAACATTCATTGGTCACTATTATCAACATCAACGGACTCAACTCTCCAATAAAAAGACACAGACTAACAGAATCATTGTGGAAACAGGACACAACATTCTGATGCATCCAAGAAACACACCTCTGCAACAAAGATAAACACTGCCTCAGAGTAAAAGGCTGGAAAAATGTTTTTCAAGCAAACAGACCCAGAAAACAACCTGGGGCAGCTATCCTAATATCTAATAAAATAGACTTTCAACCAAAATTAATCAAAAAAGATGAGGAGGGGCTTTTCTCATCAAAGGAAAAATCCACCAGGAGGACATCACAATTCTGAACATCTATGCCCCAAATACAAAAGAACCTGCATTTGTCAAATGAAACATTATTAAAGCTTAAATCACACAACAATCCCAACACCTTAATAGTGGGAGACTTCAACACTCCACTCTCATGAAAGGACAGATCATCTAGACAGAAGTTAAATAGGGAAATAATGGCACTTACAGAGGTCCTAACTCAAATGGACCTAATAGATATCTACAGAATTTTTCACCCAAATTTAAAAGAGTTCAACTTCTTTTCAGCACCTCATGGAACCATCTCAAAAATTGACCATATAGTCAGGCACAAAGCAAGCTTCAACAGATACGAAAAACTCAAAATAATCTCTTATGTGGTATAAGACTACCATAGCCTAAAATTAGACCTCAACAACAACAGAAATAACAAAGAACCTACATACACATAGAAACTAAACAACTCTCTACTCAATGTCAGCTTGGTAAGGGAAGAAATGAAAAAAATAATTAGAGACTTGGTAAAATTCAATGAAAATGAAGGCACTTTTTACCCAAACTTATGGGACACAATAAAAGCAGTGCTAAGAGGAACGTTCATAGCACTAAGTGCCTCCAGAAAGAAGTTTCAGACATCTCATACAAGCAACTTAGTGGCACACCTAAAAGCCGTACGAAAAAAAAAAGAAGCAGACAAACCCAAGAGGAATAGATGATTGGAAATAATCAAACTCAGAGCTGAAATCAATGAATTAGATACAAAGAAAACAATTCAAAGAATCAATGAGACCAAGGGCTGGTTATTCGAGAAAATCAACAAGAAAGACAAACCCTTAGCTAAACTAACTAAAAGGCAGAGAGACACTATCCAAATCAACAAAATCAGAAATGAAAAGGGGGACATAACTACAGACACTAAGGAAATCCAAACGATTATTAGGTCTTACTACAAAAGTCTATATGCCACAAAATTTGAAAATCTAAATGAAATGGACAATTTTCTTGCTAGATTCCATTTACCAAAATCAAATCAAGATCAGATAAAGAGATTAAACAGTCTTATATCCCCCAAGGAAATAAAAGCTGACATCAAAAGTCTCCCAAAAAAAAAGAAAGAAAGAAAGAAAGAAAGAAAGAAAGAAAGAAAGAAAGAAAGAAAGAAAGAAAAGAAAAGAAAGAAAAGAAAAAGAAAAAAGAAAAAGAAAAGAAAAGCCCAGGACCACATGGTTTCAGCACAGAATTCTACCAGACCTTCAAAGAAGAGCTAACTCCAATTCTCTTCAAACCATTCCACAAAATAGAAAGAGAAGGAACATTACCAAACTCATTCTATGAGTCACCTTGATACCTAAACCACACAAAGACCCCATAAAAAAGAGAACTTCAGACCTATATCTCTTATGAACATTGAGGAAAAATTCTCAAAATATTTACAAATACAAGAACACATAAAAGATATCATCCACCATGACCAAGTAGGTTTCATCTCAGGCATGCAGGGGAGGTTCAATATACAGATATCCCTCAATGTAATCCAGCATATAAACAAACTGAAGACGAAAAACCACATGATCATCTCCTTAGATGCTGAAAAAGCATTTGACAAATCCTATACACATTCATGTTTAAAGTTTAGAGAGATCAGGGATACAAGGTACATACCTAAACATAGTAAAGACAATATATAACAAGTCTGCCTATAGCCAACATCAAACTAAACGGAGAGAAACTTAAATCAATCCCACTGAAATCAAGAACAAAGCAGGGCTACCCACTCTCTCCATATCTTTTCAACATAGTACTTGAAGTCCTAGCTAGAGCAATAAGACAACAAAAGAAGATCAAGGGGATACAGATCAGAAAGGAAGAAGTCAAAGTATCACTATTTGCAGATGATATGATGGTATACATGAGTGAGCCCAAAAATTCGAACTCCTTCAGCTGATAAACACCGTCAGCAAAGTGACTGGATACAAAATTAACTTAAAAAAAAAAATCAGTAGCCTTCCTGTATACGAAAGACAAAAGGGCTGAGAAAGAAATTAGGAAAACTACACCCTTCACAATAGGCACTAATAACATAAAATACTTTGGAGTGACTCTAACAAAGCAGGTGAAAGACCTGTTTGAAAAAAAACAGAAGATGGAAAGATCTCCCATGTTCATGGATCAGTAGGATTAACGTAGTGAAAATGGCCATCCTGCCAAAAGCAATCTATAAATTAAATGCGATTCCCATCAAAATACCAACACAATTCTTTACAGACCTTGACAGAACAATTCTCAATTTCATATGGAAAAACAAAGAACCCAGAATTGCTAAAACAATCTTGTGTAACAACAGATCGTTTGGAGGTATCTCCATCCCTGATCTCAAGCTATACCGCAGAGAAATAGTAATAAAAAGTGTGTGGTACTGGCATAGAAACAGAATGATGGATCAATGGAATCAAACAGAAGACCCAGAAATAAACCCACACACCTATGGATACTTGATTTTTTTTTTTACAAAGAAGCCAAAACCAAACAATGGGAAAAAAGATAGCATCTTCAACAAATGGCAATGGTCTAACTGGACATCTACATGTAGAAAAATGCAAATAGATCCATATTCATCATCTTGCACAAAACTAAAGTCTAAGTGGATCAAGACCTGAACATAGAACCAGGCACACAAAATCTGTTAGAAGAAAAAGTGTTGAAAAGCCTTGAATTCATTGGCACAGGAGACAACATCCTGAACAGAACACCAACAGCACAGGCCCTAACATCAACAATCAATAAATGGGACCTCATGAAACTGAAAAGCTTCTGTAAAGCAAAGGACACTGTCATCAGAACAAAACAACAGCCTACAGACTGGGAAAGTATCTTCATCAACCCTATATTTGACAGAGGGCTAATATCCAGAATATATAAACAACTAAAGAAGTTACAAAGCAACAAATCAAGTAATCCAATCTAAAAAATGGGGTACAGAGCTAAACAGAGAATTCTCAATAGAGAATATCAAATGGCAAAGAAACACTTAAATGCTCAACATCCTTAGTCATCAGGGAAATGCAAATCAAAATGACCCTAAGATTTCACCTTACACCCATCGAAACGGCTAAGATCAAGAACTCTAGTGATAACACATGCTGGAGAGGATGTGGAGAAAGGGGGAACCCTCCTCCATTGCTGTTGGGAATGTAACTTATACAACCACTTTGGAAATTAATCTAGTGCTTTCTCGGACAATTAGGAATAGTGCTACCTCAAGATCCAGCTATACCACTCCTAGGTATATATCCAAAATATGCTCAAGTATACAACAAGGACATTTGCTCAACCATGTTTGCAGCAGCTTTATTCGTAATAGCCAGAATCTGGAAACAACCTAAATATCCCTCAACAGAGGAATGGATACAGAAATTGTGGTACATTTACACAATGGAATATTACCCAGCAATTAAAAATCATGAAATTTGTGGGTCAATGGTGGGAACTAGAAAAGATCATTCTGAGTGAGGTATCCCAGAAGCAGAAAGACATTCATGGTATATAGTCACTTATAAGTGAATATTAGACATATAATATAGGACAAATATACTAAAATCTGTACACATAAGAGAGTTGGGCAAGGAGAAGGACCCTGGGTAAGATGATCAATCCACACTCAGATAGGCAAATGGGATAGACAACAGAAGAGGGAGAAAACAGGGAACAGGACAGGAGCCTACCACAGAGAGCTTCTGAAAGACTCTACCCAGCAGGGTATCAAAGCAGATGCTGAGACTCATAGCCAAACTTTGGGCAGAGTGCAGGAAATCTTATCGGAGAGGGAGATAGAAAAATCTGGAGGGGACAGGAGCTCCACAAGGAGATCAACAGAGACAAAATATCTGGGTCCAGGTGACCTTTCTGAGTCTGCTACTCCAGCTAAGGACCATGCATGGAGATAACCTAGAACCCCTGCACAGTTGTAGCCCATGGTAGTTCAGTGTCCAAGTGGGTTCCCTAGTAATTTGAACAGGGACTGTCTCTGACATGAACTCAGTGGCTGGCTCTTTGATCTCCTCCCCTTGATGGGGGAGCAGCCTTACCAGGCCACAGAGGAAGACAATGCAGCCAGTCCTGATGAAACCTGATAGAATAGGGTCAGAGGGAAGGGAAGGAGGACCTCCTCTATCCGTGGACTTGTAGAAGGGCATGGGAGGAGATGAGGGAGGGAATGAGGGAGTGGTCCACAGCTGGGATACAAAATGAATAAATTGTAATTAAAAAAAAACAAGTTAGTGACATTTTTCAAGCAGATAAAGGATGGTAACTTCACTGTGGATATGAAACTATTCTGTGTAATATGAGGCTCCCACTGGGCAGTGCTAACACTTTGGATAAGAATTTTTACCTTGCATGAAGGTGCATGGTTTCATTCTGGTGGGTAGAGGGATCTGCTCAGGACTGTCATGACTGACTGAAGGCATCCATCTATGCAGCCCAGATTTAAATATTCATCTTGCACTCATATACTACATCCTATGTTATCAATTTCAAATGTGATAGTCTGGTCTCTCCTCAGTCTTGCTTGTTTTTATTGTTGTTTCTCCATGTTTCTCCCTTGGTCTAGAGCACATGTAGGGAAGAAGATTTTGTAGGCTTCCTCAAACCTTCAATCTGATTTAATAAACAACTATTTATCTTGAGCTTCAATTATGTCTGAAGCATCATTGTAGGTGCTAGGTAGGATGGATAACAGTAGCAATGTCAGGTATTAAGAAAATAAATTGAAGAATTGTTATGGAGGGATCAATTTAGGGTAGGAAAATTTCAGTGAATTATGGAAACATTCAATGGAAAGAGTTAACATATTTTTGGGTATAAGATAGATAAATAGGTGGCTAAGTTGGGAAATTTGTAAGATTTTCCTAAAGAAATGATATTAAAGGATAACTGAGGAACTAGAACATATATTTTGAGCACGCATGTGATCCAACATGTATGTTTATGATACGTGTTGCAGGTCACTGAGGAAGTGACATGCCAATCAGCAGAGGTGCACAAACAAACAAAGTAAAACAGATAAACTAACATCCTTGGATAAAAGGAATGGAAGGTCCCATTCTTTTGCTCCCACAGCAGTGCAGAAGTTGGCCTTGTTGGTATCTGTTGGCAGGAAGGAACATCAAAACCACAAAGGTCAGATCATCATGTATCTGAAGAATCATGTGAACCAGTGTCCTAGGCTCAACAAGGTTTGTGGGAGAAGACTGATTCTGACAGAACCAATGCATCGGGAGACACTCTGAGCCTACCTGCTTTGCACTGAAGTCCTCTTAGTCCCCTGGACCCAGCTATCTTGACATGGTGTCATCTTTAGAAAAAATGGATGGCACAAGAGAGAGTGCAGTAAAGAGTGTGAATCTCAGAGGCTGGGTGAGGAGCCAGCACAGCATTGGCAATAATCCAGCATGTCAGCGGCACTCCCAGAGCAGAACAGAAAGTCACAGAGCCTTGCAGGCCCAGCGACCATGGAGACAAAGAAGCAGTGACCAAAGCAACAGGACTGGTGGGCAGATTGCAGTTGCCAGCCTGCTTGAGACATCTGAAGTCCTCGATGCAAGAAGAGTAGAGTAGGGTCCTTAGACAATTTAGGAAAAGAAAAATTAATTGGACAAAATTTATTCTCTGAAGGAATAAAGGAGTTATCCTAATCACACAGCACACACACTTGGAAAAGCATTTCTTAAAGGTCATTCTCCAAAAGTGTTTGTCTCTGGTATGATCCCAGAGAGATTTAATAATCTTTTCTTGTAAAAGGAACTATAAACTTCTACAAGTGTTTCCAAGTTTGCAAGAGAACATAATAGGTGATGAGTCCTTTGGAAGGAAGACACATTGTCTGAATATATTCTGTACATTTCGCCAGTGTCCAGTTATCTTGATGGATGCTAATCTCAAACATGCCTAGCTCAACCAGCCACCTATTTCTTTGTGCAAAATGAACTGGTTTACTAATGTTACTCAGACGATGGTAAGTTGAACAGTGCTGTATCAATTATCCATTTTTCCTCCTCCCTTGGGGTACCACCCTCTCTTGAGGAACAAATATGATGAGATGGGAGGAAGTCTGGAAGAAAGTGAAGTGACAAGGCTAGCTCTGCACCTCTACAGCATGTCTCAGAAGCAGCAGCCAGATTGTGGTGGCCTGTGCTTTGACCTTTCAAATTCAAGGCTGAGCCTTAGATGCAGAGACAACTGTTTACTACACCAAGAGCCATGCCAAGGTCTAGCACAGACAGAAAGTGTAACTCTAGGAGAGTGACAGGTTCAAACAGCATGATCAGTCAGGGAAAGCTTTAGCCAGGGCTCTTCCACTCTCTTGGCTCTCCTATGAACTTGGGAGTGGTGAGCAAGTTCATGTGTACTTAGCAGCAATTCAGGGAGTTGAGTCATGAGAATAAGCACAGTGAAAACAGTGTTCAGGGCAGCCAGTTCAAACACATAGGCAATCTCAGGGAGGTTGGCAAGGGTAGAAAAAGATGAGGCAGACTCAGTCACTAAGGAAAGCCACTAGGCCTAAATTCATCTAAGCGGCTACAACACAGAGGTCTGACAAGAGGGACAGTACTGACAAGCACGAAGTAGCAGCCACCTGCCATTGTCATTTTGTTGTATCCCCCAGGGTCACAAGAGGACAGACACAAGCCTCTTAAATATTTGAGAAAATTTTGAAGCTAGGAGGAAGTTAGGGAATTACTAAAAATGCTGCCTTTGTTTAAATGACTATTTTTTATTACTCTGTTTGGCCAAGGTAAATGGAAGCTGTTTTTCCCCCTCTCCCATTCCAATGCTGACAGGGGTAAAAGACCTATTTTATATTCTGACCCAGAATATAAAATGAATAAAAAGCTATTATTTTCATAGTTTACCTGTGTGAGAGCATCTATAAACAGTACAGTGTTTCATATATCTTTACAGTGTATGATATATATGTATCTTTTTACTAAATAGAGGTACTAGGAATATGTAAATAGATGTTATTAAACACATATCTTCATATAAGCATATTCACTATGTATCATCAAGGTTTTTCTTTTAGATTATATAAATAATAATATCATTTGACTCCATGAATTTTATTTCTGGTCATGTTCTTTTTCTATCAGGGATAAAATGTTTGTTAAAACAATCAGGTCTGGCCTACAAGCCTTTTGCCTTTGCTACCTGTGTGAACCTGACAATAAGGGGCTGGAAGATAATTTTAAGTCATCTCTTGGGAGGGGCTTCTCTTCCTACCTTGGTATTGCATACCCCTGTGCTATGGTATGGCTGTCAGTCTTATGCAGGAAACCCATAGGAGTCTAGCACCTAGTGAGCTCTGTTGGTACCCAAAGAAGGACATTTATAATGCACCACTAAGGCCTCGAATATGGTCTTCAATGCTGGTTTCTGAGCTCTGCATCTTACTCAGGTTTTTCTTTTAAGCAGCTAGTACTGGTATCCACCTAACACTTGAGGTGGGAAGGTGGCTGCAACTCTAGCCCATTTGTTGAATGGATTTGTCCTGTAATGATAAAGTCTTTTTTTCTCCTTTATTTCTTGCTGCTTCTCACTCATAGTCTTACGTGCCTAAGATCCCCATACCTTTCCTGTGCCTGACCCCGAATTTGAAAATGTATTTGCAGGGATAAGATTAGGCCTAAAATTATATTGTCTACCCTAAAAGAGGATGTTCATATGTCTCTGTCAGGTAACCTCTCCATTCAAGTTTAAAGTTTAAGATGCCTGGTATCCTGGGCTAGCTGGTAGTTGACTGCAAGTTCCACACTTGGTTTATTTCCATTCTCACTGCTTACTCCAGGACTGTGGCTGGGAGGATGCAGGGTCTTAGCTGAGCTCCTTAGGTGACTAGCTTGAGTCTCGCCTGACCTTGAAAAGCTAGCTGCAGGGCTCTCCCCCAGTGACTCAGATATTCTTTCAGATAAGCAGATGCCCTCCAGACAAAAGGAGACTTCCGTAGAGACATGCATGGATTCTTGCCTCCGTTTTTTTTTGTTTGTTTGTTTGTTTGTTTTGTTTGTTTGTTTGTTTTGTTTTTTCAGTAATTTTCCATGGAGCAGATAGCTGATTGCTGCCTAGCTGTTTTCAGGAGGGTCGCCATTCTGAAAGGCTCAGCTTAACTAGCCTTTTCTTGTTCTTAGGCTCACATGCCTGGTTTCCAAGGTACATTTCTGTTATAGTCATAAAAACACCTTGATCAAAACAACTTAGTGTCCTTCTATCCCACACTCTTCCATAAGACTCCATGTGCTCTGCCCAAAGTTTGGTTGTGAGTTTCAGCATCTGCTTCCATCTTCTGTTGGGTGGAATTGCGCATCATTTCTATGGAAGGCTCCTATTCTGTTCCCTCTCTTCAAGCATATTTGGTGTCTATTCTATGCATCCTTCTGAATGAAAATTAAGCATCCTTGTTACTTAGCTTCTTTGAGTCTGTGGATTGTAGAATGGTTATCCTGTATTGTATGGCAAATGTCAGTTTATAAGTGAATATATACTACACATGTCTTTCTGAGTCTGGGTTACCTCACTTGGATGATCTTTTCCTGATCCATGTCCTTGTTTTCAGTAGGTGAGTAGTATTCATGTAAATGTACCACAGTTTCTTTATCCATTCTTTGGTTGAGGGACATCCGGGTTGTTTCCAGTTTCTAGCAATTATGAATAAAGCTACTACGAACATAAGTTGAGCAAGTGTCTTTGTGGTATGGTGAAGGATCTTTTGGGTATATGCCCAGGAGTGGTATAGCTGGGTCTTGGGGTAGAGCTTTTCCCACTTTTCTGAGGAAGCATCAGATTGATTTCCAAAGTGGTTGTACAAATTTGCACTTTCACCAACAATGGAGTATTGTTCCCTTTTCTCTACAACCTTGCCAGTATGTGCTGTCATGTTCAGCATGATATGATGACTATATAATCACACCATAAATTTTTACCCTACATATTACAGAGTAAAAGTGCTCTGAATTTTATAGTAAATAAACATACAGACTTTTTGTGTCTTCTAAAATCATTCATTACCATATTAAGCTAACCATTTCAGAGTTGAAGGTGCACTAGAAATCTCATTTCTTCTTGGAAGCAACAGCTCCTTTTACCTGAGTCTTGGTGTGTTAACTGAGGATTTCTGTTGAGGTAGAAGTACTCTGAACCTCACCAGGCAGGTGTTACTATATAGGTTTATTACTAGAAATGTACTTTTTATTTTGACCTCAAATCTTTCCTTTGTCTTCATTTTTTTCCTCTTCTTCTTCTTCTTCTTCTTCTTCTTCTTCTTCTTCTTCTTCTTCTTCTTCTTCTTCTTCTTCTTCTTCTTCTTTTTCTTCTTCTTCCTCTTCTTTTTTTTTGTAAATAATGGCTTTTAAAAACATGAAAAGAGATGGCATGCTTTTCTTTAGGTTTCTATTTTCCATTCTAGGCTTTCTTCATGATCACCAAGCCCCTAAAGTTCCTACTACTGGAGCTGGAGAGAAGATTCCGGGCTTAAGAGTACTGGCTGTTCTTGCAAAGGACCTAGGTTCAGTTCTCAGCACCCACATGGTGGCTGAAAACCATCTGTACTCCAGTTCCAGAGGACTCAAAACCATTTGTAACTCCAATTCCAGTTCTAGATCCAGAGGATCTGACATCCTCTGGCCTCATGAACACTGCATGCATGACATAGTACACAGACATACATGCAGGCAAACACCCATGAGGATTTTAAAAAATTTAATTTGTACTGATATTTAGGGAGATAGTGTTTTGTTTTATTTAATTTTGTTTTAGGCTAACATTCATTACCATAAACCACAGAATCCCAAGTTTAACTCTACATACCTGGTACATTAATCTGAGAATATTTTATATTCCAAGATATTTCTATTAATTAAGTCCTTTTGTATATATAAAAATGTGTAAGCCATTGGAACAAGCACAGTTACTGATGTCATGTTCTAGAATTCCATCTTGGTTCTTCTACAATTTAACAGTTTTGCCCAAAACAGCAACATCCTTTCAGTTCTTTGTTTTGTTTTGTTCTGTTTGAACACATATGCACAATGCTATTATCTATTCATTTATCTCTTTGTAGAGTGATCAAAGGTATGCTTTCTGAAAACTCTGAAGACACTGGGACAAAAGGTATAAAGATGGGAATCTGTGGGATTTGAAACATAAAGCCCTTCATTTACCCTTTGCATAAATGTTACCACAGTATCAATTTACTCAACAGGCCACCAGAAATTTCTTTGAAAAATCTCATGTGAAGTGGAAGTTTCTTCTTTCTTTCTTTCTTTCTTTCTTTCTTTCTTTCTTTCTTTCTGACTCAGTTGTATCATTTGATGTTTTGCTAGAAGCTGTCTTGTGCTAGGGGTGTGACTTTGGCCATCTGGAAATATCCGTGGGTGAGCTTTGAGGAAAGGAGATATATAGAAGCCCATGGACAGTAAGACAATGCTTTTTGGAACATCACTATGCTGGTCTTTATTCTTTGACACTTCACTTACCAGAGAAAAACATTTCAGAGACTTCTCAGGGAAATCCAACTGAGTCTTGTGGCGTTCACTAACTTGTTCTGCTGAATTGTGCTGATTTGTGTTGCTGTTTGGTGTTGACACTTGGACTGGACTGCTGGTTTCTGGACAACAAAGAGTGGACTCTCCCAAAGGAGCTGCTTCTTAAAAGGTCTGCAAGCCCTTTTTCCTAATAACCTTCTTTCTCCCCTACTTCTGATCAGTGAGTTGAAATGGAGATAAAAGAATTTAAGAACCCTAAATAAAGTAGGTTTGTTGAAAAATCTAAGCTTACACTCATGATTTTGAGAGATGACTTTGAAACTAGCATTTGAGCATCCTCTAGTGTGAAGTGTTAGCCTGCTATCCAAGTCCTTGTGGTGGTGTGAATGAGAATGGACCCCACAGGCACATGCGTTTGAATGCTTGGGAAAGATTGAGAGATGTAGCCTTGTTGGAGGAGGCATCATTGAAGGTCAGCTTTGAGGTTTCAAAAGCCCACACTATTTCCAGTCTTTATCTCTGCCTCTTGCTTGTGGATGAGTTGAAAGCTCTCAGCTGCTCCAGTTCCTGCCTGCCTGCTGCCATGCTTCCTGCCATGATGGTCATGGGCTCAACCTCTGAAACTGCTAAACAAGTACTTTTGTAAGCTGCCTTGGTCGTGATGTTTTGACATGGAAATAGAAGACTAGCTAAAGTAATGCTAATTGCTAGCAAATCCTACCAGTCAAGAGATTTAGCTTTGCACATGCAATCATCCTTCCTGTCATATGCTTATATATAAACAGGCAATGATCACAGGTTGTTTGGCAAATAAGAAGGAAAATGAAAATAATCTGAATCACAAACACTACATGCATGTATTGTGTGCACGTGCTTCTGTGCATGGATGTGCACCTGAAGTCAACTTTGGGTGCCATTCTTCAGGCAACTTTTATCTTGTTTTTTTTTTTTTTTGTTTTGTTTGTTTGTTTCAGACAGGGTCTACCACTTGGTCAGAATTCATCAAGTCAGCAGGCTGGCTGGTCAGAGAGTCCCATGGGTGCTCCTATATCTGCCTCCTTAAGGACCAGAGTATAACCTGACAACTGAACTCAAGTCCTTATACTTGCATCGTATATTAGTGAGGGTTTTCTAGAGGAACAGAACAGAACTGTATAAAGGCAGCTGAGGTCAAGGGCAGGGAGGGAACTTGCAGCTTCACTGTGTCACACAATTGCCACTGCTTCTGGTTGGCTCCTTAACCTGGAACTGCCAATTTTCTGTTGGCATCAGCACCAAAGCATCCCTTGCTGGTCTTATGCCTGTTTACATCCTATTAAACCATTCTTCCCCTTAACTGTAGTCAAGACACCTCAGGTAGATCCTGCTTTAGGCCAATACTAAGTTCTCCTAAGTCTTGTACAAATGTGATGTATTTTAATAATATAAACAGAATGTTATGGAATATTTCATGTCATCAGAAAAGAAATAGGGAAATCTCTTAAAAAAGCAGAATAGAAGAAAAATCGCCCCGGGCTGACGAGAAGGCAGTACAACCTAATAGAATTAACAACTGAACTCTGGATGTCCAGTGTCCAACTAATAAGCACCACATGAAAGAAACAGAAGAAAAGCTGAAGTAAGGGAGCTATGACAGGAATTCAGTTCACAAATGCAGAAGAGAATGAGTCTGAAAACACACACTATAAAATACTCACAAAAGTGATCAAAACCTCAGAGGTATAGAAAAGATAAAACACACTGTAAAGCCCTTCCTGTGGAACCACTGAACAGTTTGTTCACGATGATCACATACCACTCAAGCCATTTTCAGCAAGTACAGGTTGACTTGAGGTTTGGCCCACTCTGGCACGATCTCTGACTCCTCCACAGGATGATGCACGTGGGCATCAGAATAATCCATCCACTTGTCTCTACCCTCTTGGAATGGTGCTTCTGTCCCAGCCTTTTCTCTGTCACTTCCTCTGATAGTTCATTGCATGGGCATTGGTTCTAGATTCTGGACTGAGGCTTTTCATCACTTTCTCTTGTTTGTAACGATTAGTGCCCTACTATCTACTTCATGCATGATGACAATGGCCACTGCTGGCTGAATGAAACTACACACCCAGTGACCCACATATGTGTGCTTCAGAAGATAACAAAGAGTTGTGTCTCAGTGATAAAATCTAACTTGCGATTAGACAACAGCTTAAGGTCACTGAACTACAGTGACAGAACCATGTAATTCTAACCCTCATTTGTCTGAACCCAATATCAGTGTTCTTTTGCAAGGCGGTTCATATTTTAAATTTTATTTGATAGTCTCATCTAAGCACCTAAGGCATTCTGATTACTCTGCCTTGACCTCTGTGCCTGCTCTCATCCTTGTAAATCTTCTCTCCCACATAGACAATTTTGTGTGGTCTTTGTGACGTGCCGAGTTCCAAAATTCCCAAGAGTCTATGACCATGCATTTGGAACCCCCACTGGAGCCAGCTGGCTCACCAGTGGGTACACACCTGATGATGAGAACTGCTCTCATCATCTGAGACTCTCTCAGATCGCATACGTAATAAGGAAGCTCGAATGCCATTTTTAAACGATCACCTTCAAGCTTTGCTGATTTATCTAACAGGAGCAAAAACACATATCCACACACACACACACAAAAACTTGTACAGTCATCACAACACTCATCAACAGCTAAAAGAGTGGAAACAACTGAAAAGTTCACCATCAGATTAGCGAGTAAAATATTGCAGTTTCCCCATGTAAAGGAGTATATGGCAATACAGAGGGATGGAGTATTGACACACACTATAACACAGATGAACTTTAAAAGCAGCGTACTAAAGGATATCATACAGACTCTTTTTTACAATGTTCAGTTTATATAAAACACCTAGAGTGCCAAATCTACAGAGAGTACATTCATGGGTGTGCAGAGATGAAGGGTGAGGAATGGAACGTGACTGTTACAGAGGACAGTTTTTATGCAGGGTGATGAAAATGTTTTAAACTGGCACTGTAGTGATGTTTCAGAACTGTGACTATGTGAACAAACCACAAATCGGTAACCTAAAAGTGGATATATAAGAATTTTGTCTTAATAAAGCTAGTACAATGAAAACAAAATATGTCCTTTAAAATCTCCTGATATACATTGTCTATATAAATTCTTTCTCTCTAAATCATACTGTGCAAAATTAATATGCCAAGAAACTAATTTGCTTGATGACTGACCAATTAACATTCAGAGATAATACTAGGAAGTATTAACAACCAGCAATGCCATCTTGCATTCAACCTAGAAGAATGCGCTATTTTAACCTCAAATTTCTGTCAAAAGAGTTTAAAACAGCCAGATTTTTGTACTCCAAGTTAATAATGTTTTATTAATACCAATTTTAAACTTCATTGTATAATTTTATTATTCATAACCCGGGGCAGTTTTTACATCTCAGGCTCGGGGTTACAAAGGAGCATGTCTGCCAAGTGCAAATTCAGCCTTAAATTAATCAGTCCCACTTGTCTTTTAATGTTTCTACGCTTAAGAAAACATATCCTTGCATATTTTATATATTTCGTCATTAACTATAGAATATATCAACTATTCTTTTAGAAAAAGGATAAAGTTAAACCCAATGCTATCTGATGTCTTACAGAACTCAAAATCAAGCCACATTTTTTGTAAAATAGTTTACTACTTTTTTCTCTAAATATACAATATTGGCTAAAGACAGTATTTCACATACTCTTCCAAAACCAGACATAAATTTTAATGATTACTGGTATAATTAGCATGAATCATAATTGCTTTCAGATAATACTAAAATTTGAAATATAATAATAATAATAATAATGTCATTAAAAGAGTATCATAAGTAAATACAAAAAGTAACTTTTATACTAGGCAAAATGTTAAAATCAATAGCTCAATTGAATACTAAATGTGAGTAGTTGATTGGAGAATTGGTCCAAGATTGTGTCCAATACTGACATCCTTTGTGTCACACCCTTCTGTTCATTATGGGGTAGACCCAGTTTCCTGTTCCAATGAATACAATGGAAGATTTGATGTGTCACTGCAGGTATGAGGTTATACATGTGGCTTCCATCTTGGATGCTGTCTTGATCTACGAGTCCATGTTGTAAACTGCTTTTTGTAGAGGTATAGGAAACAAGAAACTGAGGGGTATCATTGGCTAATTGCCAAAGGAACTATGGCCTACACCGTTAATGAGCTTTCACCTAGACAGCAGTCCCAGATGTTAGCCTGACTGTAGCTTCCTGAGAGAACTAGTGCTGAAACAACTCTAACACTCTAGAGATTCCTCCTTTCTGAAAACCTTGAGGCAATGGATGTGACTGATTTAAGTTGCCTTGGGTATACTTTGTTACACAGCTGAGAGTAACTGAATTGAGTCATGGTCCAAATAAATAAAAATCCTCTGAGTGCTTGGTTGTGTGCTCATCTATGAGAAGAAAAAATACTGTCTCAAGTAAAACAAAACAAAACAAAACAACTGAAAAACTAAGTTGTATTCAAAGTTCAAGTCTATCTCTATACGTTCAAGCCTACTTCTAGACTTGCAGTCTGCTTGGGAATCCCCCCTCTTCTCAGACACCTTCGCTGGGTAAGTCATTTATTTGTATTTTTAAATTATAACTCTGCTTTCTTGTAGCACCACCTTTGACTAGCAAGAAGCTCCTTTTCCTGCCCCATCCTCCCTCCATCTGACGTCATCTCTGTACATACAGGTCTAAGCTTAAGACCTCCAGATCGGTTGTCATTTTATTTTTTTTTACCTGATCCAATCAAACAACAATCCACCAGATTTATGTGGCCTTGCCCAGATCATGTGATTCTGTCACTGGCCTCTCCAGAAAGTTAGATTATTGTACAGACACACAACTAAAGAAAGCAGTCTATGTACCCAGGTCAAATCACAGAACATAAAAACAAAATAATGTGTGGCTAAAATGTCATGGATCCTATCAAGGACAGGATTCCTATTGAAAAGTACTCTAATAACTACTATCTAGATGAACCTGAGGTCACAGAATTTAAATGACAATAATAAACAGTACCAACGAATTCCATAAAAATTAAAGAATGTGGACAAACACTTGACTGAACTCCAAGAATATGACAATAAATGCTTGAGTGGTGTCCAAGAACGATGGGTGAATGAAATAATAAAGACGGTTCAGAAACTGAACTCAATAGAAGCAGAAATTTTGAAGAGAAATTAAGCTGAAATGTAGATGTAATCAACAAACTCAATATCCTAATTAGAAAATTCAAGAGAAAGCCTTACAAGAAGAATTAATCAAGCAGAATATACAATATCAGGACTCAAAGATAGAGTAGAGGATCTTTATCAAGTAAGCAGAGAATATGATAAAATTAAGGCACAGAAAATAAGGACGTGGAAAATGTGTGACACTATCAAAACAAATAAACAAACAAAAACAAAAAAACAAGCCTTCTAATTATAGTTATAGATGAGGGAGAAGAATGGCCTGGACCATATCTTTAACAAGGTCATAGAAGAAAACATTCCCCAAATTAAGGAAATACATACCTATATAGAAACAAGCAGCATACAGAACCTTCACTAGACAAGGCCATAAAATAAACACCTCACAGCTTATTATAGTTAAAACACCAAATATATAGAACAAAGAAAACATACTAAAAAAAAAAAAAAAAAAAAAAAAAAAAAAAAAAAAAAAAACAAGCCACACATTATGGAAAACCTGTTAAGCTGATGTCATTCTCAGTGGAACCTCTGAAAGAGGTGTGGAATATCGTACTCCAGATCCTAAAAGACCACAACCAGCAACCTAGACAACAGTACCCAACAAAATTATCTGCCAGATCTGAAGGAGAAAGAAAACTTCTGATGATACACAAACAGGCTAAAAAAGTTCATATCCAACAAAGCAAATAGCACTGAATGGAATACTGGAAGCAATACTTTAAACTGAAGAAAATAATAAGCATAGAAAAGACTCTAGAAATAATTTTCAATAATAACTGTTAATTCTTTTTCCAATTAAAAGACATGGGCTATCTGAATAGACTGAGAAACAGAATCTATCTGTTGTTTACAAGAAACTTAAAAAACTAGAATTCCATCAACAGAGATGCAAAAATCTTCAATAAAATACTACCAAACTGAATACAGGCATGTATCAACAAGATCATTCACCACAATCAAGTTGGCTTACTCCCAAAATGCAGGGATAGTTAAACAGTCATTATATATAATAAAATATAATAAATCATATAAATGTACTTGAAAACAAAAAATCAAAAGATTTTTTTTCAATATATGCAGAAAACATATCCAAAATCCAACATACTTACATAATAAAAGTCTAGAGAGAGTAGGACTGGAAGAAACAAATCCCAACATAAGAAAGGCTTTACATGACAAACCCATAGCCAGAATTATTCTAAATGTAGAAACTCTCAAAGGAATTTCATTAAAAGTAGGAATGAGACAAGGCTACCCACTATCCCTAGTTCTTGCAGTATAGTACTGGTAACACTAGCTGAAGTAATACGGCAAGAGGGGAAATTAAAAGAAGAGAATATAAAAAAAGTCAAATTGTCCCTATTTGCAGATGGTATGATAGTAAACATAGGCAATCCCAAAATATTCCCACCAGAAGACATCCAAAAACAATTTCATCAAAGCAGTGAAGTACAGAAATCAACTAACAAAGAGCAGTAGCATATCTATACACCAACAATACACACAAAGAAATCATGGAAATATTCCCATTTACAACTATACGAAAGACAACAAAATGTTGTGGATGAACCTAAGGAAGACAAAGGGCCACTATAATGAGAACTTCAAATCTCTGAAGAAAAAGATTGAGAAAGACACAAGAAAATGGAAAGACAACACACATTCATGGATTTGTAGAATTAATATTGTGAAAATGACCACTATACCAAAATCCATTTAAATATTAAATGCAACCCAAATCAAAATATCCAAAACATTCTTCAAAGATACAGAAAAAAATTCTAAAATTTATAAGGAAACAGAAAAGACCTTGGATAGCTAAAGCAATCCTGAGCACAAAAGAATAATAACAGAGGGATTACCATGCCAGATTTGGAGACATATTATAGAACTATAACATACAGAAATAAAACCAACAGGCACAAAAACAGACACATAGATCAATAAAATAAAATGGAGACCCAAACGGGAGTACTTGTTACTACAGTCATCTGATATTGGACACAAAGGCAAAAAAGCAAAAACAAAAACATGCACTGAAGAACAGACAGCATCTTTAAATAGTACTGGGAAAAATGGATGTCCACATGGAAAATAAATTAGACACGTATTTTTCACCCTCTACAAAATTTAGATGTAAATGGATCAAAATCCTCTTTGAAACTGAAAGACTAAAACTATTAGAGGAAAATGTGGGCAGTCCCTACAAGACACAGGGGTAAGAAGGACCTAGTGAACAGGACTAACAAAGACCAGCAATCAACAACTGGGATCCATAAGACTAAAACGCTTTCAGAGAGTTCAGGAAACACACAAGTGAAGAAGAAACCTAAAGAAGGGGAGAGAGTCTTTGCCAGTTACACATCTGACAGGATTAATATCCTGAACATACAAAGACCTCAAAGAACCATCAAAGAAGCAAACTGACAAAATAAAAGGTTGGGGGAGGGGGAACCAGAGACCCAAACAAAGAAGTCTCAATAGAAAAAAACTAAAATAGTTAAAAAATATTTCAAAAAGTCTTCACCAATATTAGCAACTAAGGAAATGCAAATTAAAACAACTTTGCGATTTTATCTTTTTTTTTTAATTTAAGAACAACTTTTTATTATTGTTGATGAACACAGTCACAATATAAATTTCCCCAGGTGGTTGGCTTTTCCAGATGTATATGAGTTTTGAAGTTGTGTTTCACTTTTACTTTGTTTCTAGAACATTGTATATTTCCCCTTATACTTTTTCAAGAAGTCGTTGTTTTTTTTATTTTATTAATTACTTTATTCATTTTGTATCCCCCCATAAGCCCCTCCCTCCTCCCCTCCCGATCCCACCCTCCCTCCCCTTTCTGCATGCTTGTTTCTTTTTTTTTATTTTCAAAATTAATTTAATTTTACACTTATCAAACACATTTAGGGTTTTCTTTTTTTTTTTTTTTTTTTCAATGCAGTTTATTCAGGAACCTTGAACAATCATCTGGCCCTGGGGAAAGCCAGCCCACAGCTTAAATAGCCTCTGGGTAGCCAACCCCAGCGTGCCACGTGGGCAATGCAGATAGGTCCACATACATGGAAGCAAGCCAGATCCTCAGCCTTAGCCAAATGTGGAATTGTTCCTGACAGAGAGCACTCACCATCGGGAAGGTGGAAGGCGGAAACCAGCTCCATCTTTAAGGCGCGGCATTACACAGCTCTCTACAGTTCCCCCTTTTTGTTTTAGATGCATCAGGCAAGAGTATCAACCCCAGCCAGAATTGCTAAGATCAACAAAACAAATGACAAGAATGCTGGTGAACTTATGAGTGAAAGGGAACCCCACTCAATGGTGGTGGAAACTGCAAACAGGCATAGCCATTATGGAAACCAGTGCAGAGAATTCTCAAAAACCTAAAAAACAATCTTCCGTATGATCAGCTATCCTACTCCTTGGCATATACCCAAAGGACTGGACATCTTCCTGTTGGAATGATGTTTTTGTGCACTGTGTAAAGGCTATCCCTTTATTATTCAAATGATGGTTTCTGTACCAGTGCAGCACTGATTACAGGCCTGATTTTGGTGTTGTACTTTTTATGAAACATCTCCTCTCTCAATATTTTGTAAACATTGTTCTCCATCACATTTTGACTGGTTTTAATAAAAAGCTGATGGCTGATGAGCTGAGGCAAGATTAGGAGGCGAGACTTCTGGGGAGAGAGAGAGGGGTCCCAAGTGGGACAGAGACAAGAGACCAGCAGCCAGACACAGATGAAGAAGCAGGTGCCAGGACTAGATTATGAAGGATAGGTAACAAGACACATGGCTAGGACATAGGCTATACCAGTATTTCGGGTTAAATTAACTTAGAATCTGCCTAGCTTACTGCCATTAGCTAATAATAAATAAATAAGTCTCTGTGTCATTAGTCAGGAGCAGAGGCAAGCATAGAAAGTCCTTACTAGTTTAATGTTGAGGTCTTTGATCCACTTGGACTTTAGTTTTGTGCAGAATGACAAATATGGATCTATTTGCACTCTTCTACATGTAGATATCCAGTTATACCTGTACAATTTGTTGAAGATGCTCTCTTTTTTTCCATTGCATGGTTTTGGCATCTTTGACAAAAATCGGGTGTCCATAAGTGTGTGGGTTTATTTCTGAGTCTTCTATTTGATCATACTAAAATCTGTATACATAAAGAAGCTAAGCAAGGACAACCCTGGGGAGGATGCTCAATCCTCATTCAGAAACGCAAACGAGATTAGACATCTGAAGAGGGAGAAAACAGGGAACAGGACAGGAGCCTACCACAGAGGATATTAAAGCAGATGCTGAGACTCATAGCCAAACTTTGCAGGGAACCTTATGAAAGATGAGGGAGATAGAGATAAAAAAAAAAAAAAAAAAAAAAAAAAAAAAACACCTGGAAGGGACAGGAGTTCCACAAGGAGAGCAACAGAATAAAAAATCGAGGACCAGGGGCCTTTTCTGAGACTGATACTCCAACCAAGGACCATTCATGGAGATAACCTAGAACCTCTGCACAGATGTTGCCCATGGCAGCTCAGTGTCCAAGTGGGTGCCCTATAGGGTAAGGGGAGCAGGGACTGTCTCTGACATGAACTCAGTGGCTGGCTCTTTGATAACCCCCCACCCCCGCTCCAAAGCAGAGCAGAGGGGGGCTTACCAGACCAGAGAGGAAGACAATGCAGCCATTCCTGATAAGACCTGATAGAATAGGGTCAGATGGAAGGGGAGGAGGACCTCCCCTATCAGTGGACTGGGGAAGGGTATGGGAGGAGAAGAGGGAGGAAGAGTGGGATAGGGAGGAGATGAGGGAGGGGACCACAGCCAGGATAAAAAGTGAATAAATAAAAAAATTGAAAAAAAGAAAAGTCCTACTGATATGTCTTCCTCCACAGATGCTTACTTAGCAATGTTCACTACTGCCTTACTCACACTAGCCAAGAAATGGAAACAACTTGTTTCCTTCAACTGATGAATGGATAATGAAAATGAGGCCCATATACACAATGTGATACTATTCAGTAGTAAAAAAAAAAAAAATGCAATTTGCAGATAAATGGACGTAGGAAAGATTATATTGACTTAGATAACTTGTCTCCAGAAAGACAACTGCCGCATACCTCTTTATGTGTAGTTCTACGCTGCAAATGTTCAAGCGTGAGTATTCAATATGGATACTTAGTAACCTTAGAAATGAGGGAAATATAAAGGCATCATGTGAGGGAGGGTGCTTAAGGGAGAAATAGCAGGATACAGGTGGTATGAACCAGGATACAGAAAATCAAGGAAGGGGATTAATTGAGGAGAAAGAGAGCTATCAATAAGAAAAAGAAGGAAGAACAAAATGATACTAAGTTTGATAATGCCTCAAGGACTCACATTATTTTATATTTACAAAAATTATATCTAATACGCATAAGGACACATGTAAGTGATGAAGTTATGACACTTGGACTGACAATGTTAGTGTTCCCCATAAGAACCACAGACTAATACAAACCAAAGTATCAAGCGTAAGGCACCTCTTTGTGAGTAGTTGATGAAGCTATTGCTGCCGCCCTGGGTTGCCTCTTGAATGCTCAAGATACCATCTATTGCTGCAGACACCACATCCTTAGGATGCGAGATCTGGAGTATTTGTGCTGGATCTAACCTGAAAGCCTCCTTACTGCGGTCTAGAGAATGGCATCAGAAAACACTCTGCAAGCTGCCAAGGGAAGAAGTTAGTAGGCCTACCCAGCTGTGACACTCATGCACTACAGTAATGACCAGCATGGCAGGACACCTGCAAAGGTGAAATACGTAGCCCTCTCATGTCCCAACAACATGAGGGACATCAAACCTGGTACTGGACTCCTGACTAGCTTTTTGGAGCCAATGAATTAGTGGATCTTAGAAGAGAACTGTCTAACACCAGTTAAGTAGGAATTCTACCTACATCCTAAATCTTGTCCTTATACCCACAAGTAAGTGTGACTACTACCCCTCATCAAAGAAAACCCCTCTTTACAGAAAATGGAAACCATCACAGAAAAATCACAATTGGATAAATGCAAAGATCAACAAATTATGGGGAGCCCAGCCTAATTCGATACATCTGCATTACAGTTCCTGTCTCTATGGATCAGGAAACATTACGGAAAAGCAGATAAGAGGATTGTAAGACCCAGAACATCGGGAAGTCACTGTGAAACAGTCCTTCTCTGAAATGGTTACAGAAAAAAGACTGCAAGAGTGGCCATATCAATGGACATGCTAACAATGGCCAGGAAGAATTTCAGGTCCTCCTCTAGACAAATGACTATAGGAAATAATGGCCAGGAGAAGAATTAGCCTCTCCTACCGATGACCCTCTTAATGGTTCCAGTGTAGATTGGTCCATGCTGAAACCATATGCATACCACCAACAAAACAGACTGAGCTGGATGCTCAGTCTTATATTTGGATGTATACACACACAGGCACACACACACACACACACACACACACACACACACTTGAGTGCTCTGGAGGGCTTTCAGGGAGGGTAGGAAAGAGGGTCTGAATGAAGGCAAAGGAGGGTTGAAAGTAAATATATTTAAAACTGTGGTTTATACATACATAGATATTGGAAGCACAATTCCACATAGAGAAATAATTAATATACAATGTCTATTCTAAGACATATTGCAATAATGTTGCAGGTAGCCTCCCAACATATACACACATATACAAGAGACAGAGAGGTTAATTAGGTACCAGGAAAGAACAAGTGAAATTAAACAGAAAACAGGGAAATCATATATTCTAAGTGCTCAGAAAAATAACTGTTAAGTTAGAAACATGCATCCTGAAAGTAGCTTTCCAGAAATTAAATTAAATTATAATTTCATTGAAAATTTGATGATATCATCTTTTCTCTTGCTTAGTGATTTATATAGATAACATTTCAGGAAGAAAGACATAATCCCAATAATAAGATAGGGTGTAATGGATCAAACATAGACCTGGCATTTTCATATGAAGTAGAAAAAACAATGCCTAATTTATAGAGTTATAAGAGAATGGGCTGAAATATTGAACTATAAGGGCATGGAAATTAAAATGTTCTCCAGTCCCTTCCAATAATATTTGTGTTATTTGAAAGAGGCGTATTGATTAACTTTAGAGTTTGTTAAGAATGAAATTTCAAAGTTAATCACATAAGAAATGAAAGTAGAAGGCTTATTTCCTAAGTCTATGGAGTGGAAAGACATGGAATAAAAAAGAAATCAATACAAAAGATGAGGAAGGAGGAGAAATCACAGAAAGAAATATAAAAGAGTAACAAATAAAAATCACTAAGAAGGATAGCAAGAAGGAAGTAGCCAATACATGCACTGAGGATTGGCATAAGTCATGTGTAGCTCACCATGACTCCACAACACATTAAAAAACAAAACAAAGCAAAAAACCTACTGTGAAGGATTGTATTAGCAAGTGATAGCTACCAATTTTCATTTGGATAATATAATATAAATGAACACAGTCTTTTTGTTGATGGAGCTCAGAGAAGTGAAGTTTATTATAAAAATACCAATTAGGGGTATTGTGGCGCATGCTTGTAATCTAGCACTTCAGAGTAAGAAGTGAGGTTTGCTATGAGTTAGAGACCAACCTCAACTGTATAGCAAGGCTTTGTCTTAAAATACCAAATAGATAATGATATAACAACATTTGCAAAAAATTTAAATTGAAACATAAACAAAAAATCCTAATTAGTGTTAGATGTGATGGCACATGCATTTAATCCCAGAACTCAGGAAGTAGATGCAAGTTAGTCTCAGTGTGTTTGAAGCTAGCCTGGTCTATACAGTGAGTGCTAGGCCAGCCAGGTATATGTAGAGAGACTTTGTTTCAAACAGACAAACAAAAAATCCAAATTATATGCTTTATATAAGAAATATATTCAAAATATAGCAATACAGAAAAGTATAGAAAAAAGGTTATAAAATAATGCAAGAGACAAATAGTTTTAAAGGAATGTTAGTGTGGCTAATACCAAATCATGTAGAACACAGAGAAATTAGAGAAAATAAATGCGTATGACTTGGTTGTTCATCAGAATTAAACACAATTTTTATTATTTTTAGAAACTGACCCAACACAAAATGACTAGAGAGCAAACATATGTAGAACTAAGTTTGCAATCCTGATCAGTGTGGAAAGAGATTTCCCCATGCCTCAATTAGCAAGAGAAGCAATATATTCAGTATGCTTAAATTGTAAATGAGACTTGAAGTTAGGTAGTTTAAATAAAGAAAATTTAGCAACCACAATATACGTAGGAAAAGCAATTGAAAATACACAGAAATATGAGAAATTGTTTTGATAAAATATCATGTTTTCCCTTTCAAATGAAGAAAACTATGATACACTCCTCCTTTATAGTCAACATTGTATTAAGGCCCTACCTAACGCCATGAAACATGGAAAAGAATAAGGTTGGACGGAAGAAAAATAACTTGACTATTTGTAAATGGCATATAATTTATATGGAGTGTTCAAGTCAACAGACTATTAAATTCATTAATATTTTAGCAGGACACCTGGATACAAGATTAAGGCAAAACTCAAACAACATTTCTTTTTATGTAAATTTAATCTATTATGAGTATGTGAGAGTATGTGTGCATCTGTGCACAAATGCCAGAAGACAACAATGTGGAATTACTTTTCCCTTCTACCTCTATCTAGCTTCCAGAGATTGAACTCAGGCTGTCAGGATTAACAGCAAGCACTTTTACCCACTGAGCCATCTAACCAGCTCTACAAATAACATTTCTATACACCATTGCAGTTAAGAATGAAAATTCAAGAATCTCTCTTTACGGGCAGGCAGGACTGTTCAGTGTACAAAGGCAACTGCTACAAAAGCTCCATGCATCATGACATGTGTGAAGCCCTCACACTTACCCCTGCATCTCTGTCTGTTAACAAATAAGATGTTATAATGATTTAAAGAAGTTCTCATTTACAAAGAAGCAAAAAAGTGTTCCGTTAGAGCAGATGATTAATGTTCACCAGTTTGCTCAAATATTAAAAAATTAAGTGGACAATGCAGCCAGTCCTGATGAGACCTGATAGACTAGGGTCAGAGGGAAGGGGAGGAGGACCTCCCTTTTCAGTGGACTGGGAGAGGGACATGGCTAGGGAAGAGGGAGGGTGGGATTTGGAGGGAGGAGGAAGGGAGGTACAGGGGGGATACAAAGTGAATAAACTATAATAAAAATAAAAATAATTCAAAGTGAAGGTTAATGAGAGATTCATTTAATCACAAAGGCTACACAGTGCAGATAATATACATATATACATATATAGTCTGATATATATTATTAAACATTTCAATCAATAAAATTCCTTATAAAAGTTTTTGAAGAACTTGATAACTAGATATCCTAATGTTTGTATCTGGGAAAAAAGGAATAAGAAAAACCAAGACGCATATAAGGATATCTTCTATACTCAATCTTTATAATAACAGAAAAAATTATGTCTGTCATAGAAGTTCCATTGAAAAGGTTATAAATTATAACATACTATCAAACAACCATTACATAATAGAACAATATTCCTTAGGTATGGAATAATAATCAAGGTACAAAACTCAAGTTGAGTATTATTCTCAATAATGTAAATTTATTTTCAAAAGCTGGTGGACAGATGCATAAAGGTTTATATCAGCTGATTCCTCTAGAGTGGAAGATATTAACTAGACAGAGAGCTTATTTGATAAGAGATACCTAGAGGGTTAGGAGGTGGCAAGAGGAAAGATTTGTGTATTTCAGGAGAGATTTTAAGCATGTCCATGTGGCTTTGCATTCTAGGACAATGTCAGTATTCATCACTTGAATATAATACTCTGTGGCTTAGGAAAATATGTTAAGGGCTTTTTGGCTAAGAGAAACCCAGAAAGAAGGCATAGATGTACTACCACAAAAATAAACTATTTATATAATGAGCCCAGAAGGAACTTGGAAGTTAGCTAAGCATACAGAGGATGAAGGGGGAACCTGGAAACAGCAAAAAATTTGAGACAAACAAAGCTGGAAGAATAAAAAAAAAAAAAAAAAAAAAAAAAGGAAGGGTGGGGAAGTAAGAAAGATAAATTGTGAAAAGCTGTAACCTGTGTGGTCTTAACAAGCAAAGAGTTTCAGAAAAGTAGGTTAATCATTGTCTGTATTATGTTAATAGTGTAGACATTAATCTGCCATCATCATTTTTATCCCACTAACCCATTACTGAAATAGAAACCCCAAGGATTAGAACTTCCTTTAGAGATTTCATGTGAGAGTGTGGATGGACCACCTCACATACTCGGGCTCCAGAGCATCTCACATCCCAACAAAGTCTTAGTTCCCAATCAGGGTAACCTGGCTCACAACTAAATCTCTGTGTGTGTGCTTCTGCACACATGCGAACTCTTGTGCAAGTGTGCACATGAATGCTCACGTATATGTGTGTGTGTGTGTGTGTGTGTGTGTGTGTATGTGTGTGTTTGTGTATGTCCTGGTGTTTGTTTTAGCTTTTCTAAATACACAAGCATTTTAACACTGAACTAGGTGAGGCAAAGAAAGATGAGAATTTCTCTTTTACCTGTACTTAACCAAAACTAGAATAAAATAAAATCTGAAGTACACAATGACTTCCTATCTTTCTTCTTCTATAGAATGAAGCCACTCACATCTTCTGTTGTGTGGGAGAAGGTGAGGAAAAGCAAGCAGTGAGCAAAGAAGAAAGTCGCAGAGACATGAATGTGGTGCAGAGAGGAATGGACTACTCAAACTGAGAAAGTTAGGAAAGCTGCTCCAGGACAAGAAGGAAAGTCAAATTTTTAGGACATCATGTTATAAAAACCTAATAATCCTAAGAATTTTAGCATATTTTCTGGGCACAGAAAACATGAATGCTTCCTGCTTTTGTCTCTATGTATCTTTGTGATATCTTCTGTATAAACTATGTGTTGAAGGGTAACAAGAATTCATCTACATCACTCTATGCCCAACACTGAGCCTACTGCTAACCCTGTATAGAAGTCAACAGGGGTTTAGTGAATGAAGTTGATGTTAAGATAAAGAACCAACATTCTCACAACTGTATCTAACTGACAAACTTTAGAAAAATACAAGGATACAACAAGGACATTTGTTCAACCATGTTCATAGCAGCTTTATTTGTAATAGCCAGAAGCTGGAAACAACCTAGATGTCCCTCAACTGAGGAATGGATACAGAAATTGTGGTACATTTACACTATGGAATACTACTCAGCAAAACAAGGAAATCATGAAATTTGCAGGCCAATGGTGGGAACTAGAAAAGATCATCCTGAGTGAGGTATCCCAGAAGCAGAAAGACACACATGTTATATGCTCACTTATAAGTGTATATTAGACATATAATACAGGACAATCATACTAAAATCTGTACACCTAAAGAAGCTAAGCAAGGAGAAGAACCTTGCTTAAGATGATCAATCCTCACTCAGAAAGGCAAATGGGACTGGACGGACATGGAAGAGGGAGAAAAGAGGGAACAGTTCAGGAGCTTACCACAGAGGGCCTCTGAAAGACTCTACCCAGCAGGGTATTAAAGCAGATGCTGAGATACATAGCCAAACTTTTGGCAGAGTGCAGAGAATCTTATGAAAGAAGGGGGAGATAGAAAGACCTGGAGGGGACAGGAGCTCCACAGGAAGAACAACAGAACCAAAAATTTGGCACAGGGGCACAGGGGTCTTTTCTGAGACTGATATTCCAAACAAGGACCATGCATGGAGATAACCTAGAAACCCTATACAGATGTAGCCCATGGCAGCTCAGTGTCCAAGTGGGTTCCCTAGTAATGGGAACAGGGACTGTCTCTGACATGAACTCAGTGGCTGGCTCTTTGATCTCCTCCCCTTGATGGGGGAGGAGCCTTACCAGGTCACAGAGGAAGACAATGCAGCCATTCCTGATAAGACCTGATAGAATAGGGTCAGAAGGAAGGGAAGGAGGACCTGCCCTAGCAGTGGACTTGGGGAGGGGCACAGGAGGAGAGACGGAAGGGAGGAAGGAAGGGTGGGATTGGGAGGGGATGAGGGAGGGGGCTACAGCTAGGATACAAAGTGAATAAACTATAATTTATAAAAAAATAAATAAATAAACTCAAAACAAAACAAAACAAAAATACACTGCGGTTTAACTATTCCACCTTCTGGTAGGAATTTAGCTCATGTTACTTCCAAACATTTATTTCCAAAGTTATAAGGATACAGAGGCAGCAACGCTGACTCCTTTCCCCCTGTTGATTTCATAACACCAAGGCAAAGCAAACATGCAAGAGAACACAAAGCCAAGGCAGAGACGGCATCAGCAGCTTTTCAGGAAAGTTTAAGAACACTTAACTAAGGAGAACCCTAACTCTATGCTTAAAACATGGCAAAATGGGGGTAGAAAGATGGCGCAGTGGTTAAGAGTGCTTGGTACTCTTGAAGAACTGAGTTTATTCCCAGCACCCATCTCATGAAGCTAACAACTGTCTGTAACTCTAGTTCCAGGGAATCTGAATTCTCTGGCCTCTGCAGGCCCACAAGAGCATGGATGTGTGTGCACAAACACACACACACACACACACACACACACACGAGAGAGAGAGAGAGAGAGAGAGAGAGAGAGAGAGAGAGAGAGAGAGAGATGAGAGGGTGCCACAGGGAGAAGGGGAAGGGGGAGGGGGAGAGGGAATAAAATAAATGCTTTAAAAATGACAACCTTCAAAACTGATTTTGGTGACAAATGTCCATGGACAGAGCAAAAAGAAAGATAAAATTTATATAAACAATTAAATAAAATGAATTTTTATTGAAAAAAATGGCAACCCAAAGAGTAAAGAGTTTTAAGTGAGAAATTTATAAAGTTTAAAGAAAATGTCAGATAAACAAACACTAGTTCATTTATGAAAGAAAACAGAATGATCAGAAACATTTGGTATGATACATATGAGAGAATATATTTAAGATACCAAATGTAATTGTTTTGTTGTGCAATTAAAATATAGCTTGTACAGATAGAAAACCAAAATCCACTTACTTGTCTTTTGAGATTAAATAAAAATAATGTACATAAGTTAAAAAACAATAAATTAAAGCAATATTTTAAATAAGCTAAATAAACTAAAGCAATATTCATGCCAAATATATTTTTGACTATAATATAAACTTAGATGTAAATTTGTAAAAGGGAAACATTTGATATTGAAAAATAAATTCCAAAGAAGAAATTAAAAATGGTATCACCCTATGTAAAACAGAGAATATGTGTAGTACTACAAATAGAAATAAGCAAAAGTCCTTTAAATTTCTGTGTCCGTTTATGAATTCAGATGTTTGCAGCTGTGTATTGTGTACACCTGCCTATGGCAGCCAGAGTCAACATCAGGTGTCTTCCTGATTACTCTCCACCTTGCTTTCTGACTCCCACCTTGCAGTGGACCTGGAGTGGATGGCCACAGAACTCCAATGGTCTGCTTGCCTCCATCTCCTTCCACAGTGCAGGGGTCACAAACACTCATCCAGGTGCCTGGCTGTCACTGGGTTCTGAGGGCCTGAGCTCTGGTCTTGAAGCTTACATAGCAAGAGTTAACTGACTGGGCAATCTCCCTAGTCCACTGTTATTTTAATTTTTAAAAATGTCTTATAAGCAAGAATCATAAATTTATAAAGAAGGGAAAGGAAACCCACCCTGAACAAGAATTCAGTCCATTACCTGTACTCAGTCCTTCCACCCCCCCTTGGTATTTAGCCTGCCTTGCTCTTTCATGTATGTTATGCTGTACTCTTATGTACAATGGCTCACACACATACATGTTTCATTGGCTAGGTTCCCTATATGAGGGAGAATATGATTTTTCTTCCTTCTATGATTGTATGGCCTTGTTTAATATTATACATTTGAAATGCATCCATTATTCTGCACATTTTGTAGTCCGATGCTGTTTAAAACATACAAAAATACACACTTACACTTGCAACAAGGAATTAGATTCCAAAAAAGCTATTGTGAAAAATGACACTCTCAGCCACTGGTGAAAAGGATGGTGACCCTGATGTTGCTAGCGGGCCTGAGGAGATCTGAGAACCTTTAGGGACCTCCACTTGGGCAAACTGGGTCTTTGGATACACTACAGAAAATAATTTTAGGATTCCAGCATTGGAATCTGTTTAAAATATTTTAACAGGTTTAAAAACACAGATTAGTAAAAAGAGAGGCCCTCAGGAATGAAGATACGTTCAAGAGGAAGAACCTTATAAACAAATAACTGCTTGTTATCCTTGATCCAAAAATATTTAAGAGTAAAGCAAAGCAATGATTGTGGAAGAAACAAAATTTTAAAAGTAAAAACTCTCCAGGTGCCAAATAATCATTAATGACATTTCGTCCTCATTTACACGTCCTACCACATTTACATGTGGTAATTGTGACACAACAGTGGGGTGTATCACAGAGAGAGAGACTTCTAAAGCACAGCAGTATGAAACCATTCAGCACTTTGGAAAAGCTGCCTGAGTAGCAGTGTGACAGCGCACCTTGTGTGCACTTACAGAAGCTGTCCTACCGTAAAGCCAGCCATCCTAGCAGATGCCTGCTGTCAGACTGCTCCCTCGATATGCTCCATGACACTCACTCCTTCAGCGAATTCTCAGACTGTGCACGTTTCTCAAAAGATATACGATGTTTAGTTACTTTTTTTGAGTCAGTGTTTCTCTGTGTAGCCTTGGCTGTCCTGGACTCGCTTTGTAGACCAGGCTGGCCTCAAACTCATAGAGATCCACCTTCCTCTGCTTTCCAGAGTGCTGGGATTATAGGTGTGTGCCACTGCACCTGGCTCTACATGTGAGGTTTATTGAAGACTTCATCTGCAGACTCATTTTACAGATAAATCTAACTCATTGTGTTATATTTTTATAAAAGGTACTTACTTTGTATGAGCCATGCACTACACACATAAATAAGCTAATCTAATATAAAGTCAATAATACATAATATTTTTAACATATGGACAATGTTTTAAAGACAGGATTTCTCTGTGTAGCCTTGTCTATCCTGGATTCACTTTGTAGACCAGGCTGGCCTCGAACTCCCAGAGATCCACCTGCCTCTGCCTCCCTGGGTGTGGGATGATAGGTGTGCACCACACCCAGCTGGACAATACATGTTTAAGGTAAATAGAATCATGTAGCTATATCTTGCACACACAGTATCACTCAGTCTCGAGGGCTTTTCTAGGTATGATAATAAGAGGTACGTATTGACTTTTCCACATAAACTTTCACTAGTCTATGAGCGTATTACTCACCTAATTGCATCATTGGTCTCTGAAACAGCTTTTAAATATTCTTTCAAATAATAGTAATTAAAGCAATATTTCCGGATCCTATATCCACGCCATCGTCTCTGGATCTATTGTAGATAAAAAGATAAACCATGTAAATAAAAAGATAAAATACACCATTGGACATTTTTATAAAAATATACTTCTTAAAAGTCAAGATGATTCTATCCAATAAAGGCTTGAACAATGCCCCAACTAGACATCTTACTCCACCAAATAAAACCTTTAGTGGCAGGCATGGGTAATGTAGTGTGGAGTCCCTAGACAAAGAGGCTGCATGGTCACCCTCTCAAACACCACAGGCTGTTGCCAAGGCTATTTGGTTGTTTGCCATAACCCGATGGTGAGGCCTTGTTGCTGAGGAAGATGGTATTTATGTAATTGAATATGAAGAAGTCAACTGGTATCCAATAAAGCTTCACCCCTGCTGGCTAGCATCCATGATTCTGGAAGGTATTCTGAACACTGCTATAGGAGAAAAATTATATCACCCAGCTACAAACCTTGCAACTTACAACAGAGATATGCCTGCAAGATATAGTGGTATAACAGTGGCACAAATGTAATAGGAGTAACCAACTACCCTGATTGGATTTAAGGGTCACTCCATGAGATGGAACTCATATCTAGCACTACTAAAGTGGCAAATAACCTGAGTCTAGATAGTTCATGAGTCCTATGGGAAAACCTATTACTATTATTCTGCTAAAGGAACCTAACAATAAAATAATTCTTGACACACTGTTATACCCACAGACTGTGTCTCACTCAGCTTTCATCAGAGAATCTTCTTGCAGTAGATGGAAACTAATGCAGAGACCCACAACTGGACAATGTGCAGACAGTGACAGGCTTTGGATCCTCTGGCCTCTACTGGGATATCTTTATCAAACCCCTTTCTTCAAGGCCCAGAAATCTAGGTGGCAGAGGAGGTAAAAAGATTCTAGGAGCTAGAGGTGGCAGATTACTGCAAAGAAATGGCAGCTTCTAGATAAAATGCAACTGATACACATGTAAACCCACAAAACTGTGACAGTGTGTCGAAGATCTGAACCAGGTCAAAGCAGACAAAATATCAGCCTTGGAAATGGGAGGCAGACACAAAGTCCCATCCCTAATTTTCTGCAATTGATAACTGCAGGAAGAGTGGAAACTCAGTTGCTCCAGTGGAGTGTCCCTGAGTATATCAACAATATTCTAGGTCAGGTCCCATGCCCAGGAGGAGGTGGCCAGCACAAAATGGACTCCATGTTTTTTGTGTGCTTTCTGCTGCTTTTTGTATTTTATTACTTGTCTTATTGATTTTCTTTTTAAAATTGTTTTAATTTTCTTTGAGGTAAGAAAGAATTGGGGAAAGGGAAAGCATATGATCAAAGTATATTGTATAAGTTTTTTAAAAAAATAATAGAAATTCTCAAAGAAAAAGTAAAAAACACAAAAAGTATCTTAAGGTTTTCTATGAATATAGCTAGTAAATTAGTTGTAAATGTTATATCACCAAAATAGAAATTAACTATCTGATACTGTAATTTGTGTGTGGTTGTTTTGTGTGTGGTGTATATGCTTGTGCATTAGCATGTTCTCATGTGTGTAGGGGCACATGTGGGGATGCATGTGAAGCCCAGAGGTTGAAGTCAGATATGTTCTAGATCACTGCCCCACTGTTTACCTGGGCAGCTTTTCTAGCTGCAGCCAGATCCTGCTGCTTCCACAAGTCTAAGCAGCCAGCTTACCTTGTCTCTCCCTCTAAAGCACTGGGATTCTAAGCATCCTCCATCATTCTCTCTGCTCTTACATAGATACCGGCATCCAAGGCCCCGTCCTCACGTTCCTAAGGAAGCTCTTTAGCCACTGAAACATCTTCCATCTATCTACTGGCCATGAAGTTGCTGTCTCAGGTTTTTGGTCAGAGCAGCTAATGCAACTCCTAACTGCATTGGTGATTGTATTAGGTCTAATTCAGGTAAATGAGTCTGTCTTTAAATAAAACATTATTTTTGTTCTTTTATTTATTTTTTAACTTTAATTTTTGTATATATTTTGGTATTATAATTATGTTACTTCCTTCTTTCCTTCCTTCAAACCATGTCTCTTTCAAATTCATGGAGTCTTTTTCTTAAATTGTCATTATATGTATTCACAAGTCCTTGGGTTCAAATCTCTAGTACTATCAAAGCAGGGGAAACCCTGATAGCTAATACTGTTTTTACTTATTTTTTACTTTGCATAGCTCCTCTCTAGCAGCCCAGGCTGGCCTGGGATTTCACTATGGAAGCCAGGCCATCTTTGACTTTATAGTCTTGCTTTAGTTTCCCAAGTGCTGAGTTGACAGGTCCTGTCAACTATGCCTGGTACTGGACTGCACCTTGACCATGACTTTTAGCGCTGTTTTAACAGCAGCTGCTATTTAGTGACTTCTCATTTGTCTGGTGGGATCCTAAGCATTTTACCTCTATGCTTTTTCTTTAGAACATTTCTATGTGCAAAATACCATATTTATCTCATCATAGAAAAGAAAACAGCTTATGTAATTTTCTTATACTTATTCAGCTACCAGATGTATTTAGCCATTAAGCTGGAGCAATAACAAATGTATTCTTCTTGTTATTACAAACAAAATTAGAAAATAAATGAATGACAATTTTCTTTTTTTATAATTTGTTTTTAACTTTAATTTTATTTTTATTAATTATAGTTTATTCACTTTGTATCCCAGCTGTAGCCCCCTCTTCCATCCCCTCCCAATCCCACCCTTCCTCCCTCTTCTTCTCCTATGCCCTTCCCCAAGTCCAATGATAGGGGAGGTCCTCCTCCCCTTCTGTCTGACCCTAGTCTATCAGGTCTCATCAGGACTGGCTTCTTTGTCTTCCTCTATGGCCTAGTAAGGTTGCTCCCCCCTCAGATGGAGGTGATCAAAGAGCCAGCCCATGAGTTCATGTCAGAGACAGCTCCTGTTCCTATTCCTGGGGAACCCTCTTGGATGCTGAGCTGCCATGGGATATGTCTGTGTAGGAGTTCTAGTTTATCTCCATGCCTGGTCCTTGGTTGGAGTACCAGTCTCAGAAAAGACCCCTTTTCCCTTGTGCCACTATGCCAGATATTGTGATTCTGTTGTTTTTCCTGTGGAGCTCCTGTCCCCTCCAGGTCTTTCTACTCTTCCTTCTTTCATAAGATTCCTTGCACTCTGCCCAAAGTTTGGCTATAATTCACAGCATATGTTTTGATACCCTGCTGGTTAGAGTCTTTTAGAGGCCCTCTGTGATAGGCTCCTGTGCTGTTTCCTGTTTTCTCCCCCTTCTGATGTCTGTCTCATTCGCCTTTCTGAAAGAAGACTGAGCATCTTACCCAGGGTCCTCCTTCTTGATTAGCTTCCTTAGGTATACAGATTTTAGTATGATTATCCCATATTGTATGTCTATTATCCACTTGTAAGTGAGCGTGTACCAACCAATGAAACTTCTTTTGAAGCTATCTTCTTATATCACCCAAAGGAATCCAAAACAGTTCTGTTTTTACTAAAAAGATGTAACTACACTTTTCTGAGGAGTGCTGGGATTGTGTGTAACACCTTTAAACTCAAAGCTGACCCACAAACTCCCAGTCATGAGAATTCATCTCCTTTGCTCCTATATTCACCAGTTCTCATGACAATTCAAACAAAAATGTAAAGACTAATATCAGTATTGTAGGTAAAAGAATGTCTGAACCTATTTAAAAGACTAGAAGAAGATATTCAGAATCCCCTGTTAGTCTCCCATAGGTTCAGCTGCGCTCACTTCGTATATTCTAGGAATGACTCAGGATGAATGTTCCTGCAGTCTTTCCAAAGTCAGCACAGTTGCAAGGATGCAAGAATGTCTGTTTTCTCTAAATGCATTTTCATAGTTAATGGGTTAGTCAAAAGCCTAGTTCATGAAGGTTTATTCCCAACACTGTTTTCATTTTGGGTTTTTTTCATTTTTTAGCTAAAGGATATTTAGCTTAACATACATACAAGTGAAATGTTGAATCAATACTGAATAAACAGCAATGCTGTCTGAAAGCATTTTTCTTTGTTTTTTAAAAAGTCGTTCAAAAGCATTTCACAATCATTTTACAGTCTGATATGTGGGGATTTTAATATTTTAGTCAGCTTTTCAGGATGGAAAAAAATGACAAAAAAAAAAAAAAAAACCCAAACCAGCCACAACAATTACAGTTGTGAGTGTACTGAACAAGACATAAATTCTAGCAACCAGATGAAGTAACACTGCAGTGCGATGCAACTGTATTGAGAGCTTGTCAATAAGATGTTTGTTTTTCAAGTTATCTTAATTTTCTTTTTTCGATTTAATTGCTTTAACTATGGGAGAGTTGCACCTGAGTGTGGTACCTGTAGAAGCCTAAAGGTCTCAAACCCCCTGAGCTGGAGTTACATGCAAGGGGAACCACCTCAAGTAAGTGGGTGCTCTGGAGCCAAATTTCCTGTGGAAGAGCAGCAACAGCTCTGGGCCCACGTGTGGTCTCTCAAGCTCCTCAAACAATCCCATCTTAGAGATCCACATTTTAAAAAAAGATTTAGAAAGGATTGTTTCCTAGCAGTGGGAGTGGGGGCTGGCTCCAGCTCTGTTGCCTGCCTTTGGATCTCTTTCTCCTAGTTGCACTGCCTTGTCTGGCCTCAGTGGGAAAGGATGCTGCTACCAGGGTGAGCTGGTACCCATGGGGAGTCAAGGGTGAGTGGGGGGAGGGTGTTGTAAGGGTGGAACTGGGAGGATAGGAGGAAGGGGACTTCGATCAGGCTGTAAAATGATTAAATAAATTAATGGAGAAAATTAATGAATTAAAATTAATTCTCCATAATTTAACCAAAATCATATAATGTCTGACAATATTGAGGAATTGGTGCAAACCACTTTCTAAGAAAATGGAAAAACAAATCAGAATATACATATATAAATAATATATGCAAATAAGAGCATTTTCTTGTTTCATTTAATTTAATGCTTTAACTTCATGCTGAAGTATACATAATTAGCCTCATTTGAAAGAAGATAAAACTTACTTAGTGAGGTCAAATAACTGCCTAGGGTCACATGGGTGGCTGATGGCCTCCAGATGTTTCAGCATTCTTATCTGTTTACACAGCAACGGTGTGATAAGAGGACATGTGCAGATATACACTGCAGAAAAATGTATGCTCAGCAGCAGAAGTCACTCAGTGAAGGTGCTGTAGACAGCTCATGCCTAAAGATATTACTAAAGTGAAATAAAACTGAAGTTTCAGCAGACATCGAGATGTGTGAGAGGAGTGGTAGGGAAGGTTCTGTGCGACAGAGCACAGATAGAGGCCATTTCTGAGAATAGCAGCCTGTGACACAAATTGGCTGAGTCACCTATGCTAACTCTGAAAGGGATTCTTGAAATAGGGTAGGAGAGGTGGGGGCTGGGCTCCTTCCTTTCCCAACTCTGGCCAGTACCAGACACAGTAGCAACCTCATCCACATAGACACAGCAGCAACCTCATCCACATAGACACAGCAGCAACCTCATCCACATAGACACAGCAGCAACCTCATCCACATAGACACAGCAGCAACCTCATCCACATAGGCACAGTAGCAACCTCATCCACATAGACACAGTAGCAACCTCATCCACATAGACACAGTAGCAACCTCATCCACATAGGCACAGTAGCAACCTCATCCACATAGACACAGTAGCAACCTCATCCACATAGACACAGTAGCAACCTCATCCACATAGACACAGTAGCAACCTCATCCACATAGACACAGTAGCAACCTCATCCACATAGGCACAGCAGCAACCTCATCCACATAGACACAGCAGCAACCTCATCCACATAGGCACAGCAGCAACCTCATCCACATAGGCACAGCAGCAACCTCATCCACATAGGCACAGCAGCAACCTCATCCACATAGGCACAGCAGCAACCTCATCCACATAGGCACAGCAGCAACCTCATCCACATAGACACAGCAGCAACCTCATCCACATAGGCACAGCAGCCAGCAACCTCATCCACATAGGCACAGCAGCAACCTCATCCACATAGACACAGCAGCAACCTCATCCACATAGACACAGTAGCAACCTCATCCACATAGACACAGTAGCAACCTCATCCACATAGACACAGCAGCAACCTCATCCACATAGGCACAGTAGCAACCTCATCCACATAGACACAGCAGCAACCTCATCCACATAGACACAGCAGCAACCTCATCCACATAGACACAGCAGCAACCTCATCCACATAGACACAGCAGCAACCTCATCCACATAGACACAGCAGCAACCTCATCCACATAGGCACAGCAGCAACCTCATCCACATAGACACAGCAGCAACCTCATCCACATAGACACAGCAGCAACCTCATCCACATAGACACAGCAGCAACCTCATCACATAGACACAGCAGCAACCTCATCACATAGACACAGTAGCAACCTCATCCACATAGGCTCACATGGGGCCTTTTGAGAGCCTGATATTCTTCATACACACCCCATTTGGCGAATCCTTTATTCACAACTGCATACTAAAGGACACAGTAAGTAAGTGATAGCTAAAATGAAAATTAAAATTCATCCTCACTGAAGTATAGTTAGGGTTGCTATTGCTGTGTTGAAACACCGCCATCAAAGGCAATTTAGGGGAGGAAAGGATTTATTTGGCTTACATTTCCACACTGTAGTTCATCATTGAAGGAAGTCAGGACAGAAACACAAACAGGGCAGAAACCTGGAGGCAGGAGCTGATACAGAGGCCATAGAGGAGTGCTACCTATTGGCTCGCTCTTCATGGCTTGTTTAATCTGCTTTCTTATAGAATCCAGGACCACCAGCCAGGGGTGGACCCACCCACATGGGCTGTGCCATCCACCATAAATCACTAACTCAGAAAATGCTCTACAGGCTTACCTGAAGCCTGATTTTATCGAAGCATTTTCTTAATTGAGACCCCCTTTTTCTGATGACTCTAGCTTGTGTCAAGTTCACATTCAACTAGCCATCACAATAACTTAAGTGGCTTTGTGTAAAATGGGTGTAAGGAACTGAGCCTTGAGGAGAGCAAAGAAAATAGCTGTCAGGGAAGTGAAAGGGCTGAAATTCACTGTGCTTTACATATTTTCATGTTTAACACTGAGGGATTCCACTCCATTCTGGGTGGTCTGTGTTAAACATGAAGAAACTGAGGTGGAATAATTTACTCAAGCTCATCTCTCCATTATAAAGCAAATGGCGGAGTCAGGACATACAGCCACATCTCTCTTGACAGAAGTCCATGCCTTTTGCACTGCTGTCTTATGTGTTCATTATAAAAGAGTGTATTTAATTTTAAAGGCTATTTCTTATAGTGCAGGGAGGCTAGCATAATGGTTGTTAGTATAGACAGGTCATGTAGGTAAAAATTCTGCTATCCTTCCTGCATGAGCACAACTGATGTGTTTTGTTTTTTTTTTATATTTCCTGTTGCTATTCACATCCCAGTAAGTGGACATATTTTTAAACCAGAATAAATTTACAACATTGTTTTCCTTAATTTCAAGGTGAATGGGTGCTAACTTTTAAAAAAAATATATAACAAAAATGGCTAGTATTCATGCCCTTCAAAGTAATTAGCAACTTTCAGAAGTGATTGGAATAAAACAATTATTGTCATTGATCAGCTCTGAATAGATAATTTTAAACAAAGTCATTGTGTGCTCAGCAGATTACAGCTTGTTAAGCAGCAAGTTCTAAATGACCTCTTAAGCTAGTCAGATCAGTGATGCATATTCCTCATTAGGTAGCACCACATTGTAAGTGGTCTTATAAATAATGTTTATTTTAAGCACTGAAACAAATGGCAAAACCTTGGTATAGCAAAAGCCAGCTGCTCACAGAAAAGATTTTCCTCCACTGCGTTTATCTTTATTCCCAAAAATCCATAGTAATCTGAATGTCAATGGAAGAGAAACAAAAGTCTTTTTTCCCTAAAATAAAAGTGAATAAAGCCTGGAAAGCAACCCCCTGACAGTGTCCTCCCCTGTTCAGATGCCCTGGAACATGGCGGCACTGGCTAACCTCAGATCTACCTACCTTGCATTGTAATGGAGGTATCACGAGGTATACTCAGAAGTTGTCTACTTGCTCCCTTCCTATCTTCACATCAACACTGAAGCTTGGGAGAACTGTTTTTTGTTTGTTTGTTTGTTTGTTTGGTTTTTTTTTGCGTGTGTGACTAAGACCAATGCTCTTCATTCTGTAGCCACAGAATCGTAACACGATCCTCAGTCTGTGAGACCTTTGGTACCCTTTTTCTAAAAGAATTTACCAATGTCTGCCTTTCAAAACACCGAAGTTATTGTAAATCATGCTTACAGCATGGCACAATAACTATGAATAGAATTATAAGTAGTCTAACAGACTGAGATGCAACTTGATATATGACATGTTTAGCTACTTTTAAGTAAAGTCACTATATACATTTTTCTTACACTCTTCATGTTGTAGACATGAAAAACAAAACAAATGATATTTTGATGTTGTGATTTACATTAATACATAGCTGTAAGGGTGAATCACTAAAGCTATAGCACTTCCTAAATTTGTTTTAAGTCATTTTTAGTGTTCATCTTGCTGTTACGGTTTGTATTTTCCATAAAGTGAGCGCTTCAATCTGAACTGAAGTGATTGGGGTGCTAAAGTCAAGACAAATCACTCAAAATAAGAGTCTGCTGGCCTCCTCCCAATCCCACCAGCTTTACTAAGTAATGACACCTGATTGAGAAATCACTACAAGTATTCCAGGACAAAGGGGAGTCTCCAGGAAACAATCAGTTACATCTGTAGTCCAGTCCATTCCTACCGTAGTGCCTACTCAGGAATTTAAACATCCTAATCCCAGCAAAAGCAAAAATAATTTTTTCTAACAAGTGTGCTCAGTCCTCTGTGACGTAGAGAAAAATTACTCAAGTCAAAGGCCTTCCATACATAGGGAAGAATGAGAGGGAGAGACAGTGCTGACTGATTGCCCTGAGATATTTGTTTAAACGCCTCCCATAAGTCAAGTACTGGAAACTGAAGAACGAAGAGCCCTTCTCTGGGCCCCAAGGGAATTCCAACACAGGTGTAGTGAAAGCTGGCACTAAATTAGTAAGAGTAATAAAATGTTACCAGTTTTCATAGAAAAAATGTCTATGGTGAAGTAGAGAAATAAAAAGTCAGAGTGGTCAGCTCTACAAAGAAAGAGGAATCATAAATTCTGCAGAGAAAAGGTAGCCCCTTAAAAATGCAGCAAGTTAGGATGCTAACATCTATTATAAAAACACAAGCACATTCATGTACTCTGTTTTTCATTAGGAAAGTATGAACACTTAGTACTGGCTACAAACAAGTCTTTACAAGTTCTCTGCTTCACTAGCATCTGACTATTGAATAACGTTTGTCACATAAGCAAAGCTTTTAAAGTTCCACCTTATAGAAAGCTCACTTATAAGTAAATTCAGTTCTGGTCACTGCTCACTATGATCAGCTAATCTTAAAAATCAATCTTTGTTAGAGGATCATTTACAGCCTCTACACAAGTCACCCTTGCTCCTACTCTATGACAAAGTTAACTCATCACAAGCCTCTGAAGGGAGTCTTTAAACTTCTTGTAGAGATGCATGTATGCATGTGTGTGTGTGTGCGTGTGTGTGTGTGTGTTAATGTGGGTGTGTGCAGATGTGCACTCACACGGCGGCCAGAAGTAGATGCTGGGTACTCATCAATCTTTCTCCAGCCCTCTTTTTCTTTTTTGATACAAAGTCAGTGAAGCTGAAGCTCATCAGTTTGGCTATGCTGGCCGAACAGACTGTAGGGACCAGCCTGTCTCCACCCTGCCAGTACTGGGAAAACACCACCACCACCACACTTAGCTTTTTACAAGAGTTCTGGGGGTCAGAACTCTCCTCATGCTTGCAAGTCAAACATTTTACCACTTAAGCCATATCATCATCCCTAAACTCACCTTTCTTTAAAAAATTAGCACATAAAAATGAACACAGAAATGATAGAAAAAATTTTTCTATGCTGGAAACAAATTTTATTATTGTTAAATAATATGAGTAATTTTAATTGCACTGTATGAGGTAGAATTCTAAGATCTCAGAGCCATGTTCATCTATTTATCACAATATGTCCATATCATGACATATGGACACTGATGCATTACTTCATTAATATTTGCGGTCTTTCTTTACTTTGGCTCAGGGATTCCTGACACGGTAAAGCACAGGCATTTATAACCATGTGGTTTACACTGCTGCCAGGGGTTTAGCATAGCATAGCTAACTTTTTAACTAGTGTTCTTTACCCTCCTTGCCATTAGCATATCAATCAGATTTGCATTACTCTGCTTTGCTGGTCTTATTAAAAGAGAATTCAGGGCACAATTGACTTTTCATCTGTTTAACAAGTGAAGAAATATTTACCCTGACAGCCATTTTATTGTAGAGATCCATCCTCATATTATAATACGTTGCCTGAAAATCAAGAAAAAAGAAAAGATGGCATAGATTTCAGTTACACAAAGACAGTGCAGCCTATTTTTACATATAAAGGATAAGAATCTTTATACATAATACATAATAAGAGTTCTGGGCTTAGAAAATGAAATCAAACTTTGTATTGAAGAGATAGGCTTCCTAATACATAATGCAAGCTTAACCAGAAAAATCTATGGTAGTCAAACCCAGGGCTAATGGAGATATATGATCATAAAATGCTCTCCGCTGAGTTTGATAATCAATGGTGCTCTACTGAGAATAGAATAACAAAGCAGAAATATTCACAAGTGCTGGTGACACGTCGTATTGTATGATTTATTCACTGGGGTTCTTTTAGCCAAAACTCACAGGAACATAAAAGGAATTCATATTTCAAGACGTCGAGTTTAATGAAAAATTCAAAGAAATGCTGTCTTCAGTCGAAACCATTCAAGGATACGGATGCAGTGATGGGGCAAAATTGTGCCTTCCAACCATCTATGTGAGATGCTATGTGCTTAGCTGCCTCCTGAATCAGCCTTGGGAATTTTGTTTCATTTAGTATTCATTTTACCTCCATAAAATCACAAATATAATGATATCACGTTACAGCAAATCCCTTGGTAGAGTGAAGATTTCCTAAACTCTTAGTTTCTAAGAAAGACACTTTATGTATTACTACTCAAATTGATGTATAATAAAGAAGCATTTAGCAATGTTTCTTATTCTAATGAAAGTACTGTCTTGAATTAAATTTCCCTATCTGTCCTGTCTTTTAATTAAAAATAAAAAAATTCACAGAGCTCGCCAAAGCAAAATAATCAGTAAAAGCATTCACACATATATTTTTCTCAACATGATATTCTTAACACAAAAATATAACTCTCACCTAAAAGGGATAGTTTATTCTGAAACGAAATATGATTGACATAGCTCAGAAACACAGATTGTTTACCTCAAATTCCAATGTTCCAATGTGATAACATGGTTATCAAAGTTTTAATAGTTCAGGAACAGAGAAAGTCATAATGCAGGGCACTTTTGGAGTATGCTGGTGGACCCGTCACGTAGGCGGCTCACAGCAAAGCACAGAAATAGTGGGTGGTTTCTTGGAAACCAGTGTTTTTTTTTTTGTTTTTTTTTTTTTTAACTCACTATGAAAGGTTTTACATGTTAGGTCAGACACAGAGATGGGCAAAGAATGATTATCAAGGAATCTGAAGATGCCAAGACAAATTGTAACTATGGTCTGAACCTGCAATGCTCTAGGAGTCCACAGGCAGTGACATTCTGAGCAGCTGGTCAGCCCTCAGAACAGCCAGTAGAAGGTGCGGGCCTTCCCAAGGGCTTTCCTTTACAATATAAAACCTCACACATTTTTTTTTCCTAATCAAAAGTCATACAACTAATAGAACTTCACCCTAGCTTATGAGTGCTAAGTTTTCTGGGGAAAATGAAAACATAAATTCCACCCTCTGTCACGGGCACTTCTTCCTCGTGATAGACAGGATAGAATCCATACACATGGCCTTCCCTCTGTTTAGCCTGTATGAGTCACCTAGCCTGATCCAGAGCAAAGGCAGAGAGTCCAGGGAGTTGCAGGGATGTATGCTTCATCAACAGCAGTCTGAGCACTAAAGAGCAGCGGGCTGCAGTACTGTGTCTACATTACTGCCTTACCTTCTCTGTCTTCCGTAAAGCAGCAGACATAATTCCTGCCACTGCAGTGAATTAAAATACTTACCTGCATATTATATCAGTCATGCTGAAGCTGATCACTCAGCTGTTAGGCGCTCATACTACTCTTCCAGGAGACCTGAGTTCAGAAGTCCCAGCCCCCACAATGCTGTCGGTAGGTCAAGGCAACAAAATACCCTCTTCTGTCCTGTACAGGCACTCACATACATACACACACCCACATACACATGTAGATACATAACTAAAGATAAGATACTTTAAAAATGTGAATAGCACAGTTAAAATGATTCAAATGATATATTTTATTATGTATGTTTCATAATCTTAAAAAAAACCCTAAAAATTTGTATTTGAACTGTCCATATCTCTATTCAGTCTCAGAGATATAGATACCTATTTCATATTTTCATAAGATTTCAGTTTAGTCTTTGTTTTTCTGGTCTGAACAATGATTTTTGCCATAATAATGTTATATTAACGCAGCTGGATAAGCAGAGACATGGCAACAACTCATATAACATTAGCAAAATGAAAAACTACTGCAAGTTTTCAGCGAACAAAATTCTTATTTTTCTTACTATTTACAAATCTTCTATTCCTTTGTTATTGAGAACCAAGTTCATTTTAAATGGGAAGGCGACATCTGTCATAATGCTAAGAATAGGGAGACACATTCTTTCACAATAATGCAAATATGGTACCCATTCACTGATGCTCAGTCAGTGTTTTTTGGGGGGAGCAGGGGGACAGTAAATGGCAGAAGAGAATGGGGGAAGGCAGGAGGAAAAATGAGAAAAGAAGGTAAAAAAGATTGATACCTCACATGTAAGACAGTAAGAAAACCTGTGCTCAAAGCCTAGCTTTGAACACTGTCAACCTCCTGTGCCCTTTTCCATACCACATGGGCCAATTTTTAGAATCTTCTTCAGATCTGCTCATGGGATACATATTCTTTTTGAAAAGGTACTTACTTGTCTGCATGGCTGATACTCATGTGGGTTTCTATTTGGCAAAATTTGTCCAAAGTGGTCATGTTTCTGTTTATAACAGTTCTCCTTTCTGATTTGCTGGCCAGTGGTTCTGCTCAGTAAAGGACCATGCTGCGGTCACTGTGAGGCCCTGAACATCAAGCTGCCTCTGAGAAGACTCTGTCCTCAGCACAGAATGGCCCTGCTGTGTCACGCTGAAGACTTGAGTCCCTCCCCCCTCCACCTTTTCCGGTCACTCCCTGAGCATGGTCAGGCCTTCTTTTTCTTTTGACTCTGTATTCACACCCACTTCTTGTTACGTTGGCTCCGTCCGGACACCTCATCACACTGACTTTTACAAATGCACGCTTTTATTGAGTCCTTTGTGATTAAAAAAAAAAAACTTCAGAATTTTCTAGTTGTGTAATATAACTTATTTTAACTGTAGTGAACACACTTGAATGTTTTATCTCCCGGAGTGAATGTGATGAAGTTCTAAGCTGAAGCATGTAGCATGTAACTGTTTCATTTCTCCAGTAGAATAATGATTACTGGTCAGAATATGTCCACATTGCTGTCTTTGTCTCTCTGCCTCTTTGCCTGTCAGAATGACTCTCTTTCTCATACCTTCTTTCTCTTTCAGTGAAGCAGTTTATGATGGGGAGTCAGATAAATGAGAACTACTCTTGTACGGGCAAAGGATATCAAGATTTCTTTCCCCTCATTTCTAACAACTCCTTTCCCTTCTCTGTTTATCTGATTCCTCTGTTGTTCTCAACTGTACACTGCTACCCCTGCCTGCAATCTTTCACCAGTCCTTTTTGGCTACACAGATTCTCTTTCCTGTTTTCTTGCAAGTATATATAGAGACTCTACCCTTCCTCTCTATTCCAATTACTACCAACTGGAACTTAAAGTTCTTACTTCCCTAGCTCCCGTGAGGACTTTTAAATGGCTTCCAAAACTAGAACATAGGTATTTCTGAAACAACAACAAAATGGAACCTCAAACTTTTTTAAGTTGTATTTTTAATGACATGCATGTATAATGCTTGTTTGTGTAGACAATTTATAACCTTTTCTCACACATACATGCTATTATAATTTATTTTATTGCTCTTTGTCCACACACCCCCCCCCCAACCACCTCCTCCTCCTCTGTGTCACATATACTTCATTCCCAGCTTCCTTCTTGGTGATGCCATGATTAAAAAAAAAAAAAAAAGTTCCAGCTCCTGGGTAAAAGTGCCCTCTCATGAGAACTGCTCTTTGGTCAGACTTCGAGCTACCCCTGCAGCACACTTCACTGCCTGAGCTCCCACTGCCAGGCTGCCCCGGACCAGTTGCTTCCTGATCAGTGTAGCTCCAGGTTCCCCCAACATGGTGCGGTCCTGGGCACCTAGAGACACACAGCCCATTTTGAAATCTGTATTTTGGTTTCTTCTAGTTAACTCCTTGAAGGATAAATTTCTACTAAAAGGCTTTCCACCTGAATCAGTTAGATTTCTCCTTGTCTTCACTCTGGCTTACATCTTTTTGTGGAGTGTACAATGGTGTGGGAACAAACCGTATGTTAGTTGATCTTGCTATTGTTGTTAAGCATTGTGACAGAAATCAAGAGGAGAGGAGTTTCAGGCAAGATATGGCCAAGTCATTCAAAAGCATAACATTTAAAGTAACACGTGCTCTTAAAGTCACAGAGGCACTTACAGAAACACGGTGAGAATGCAAGATTTAGAAGTCACAGAGCAGCTAAGAGGGGTTTGTTGTTTTCCACAGTACTGCCTCTCTGAGCGCATGATTAATCATGAAAGTGACTTACCATTAAGGACTCATAAAGGTATATATGCTTTGCCTTCTTTTCAAGGAACTGGTTACAGTGTAGTTGGAACCATTGATTTCTAAAATAGCCAGCCTCCTTTTGCCATAAAAACTAAAACCAAATCTTTTTTAACCAATCTGAATTTATTTCATGATTGTGATGAAAATCAACAGAATTTTACGTGAATAACTCAGAACTTTAAGTCATCCCATGTTTGTTATTTATTTTAAGTTTAAGACTCTGAAGAGAAAGAATTAACAAATTTAACTCTTTCCCTTGACACTGAAGGTGAAGAAGCATGCCTATATTGCAATTGATTTGGAAATCCCACAAAGAGAAATGCCAAAATGTTGGGATATTTTCCCATCTACAGAAAAAAATTTGTCTAGTGCAAAATAAAAAATCCATAAAAGCAGTTATGTCAATCTATTATTAGTTTAAAATCATGGCATATTTTATATAGTTTTCCTTCTATAATAAGAACAATCTGCAATTATCATAGTAAAACACAATGGAATTTGAAGTTTATTTTTTACCGCATTTAAAGTCATATAAAGCTCCTTTCCTTATTATTCTAATGTTCTATCAAACACTAATCTTTTGTAAGAAATGTAGAGGGGCTGGAAAGATGGCTCAGTGGTTAAGAGCACTGTCTGCTCTTCCAAAGGACCCAGGTTCAATTCCCAGCACCCACATGGCAGCTCACAACTGTCTGTAACATCAATTCTAAATGATCTCACACCTTCACACTAATGTACATAAAATTAAATAAATCATTTAAAAAAGAAAGTGTTTTTAAAAAAGAAATGTATAATGCTTTGCTATATACTACTAATACTTTGAGCCTTGACTATCCAGCAATGTAGTAGATAATTTTAGTAATTTGAACAATAACGTTTTAAAACCACAATTATCTTTATCAGTTAAACTGTTCTACTATAAAGCTGAGTCACTGACTGGATTATCTCAGCTGAAGACAGGACTAAGTTACATATACTTCTTTCACAGTAACATCAAATTAATCATGTATTATGCTAGTCTTTATAGTTTCAAATTGCCCTCAGGCCGAGCTAAAAAAAAAAAAAAGAAGCATATTTGATTAAGAGCATAGTACTAATTATATAGTGGCAAAGTCAAGAACAAGAATGCCTCTTAACGGCCAGCTGGGGTGTGACCTATGTCCCTCTGCCTTACAGCGTAGGGCCCAGTCTCAAGCTAGTAGGAGAAGAAACAGGTAGAGTATGAATTATTTTGAACCATTTTGAATGTGAAGGGAGATATCATTTGTGTATTTCACTTCCCACTGCTAGGAGCAAGTAAATGCAATAAATTGCTTTAAACGTCCCTTTAAAATGCAGAGGATTATATTCTGAAGGTCACATCCAGTCCTCACCAGCCTCGTGCTGTTCTGCACACTCCCTGTGCCAGGTGATCAACATCCTCACTGCTTTCCTTGTTCCCAAGGCCATGCTTATCCCCAGAACTTCCTTCACGCTGTTTGCTCCAAGGCTAAGTCCAAGGTTCATTTCCTTGACCTGCAGAGACTGCACTAACTGTCCATATACACAGTTATCTGTAGATGTCTCAAGAACAGGTGGATGCCATACAAGAAATGAGACAAGGTTGTTCTCTGGCCTGTAAATGCATGAACACATGTGTTTCCACACACAGAAGAACATGCATACAAATGCACATACACAAAATGATATATATATATATATATATCAATAGAAGAAAAAGTTTAAGAAAATTTTATTACAACAAAGTAATGTGATCCATTTTCTCTGAGTGCAGAAACTGAGTGACCATTGTACAAAAGTCTTTTGTATTTATCTGCAACCTTTCTACATACCTAAAATTGCTTCAAAACTACTTTTTAAATGGCCTTAAATATCAATAAAAGTACAGTGTATTTTTAAAAGGAAAACTGGATGTCCAAGCTAGAAAGAAAAAGAAGAAAGCAAGCTTGAGTCTAAAAAACAGCACTGAAAAGCATCAAAAGAAATGTTTTTGACAAAATACAAATAGAATGTTGACACTTTTTCCACTCTGAAGGACAAAACGGGTTCAAGTATAAAATAAAGTTTTCCATTAAAAAAGCATAATTAAGTTCAGCTAGAAGCAGAATTCTGCATCTGTGCACATTAAAATCAGCAATAAGGGCTATTCAAATGTATTCTAAACAAAAGATAATTACTCAAATGCCTAGCATTCATTTTGAAAAAAAAAAAAAAAAAATTCCCCTGACTGGCAAGTGAAACACTCAGGGAATTAAGGACTTGTAAATATCCTTCACAAGGTTTCCTATCTAAAATGTTAATCACAAACAGAAAACAGGTATTTGATTTAATTCAAATGCTTGTATTTCAAATAGTGCCTTTATCAACATCAGGTGTGAAAGATGTTAGACACACTGTGACCAGAGCAGTGCCTGACCAGGTCCAGTTCATCTCTGCTTCGGAAAGAAGGGAGCAGCAATGACTTACTTAAAAACATTAGTTTTCACTATCTATCCATTCACCAAAATGCTCAAAAGAGGACATGTGCCAAAGCATCTCAGTGAGAGACTACATTCGTGAGAGGCACATTGTGCGTCCTCACAGAAGTTCAGAACAGGATGTCGCAATGGTCAGAGTTGCACACCATGTAAAACAATTATAACAGACTAAAGTTGTTAAGTATGGGAACTATGGCCCCCATCACACAAGGGCAAGTCTGTGCTTTGCATGCACAACCTGTCAAATGAGTATCATGAGCTAAGTTTTAAAGAGCATCTTGATAAATCTGCAAAATGACTGGCAAATAACGTATACTTATTAAATTCCAGCCAGCATAGTAATCATTTGTTGTGTATCAAAACTAACGGAAAATACATAGTGATATATTTACAAATATGTAAGTATTCAATGAAGTCCATATTGGGACTATTATTTGCTGATTTAAAAATAATGTCTTTAAATGTTTTAATCGTTACATTTATTTACTTCTTAGAATGTGTGTGTGCATGCATATGTGTCACACTGCAGGTGTGTAAAGGTCAGGGAACAGCTTGCAGGAACCAGTTCTCTCCTTCAACCAAGTGGGTGGTAGAGATTGAACTGAGGTCATCAGGGTTAGGGAAAGAGCCTTTATCCAGTGAGACATATCATTTGTCCTATTTACTGATTTTTGAAATCTCATTTACCTAAAAACCAAAATTTGTAGAAAGTACTAAGAAGAGTACAGAGACATGCCATGTCTGTGGTTACATATTAATATCCTTACGAGCTTGTTCGTGGACCATCAGGAAGACACTCATGGAGGATGAGAGATCCTAGATAAGCTACGTGCCTGCCTGTACACAGCTCACTACCTCACCGCTCTGCCTCACTGGAACATGCAGATAACCATCAGCACAGAAGTCCACTAGAGGCTCGGAATGAAAGGTATGAAAACTGAAATAGCTAATGCAGTTTGGGTTTAATGAAATTAGTCACTCAGGAAAAAAAAAAAAAAGAGCTTCTCAGAAAAGTCTCCTTGCCAACATTCAGCTCAGGCTTTTCCCCGTGTTGTCCCCTATGCATTGGTGCAACCAGTGGAAGCCCACTTAGAAGACAAGATTGATTTACCTCAGGGTTTTGAGGTATCAGTCCATGGTCAGTGTGGGTACTCTTGTTTGTAGGCCATGATCAGGTAGAACTGCACAGCAGAGAGACACAAAACTGGTCACTCAATGGGACCAGGAAGAAGAGACAGGCAGGTGAGAGGGAGGTAGGCACAGAGGAGGGAGGAGGAATCGAGGTGAGGGCTGGAACAAGACAGCTCCCGAAGACATACTTCAAGTGACTTCTTCCTTGAGCTCAACCCTAGTTCCTAAAGGTTCCAGAATTTTCCATACCAGCACCACAATTCATCAGTATAAAGACTTCTTGGGGACATTTTAAACAGGAACAGTTCATCTATAACTATTGGTCATGAGTAATTTCTAAACTATATGTAAAAATACATCTTTACAGCATGTTATATAACTCAAATGTTAGCATAATATAAAATTTATATTTACCTCAACAATAAATTGGTACTGTTTTCTGCCTAGGTAACTTCTCCACCACTTCTGCATAACAGTCACTACTCTGTTCAAGTGCCTAGGATGAAAATATGGGTATTAGTACATGTTCATTGAAAGAAAGATGTCTTTATAGACAATGTCAAATTCAAATTTAAGGTTCTATGTATATTCATTCTATTTTTATTATTCTTTCCTCTTGTTTATTTTATCTCTTTGATACAAAGTCTTGATGCCTGGCTGGAAACTTACTATGTAGATGTAGCTTGCTTTGGACGTATGAAGACCCTCATGTTTCTGCCTCCCAAGGACTAACATTATAGGAGATATATATTCTATATTCCTAGAATCTGTTATATATATAATATATATAATATACATATATAAATAAAGCCTGTATATTAACTGATGGCTCTATGTGAATTGTTTTCTTGACTATAAATGATTTGTTTTTCAGCTTAAATAAGTTCTCAGCAAAAAGGCTGGCAAAAAGAGCCTGAAATTTCAACTTGGAGAAACGGAGGCTCATAGTTGCTGATCCCCTGATAGCTAGCCTTATCAGTGACAGATCTAGGACTCCCCTGCTGTCCTTCTGTGGCTGGGCTGGGGACAAATAGGCTATTAATCAGCTTCTCTGGGGTGTTCTGAGCATGCTATGCCCATGCCCTCAAAAATGCCTTCACTGCAACAATGTGCTGTGTCCAGCTGTCAGCCACACCCAACAGTTACACTGAAGGTGTCCCCAGCATGGGCTTATCATTTCCTTCCGCATGGGATTGCTCTCCCTGGCTAAAGCTCACCAGTCAGTAGGCTCTGATGCTGTCAAAGAATGAAAACTTACTCTGAGAGATTATTAATCAGGTATAGAAGGAAAGTACTAGGTAACTTTCATTATTACTTGGGCTTTTAACTAAATATTATTTTAACTTCAATTATTTTCATTCCGTATTATATTATTTTCATACTCACTCCTGTGCGTGTGTCGGCTCTAGGGTTCCCTTATGTCCGACAAGTGTTTTCCCACAGACCTACCTCCCCAACACTCTTACACCTTATTTTGAGGCAGGGGTACACTCATATATGCAGGCTTCCCTTGGACTCACTCTGTAGCCCAAGTTAGCCTTGAGCTTGCAGTCCTCCTGGCTTAGAGAAAACACATGAAAATTGTGTATATGCACACTTCCCAGCTGATGTGTTGAGAAATGACCTAGCGATTACTGGCAAGATCATGTTAAGAGCTTAGGAAAATAGTTCTATGTCAACAAACATGTACTCGTGCATTTTCTCATATTCACAGTATCTCTGATGCCTCACATGAGTAGGGTGAATTTAAAGAATGGCCTTCGCAGGCTTGTTCCTGGATTTCACAGTGCTGAAAATGAGGTTGCACTTTACAACTTGGAATGTACAGCCCTGGCTTCCACTAGGAAATAAGGAAGGGTCGTAAGTGTGCTCATCAGCGAGCCTTAGGGGTTATTATAGACCAGACATATCCTTCCTCTACCTTACATAGGAAAATGTTTGTTCACATGTACAGTGCGCCTCCAGGAATAGAAGTTAGGACCTGTGTACATCAGGCAAGCACTGCACTCCTGGGCTGTACTGTGGATCCCTTCTAAGCGTCAAAGTGACCATTTAAAAAATGCTTTGACTACTGAAGAAAGGCATGAGAGGAGTTCAGATAGGGGGCGATCCATCATTAGATTAGAATATCAATCTAATAGATTAGAATATCACCATTTTAACATCATTGCTTTCATCAACCAACATATTGGGAAATCTCAAGATTCTTCTTCCCCAGGCCCTTTCCCGGCCCATCAGTTAATTCATCCATATAAATGGACTTCATTAAGGAACTTTGTGTGTGTGTGTGTGTGTGTGTGTGTGTGTGTGTGTGTGTGTGGTGTGTGTGTATCTGGTCAAATGTTCTCACAGTATTGAGACTTGTTAAAGGTATACTTTTGGCAGATATATTTCATATATCACTAAGAAATAATCAGAAGGGCTCTATCGCTTTCACAGGGACACAATAAATATGACTTCATTTTTGAGAGAAGTTAGAGGGTATTGGAAATAAGAACCTCATAAACAACTTGTGCTCCCCTGGGGCATGCATTTGGGTTTTAAATGAGGCTTCCAGGGTAAAATTCATGTACCTGATGTATGCCCGGACTTGGCATCCTCGGAACCAGCTCTGAATCAGCACAGCTGCATCATTTTCTTTTTTCCTGAACATGTCAACAGCACTAAAAAGCATTTTAAAAGTATTTCATTAGTAACTAATGTAATTCTAAGGCAAATCAACCTGTTAACCTTAATTTTTAATTTCTTCTAAGATGGTAATTACAATTCTAATGTCATTTTAAAGAAATTAAAATGTTAAATTAAGAAAAACACATTTCAAAAAAAATGAGCAGTGTTTTAAAAATTAACCTTTCTCTGAGAAGCCATAAGCTTTCAACAGCTTTGCCTATTTTATTTTTATAATCATTTGTTATGCTACTAATTAATCTGGTAGCAATTTTTTATTAGGGAATGAAAAACAATGTGCTACTTTGTCAGTATTTTAAAAACATAATTATTTGAACTTACGGTTTAAATGCCACTACACATGTATCATGGGAAATAAAATGCCTGCATATTTAACTCAATCATCAGTTAAATGAACTGCCTCTAATTCAAATGAATCTATCATAAAAAGCTTACTCTGGTAAGAGACTGCTTATATTAAAGAATTCAGTGTGTAGGTCATGGACTTATAAGACAGAGAACTTAGTTCTTAGGTTTTTCTGATTTGCAACACAGAAAAACTTGAGTTAATACCCATTTATGTATCTATCCAAATAGATATCAATATTATCTTGCCTTTCCACTGCCAACTGATCAAGTGACAGCACAATAGACTGTAGAATATGGTTCTTTCACAAGCTGGCAGGCGTTCTCATGGCTTAGCGCCTCTTGTTTGCTCAATGAACACAGTTGGTAACACAGTGACACCTCTTTCATATTATTGTTTCGGTAGGTAAGTGCTTCTGTAGAAACCAGGTTGGGGTGCATGTATGTGTGTGCTGTCCACAGGTTGGCACAAGTATCTTACTCAACTACGCTCCATTTCTTTTCTTTTCTTTTTCTTTTTTTTTTTTTTTAACACAGACTCCATCTCATTTTTTTAACACATCCTCACTGAACCTGGAGCCCAATGATTCATAGAGGTTGGCCAAATAGACTTCAGGGATCCACCGTCTCTACCACCACCCCCACAATTGGCTGTAGACACACACGCGTGGCATTTTGTGTAAGCATTGGGGGGGTTCTGAACTGAGGTCAGAGCGTGAGCCTTGCTTGCACAGGAGACCCTCTACTGAGTGAATCTTCTTTTTATATGACACAATTGCTTTTTCTGGAAAGATGTATTTTTTCATAATTAATGTTAAATAAAATATGAATTTCATATAAATTTGTACTATATATGCAGAATTAAACAGAATAAATAAAACACTTTCAACAATACAATTTAAAAACAATAGTTATAAGGTTTACCAAAAACAAAGGTAGGTTTAGCAATTAATCTGTCAATGTTAAATAGCTATTTTAAAAGCAGATGGATTACAGTGCTACATAGGAAGTGACAATTAACCTAGAAAGCCAAACTAAGAAGGACTCACAGGAGCAAAGAGAGGATCATAAATGCAGCATTGAAGCTGATCCATCTGTGGAATGTAGTATGGAGAAAATTCACACAAACCAGCACCATTGGTATGCTGGCGTGGAACACACGAAGAACCAGGAGATCAACCTCACCTATATTCTTGGATTTTGTGTTTGCACTTCATGTGTGAGGAAGGGAAGTTTAAAGCCTTCTTCCAGAGCATTCTTGGCTTTCCAGATGCTAAGTCGGATCATTCCACATTTTACACTGGACACAGGTGTATGTAAGGGCTATTTGCTGATGATCTCTTTATTAAATACTAAAATCCAAAAGGAAGCACTTACGTATTTCCAATAATGCATTTGCAGTGCCTCTAAGAATCACTAGAAGCACTCTTGACAGTCATTCTGTATCATACCAAAGGCACTCCTAATGCGGGAAGATGCACTGGCAGATTCATCCCAGGGAGCATGCCATTCACACACTTCCTTAACAGATACTCTAACTGAAAACTTCCCCCACGGTCAGTGTTGTAGAAGGTCTAGTAGGTGCTCTACACCATTAATTGCGTATCTGGTTATAGGTAAAAGAATTTACTAATAGACCGTTATGTGTTAGGCAGTTTCTAGTAGTTCACACATCAGAGAATTGTATCTAAGCTTTGTCGTGAGAATATAATTACTCCTTACATACCTCTCTTTTATTTTTCTAGTGCTGGGGGGTGAAATATAGGCCAAGTGTGTGCCAGACAAGCACTTTACCTCTAAGCTATACTCCCAGTCCATTGCTATCATCCTCTGACCAAGATGATGACAATGTAGTGGGAATCCATGTCAGAGCTCAAGTGTGACTCCAGGTAGCCTTTCTCCAGTGTGAGTTCTTAACCATCCCTGTTTCTAATTGGACAAAGAGGAAAGTAGGTTAGAAGAGTAAAAGGAATATGTAAAAGAATAAAGATAATCATTTCCAAATGTTATGACTAAAATTCAATAGTGACTTAATCCAAAACAAATAACTGAAAACTTTATAAACTAACATCAACATCTAGAAAAAGACAATTTTTAAATAAGCTTATTTTGTACATTAAAAAAACTGAACTTCCAAAATTGAAAAAAAAAATCTTTATAATATCAGTCATCTCTTTGATAGAGACAATGCCACTTTGGACGACAGTGGGTCCCACCAAAGCCAATAAACTCCAGTACCAGGTTGAGAAACCTCCTTTTAAGTCATTAGCCAGGGAGTTCAAGCAGCTTCCAAACAATATAGGGTATTGCTGTTGCCCTCAGTTCCCTCCTACAGTTTTGAGGCAAGTTCCTACTGCTGAAGTCACCATGCATTTCAGACACAAGATTTGAAAGAATGGAGCTAAGATCTGGCTTGAAGTTTTTCCCTGGAGCGAAATTTCACAGTACCAGAGGAGCTAAGCAAGCTGTCAAGGGAGAAGAGCAATCAATGGCTACATTTAGCTAAGATACCTGTAACCCACAGTATGATAAGCAAGGTAAAATATCCTCAAAAGTGCAAAAGTAGCACTTATATCTTAGTGATAACCAACAGCAACCAACATAGAGCCCACTAGGTAGGAGGGAGTGCCTGCCTGACTGTTAATCTAAGCGACTACCTTGGCTGGCAAGGTCATGGAGGCAGAGGCTTTTTACAGAAGAACTACCGCTTCCAGTTTCCCAAAGCAGTATAATCTGTAACTGTGTTCCTAGCACTTACCCCTCTACCACAGACTAGTGCAGCTCTAGTCACTCATCAACGAAGAGCCAGAAATCCAGGATGTTCCTTACAGGACATAAGAGCCATGCACATGAAATTTCAACAACATAGTCGCTTGAACAAGAGCTGAACAATTACATCAGTTGATATGCCAACATGAATGGGGAAAAGGTCCTAACCCTCAGATGAACAGCTACAAGTAGTGAATGGCTGCTGGGAGGGAAAAGCAGTCTTCCGCAGAGATGAACCCTTTCGTTGGCTATCCAATACCAAGTGGTCAGTCCTAAAAACATACGCATATGAACAACACTAAATGGATTCAGTGATTGTAAGTATGTATTTATTCACTTATGTGTGTGTATAACAAAAAAGAAAGAAAGAAAAAAGACCATGAATTTGAGGAGGAGCCAGGAGGCACAAGAGGAGTTAGAAGGATGGGGATGATCTAAACATAGTCCACATACTGTAACAATTTAAAAGGGCACATTCTATGTATTGTCTTCAGTTAAAGTGGTAAGCAAGCAAAGACCCTGAGCTTATAGGCATATGAACTACTCTTTGCATTTGTTAGTGCTCCGCTCCCCTCCAGCGTTTGAGAACAGTTAGGATATAGTTCTATGCACAGAAGCTGATCTACAAAGACACATCAAAGGTGGCCATATAACTAAGCACTGATGACTTGATTACAGGTGACATGAGACATACATAGGTAAAGCACGCATTGTCACTAAGGTCAAACAGAGGAAAGCCATTACATTTGAATTTGATGTATTAGTAACTTTTGAATGTCTACATTAACAATTTGCGAAGCTCCATCAGTAATAGCACACAGCCACAAATACGATAAGGTATTTCAAAGACAGGAATCAAACATATAAAAACATTAAATACAAGAAATATTAACTTTGAAAGCAACTAACTTAAATGAGCAGATCAACAGAGAAAACGTATGTATTCTTTTAGAATAATTTTTCATATTCTGAAGTAATGAATTTTATAAATAAATCATAAAAGAGGAAAAACATTGAACATAATCTACATTTGTGTGTCTTGTGTGCACATGTTTCCATGGAGGTTCGGCTTCAAGGACAACTGTGTACATGTGAAGAGGTCAGTGGTCAACCTCAGATGTCATTCCTCAGGCCCCAGCCTATTTTGAAACAGGGTTTCTCATTGGCTGGAAGTTGATGAGTAAGCTAGAACGGCTGAATCCCTGCTTGCTGCCGCTCCACACAGAGCTCTAGCCTATGCCATCACACACAGAACTGGGGCAGGAACTAAGGTCTTCAAGAACTTTACCACCTCTCCAACACTTAACATGCATTTTTAAAAGTGATCACCCAAATCCACATACCATGCTGAGAGTGCTAGTGATTTAAAAACACGAAACACAAGGATTTTAAGTTAAAGACAGCCTGAGCTACACAATGAAACTCTGTCTCAAAAAAGAAAAGTTCAAATCTCCATTAAAAAAATAGACAAATTTTCAATAAAGCTTATATTCTTAAGTTTTGTAAAGCAACAATTACCCTTCAACACCCAAAATAGGATTAAATAGTAGCCTTTAATTCTTTTTATCAAGTGTTTTTATTTGACAGGAAGTGAGCACTGTGTGGCATTGCTACAGGTGGCAGTGGTAAGAGGAGGAAAGACACAATGCCAGCTGGTGGCCTATGGTGTTGCTCTAACGTTGGCAGCATCAGTCACCTCCCAAGGCCACAAAGGAAGCTTAGTGTAAACTCTGCCATCCCTGATAGCTTCCTGAAAAACAAAGGATCTGATTGTATGATGTCATCTCTAAAATTTATTATCTACTGATGGAATCTACAAATTTTAGAAGGCATAATTTCTTTAAAGATAAATTCAGGGAGGGGAGAAAGAGAGAGAAAGAGCAATGGAGGAGAGAGGGGGAGAGTGTGGAAAGAAAAAAAGGACAACAGCTATGTGGTGGTTTAGCAACAACCCCAGCCTTGGGAGAATCAAGGGTTCAAGGATCCTCAGCTACACAGCAAGTCTGAGGCCAGCCTGGGCTACAAGACACCCTGCCTCAAAGAGAGACACAAAACCAACATCACCAACTCAAGTAAGTAGAGAGTATATGACTCAGAGTCCAGAGTAGCTGGAAAGAGACCATCCTTACTACAAATGTGAAGAAGTGTGCATTTACACCGTTATTTGTATGACTAAACAAGTCAAGTCTTCCCTGAAGAGGTCCACTGCGCTTAAGGAAGCACTAGTGCTGTACACTTGATTGCAAGCTCTTGCACTGGACCTGATACTGATGTGGCTTCTAGAACCTCGCTTAATGAAAACGTGGCGATGAGTGTGGAGTTGCTGCTTCCCCAGTGGGTCTACCCTTGGCCGGTACTCCTGCTAAGACCCTACCAACCCAAACTCATGACACTGGAGGAGTCTCAAAGGTGTTTCTGAAGAAATAAAAGCAGAGGAAGCTGGAAAGAAACTCAAAATGCATCCAACCCAGGAAAGGCTGGAACAGAGCAACTGAACATGGTCAGCTGAAACCATACCAGCTGTCTCACCAATTTTCTAAACAAATGATTGTGAGAAACAATCATTTGTTCCTCCATTAGGAGGAACAACCTAATAAAAGATAGACCAGTACAGAAACAATATGGAATGCAATTTCATCCCAGCAGAAAATTAAGTATATCAATACATCAGTAGGTAAAGCATAATAATGGAAATATATAGCTTAATATTTTGTTTTCATATTTGTAAGAGGCAAATACTTTAACTGAATGCATATGATACAGCACATACAGAACTGAACTCAGGGAGTGAAAACTGAAAGGAGAATTTTATTAAATGGATCCATTTTATAATAGCTACACAATGCTTTTGCAATTAAAAAGTGGACAAATGAGAGGATCCAATAAAATCTCTTAGAAAACTATGAGTCAGTTTATAAGTTTAAGAGAGTTATTGGTCTAATTTCTTAATCTTAAATTCTATTTCTCCTTTAAAATTTCAAAATATTAACAAAAGAGACGTATTTAGAAGCCCATCATAAAGAACCCAGTGGGAAGAGTGATGGATAGTATCAATGCAAAGCCAGATTATAGTATGCCGACACAAAACACCAGGTCCTGTGGTCCCAGCATTCAGCAGGCCAAGGAAAGAGGATACCTGGACTGCTGCACTCAAGGATTTTAAAGTCTTTCCGAATAACACAGCAATACCCCAACTTGAAAACAATTAAGTAGACATATTCAAATAATTCTTTTTAAAATAATGTTTACTTTATGTCTGTATTTCTGGGAGTGTGTACACTCTGTGGTGCAGGCACCCATTGAAGCCACCTTACTGGAGTTACAGGTAGTTGTGAGCTGCCTGATGTGGGTGCTGGGAACCAACCTGGGTCCTTTGCGAGAACAGCAAATTGTTTGAATCACTCACCCATCTGTCCAAGTCCAGAAATGAATATTATCTATTTACTTATTGTCATATTATTTTTTAAAATGCTACCCCTGAAACAAAGGAAAACAAATACTGGTTGGGTAATAAGTTATTCGTTAATTCAATGTTATTTACCACATAAAACTGTGTGTAAGCTAGTATGCTTCTCAAAGACATACATATGCACATTCTATGTATGAGCTTTCAAGCTAATATTCCTGAAGATAACAACATTGATTAAAACAAGTGAACAATAGATACATTTAGAAAAAAAACATTCACAAGTGGAAGAGATTGTTTCTTGGAAAGAAGGATTAAAAGAAATCAGTTGACTGGTTCTCAAAGGGTCTGCATTCCTAAGCACTGCATCTAAAATGCCAGTGTTGGGACACTCCTTAGGTACCTTGGATTCAACATGAGCAAAGAAACATGTCTCAACCCTCTTCTCTGTATGCTCATTGCTACCCATCTGAAATCAGCTCTTTGTCAAGAATGACAGTGCTATAAAAGCAATGGCTCACAGTGGAGATTGAGAAGCAATAGCTGAATTAGTTCAGTCTTTATCTTTTTAAAACAAATCAGTTGCAAAAGTCATATTTCCCAAAAGGTCTTTTCCCACTCTAGTTTACCATCCAATCTACTGGTTAAATGGTTTTCCCTTTTCAGGACAAGGTCTCCTTGTGCAGATCTAGCTTAAAACTATGGATCCTCTTGCCTAATGCCCCAAGTCATGTGATGGGAGACACGTACCATCACATCTAGGATGAATGATCTTTAAAACATTTCAAATCATCATTTGCTTATTTTATTGGGGTAATGGTCAACATGTGCAGGTCAGAAGACATTCTAAAGGAGTAGGTTCTCTTTTTCTCTCTCTCTCTCTTTTTTTTTTTTTTTTTTTTTTTTTTGTGGGTCCTGATGATGGAACTTAGATCTTCAGACCTGGCAGCAAGTTTACTACTTGTTGAGCCCTTACTGGTCGCTTAAATTATCTTCTGAAAATCTAATCATGCCATTGTTTCTTAGGGAGTTTTTAATATCCAATGCTAAAAGATATCTCAAAACCTCCAGATGAAGTCATAGCCCTTAGAATGCCAAACAAATCCTCCCTGCTCTGACCAGACACAATTCCTTTATCTTCTTTTATTGTCTCACCCACAATAGAGCCTTCTATTCCATAATTCCCTGAACAAACCATGCTCTTTCTTGCCATTACATAAAGTTACTCCTTGAATTGATTTTCCAACTACAACTTCCAAGAAGATTGACCCTCATAATGCTTAAAGCCTTCTGCATACTAATGATAACATTTTCATTCTTTTAAGGCTTCTAGGCTGGGCTCACATTTTATTCATATCTATTTATCCAAACATAATAAAGTATGTGGTACATTGAAGGAGATGATAAAAAGTGATAGGGGAGGGGGGATTTAAAAAGAAGATTTAAGACTGGAAATGAAGGCAGAAGACTGTGGCTTTCAGAGCAGGACATAATTATTAAGAGATACAGAATTCCTTGAACACGGCATCATCACTCTGACAGTGGAACCACACATCCCCATGGGTTATAACCTTTGGTTCATAAAAGTTTTGAATGAAATGAAATAAGGAAACAACTGGTCCAAGTATAAGATAAAAATATAGGGGTTTGTCATAGAAGCGAATGGAGAGACATCAACAAGAAAGACCACAATTAACAGACGCCAAATGCTATGAGATGCCATGGCAACATCGTCACTGTGGAAGGGGCTAGAGGGTAAGAGGAAGGCTTTCATTTTTCTTTTAAAATCGTATGAGTAAATAACATGTGATAGGGAAGCACACAAAAATGTAATTTATTACCCATACAACAAGGACATAGCATTGTTGTCCATTAAGCAGGGCGCTCAAAGAAGACTGTGATGGTAATTCTGTTCAACAAGGTAGCTATGAGGTAAAACCCCAGACATCCAATAAAGCCGACCCTTCCTATTAACCACTGACCACCACCAGCTAATGTGACTCTAGTAGATTTACTGCACATTTACAGACAGTCCTTTAAGTGACTGAAAACATTTTCCCCTTCCCTATCAAGTTAGCAGATGTCTGCCTCTACAACAGAGAGAGCTAAGGCTAAGGTGCACACCTCATGAAATGCTTGTTTAGAGTTCACACATCCGTTTTTACACTCTACTATTAAGTACTACACATTGAATTCATCATTTCCTTCCGTCACCAGATTTGCAGAATATAAGCAGCCAAGTTCACAGCATTTTGAGTTTGTTCTAAAAATCTCTCCTTGTGACACTAGTCAGTCATCAAATTAATCTGTTTCTGGAGTATCATCAATAAGTTATATAAATAAGAATGTAGGCTGTACATATCACAAAATGGAAGAGACAGTTTTAAAGTACTAGTAGCTAACATACCACTAAGTTTTAACTTATGCACATTTTTTTTCTGTTGTTCTTTTAAGAAACTGCTTCAGATGAAATTTACAGATACTTTGGTTAGCACTGGGATGCTGAGCGCTCACACAATATGTCACGAACCACTAGACGTTTTATGTTTAAAATGAAAAACTGTGGGTAACACTTTGTTTTAATGGCAAAATAATTAGTTCCAGATTATAATGAAAATCCTATAGCAGTGAATAAATTATGACATCTACATGGATTTAAAATAAATTTATTATGATTAGTGTTATCACAGTGAATACTGAATGAATTAATAATGATAAAAGACCCAAGGTATTAACAGCAATGCAATAAAAACCTCAAGAGAAAGCAGGAAGTTTCTGGTCTCTTTGCCATCAACTATAGGAACAGGAACTCTAAAAAGAGTATGCACACGTCAGAGGCCAGGAATTAATTGACAGTGATAGAAAAATGAAAAGAGTATATGGTTAAGCATCTTTCCAGTAACATGAAAAAATGCATTTATGTATCTACAGACTGGATTTAGTCTGACCCACATATATTAGCTATGAATAAATAAACATTAAATTAAAAATCCAATATTCTTTCTTTCTCATTACCAGACATGCATAACTGTTTTAGACTGTAGGAATAATATTCCAACATTGGCTGACCTATGTTATCAGATATGTTGATGTGGAGAGTGATTGTTTTGCATATGATTTTTCTAGACCTTAAGATTTTTAAGATCCCTAAAGGGTAAACTATACTTAAATCATATTTTATGTTATAAGTATCACTGTGAGTCTGATAAAAAGCACTTGGTGCCAATAAGAAATGGGAGCTTCACTTTTGTTTCTCATTAATAGCCTCATGACTATTGTTGTTGCTATTTATCAGGTAAATGAATGCGGGGCTACAAGGACCTTAATACTAGATCATAAATCAGGAGCCATAACAGTTTGCCACAAAGGTTTCTATTCTTAGTGCATGCTAAAGTATCTTTTACCTACTCTTCTTCACTTCCCTTCATTTCCTAAATAAATGCATAAGTAATATGTATGGAAAGTAGGGCTGTTTGCTGCACATATCACAAAGGGATCAAGTCCCATGGACTGTCACAATCTAGGTAGGGAGGAAGAAAACCCACATACTGGCTCTGAGTGGGGTCAGATGTCTTAGCGTAAGCCTAAAAAGGAATGTTCTGTGGCAGGGTGAAGGGCGGGCAACATAGCTACCCTGACCTCAAATGTTGAGAATGGAATCCTAGCTGCAGTGAGACAACAGTTTAGCATGGGAGACAGGGGCTGCACAAGAAGAGTATTTAGGTCAAAGAATGGGGTACCCACTGTAGTGAGAGTTTGGCTATATACAGGGAGAATAGCCCAATAACGTAAACGTAAGCAGGATAATGAGGGGCAGGCTTCTCACAGCTCGAAAAATGAAGAGGAGCCAGGTATGGTGGTGCATTTCTGGGGTACCAGCTATTTGGGATATGGACAAGGGAAATGCTAGAGTTCAGGAATTTAGGAGCAACAGAGCACTACAGAATGAAACTTAGGGTGTTGGCTCTGAACAGTTTTGAAAATTAAGTCATGGCTTTTAGTATCCACACTAACTGACAGAAATCAAAACTAATGTAGAATGCGTCTTCATGCACACATATGCACAGTCCATAGCCTAATCCATTAAAACTAACTATTGCCAGAAACATCCCTATGACAAGGTGAACTTACTAAAAGGAACAAGGGTTTCTTGGAGAAATGAATAGTGAGGAGGCCAGAATATTTTCTTTTGTCAGAAAACAGGGATGCCTTGTGTGATCAGGACACAGCAGAAAGTATGACATGCTTCCCTTTGGCCCAATGTTAGCATTAAAATAGGAAAGAAAGAGGGGCTTTTGCTCACTGACTAGTACAGGACAGTGTAAACCCACATTGATGACGAGTAAATTTACAGTGGGGTGAGGAATAGAAAACACAGTTTCCAAGGACCTGCTTTAAAACACACCCTTTAATCGAAAGGTAAAGAGAATATTCTAGTGGAGAAGTCTCGACATCTCCTTTGTCAGATGGCTGACATCAATAAACACCACCAGTGACAGAACAACTCAGGGCCGTGTGGAATCTGGCCAATGTAGCAAGAGGAGCACAGTGTCACTCTTAAGCTTTTCCTTCTCCAAATGTGCCCAGTATCCAAGGGGGAAAACCCCAGACCAATTCTTCAAGTCAACTAACCTGTAATCTTCAAAAGGGTCAAAAGTCAAAAAACAGAATACTCCACATTCAAGATAACTAAGGAAGAAATTAAACAGGATCTTTTAACGTTTTATTTTTATTTGACAATTTCATACATGTATACAATTAATTTTGAACACTTCTCATTTCCCACTACCTTCTCTGACTCCCTTCTCTTTCTCATAGTTACCCTTCCTCTTCTCAAATGGTATTTTCCCAGTTAAACAAAAACAAAACAACAAAGCAACATTGAGTTTAATGAGGGTTGCTTGGATGACCATAAATTGGGTTATTCATAGAATATGGGTAATTTATCAGTGGCTATACCAAGGAAGAAAATGATACCACCTCCCTCAGCAACCATTAAAACCTAAGTGGGTACATAGGATCCTTTGGCTGTAAAGACTGTGGGATTAGAACATTGTTTTAGGTTGCATACATCTTCCAAAAATTATTAATAAAGCTGGCAAAGCTTGGAGTGAAACAGAAGTACGAGATAGCACTCACTTTTTGATGCTGATGTTTGGATTATGGTCATACACAGAATGTTCTGCTTTGTGAAGGGTATGTACAGGGATGCACCAGCAGGCAGGACTTAGAACTTGCAACCTTTTACCTTGCAAGTTTGATATTCTTTTTAGTACTCTGTGTGTGTGTGTTGGGGGGGGTGTAATTCCAAATATGGTTTGTAATTTCTAAAAGTTTCATTTTCCTGTCATTTATTACAAAGCTTTTGTTTTAGACATGCTTGCCTCTTAATGCTTAAATACACTGGAAAAGCAACATTGAAAGCCTTATTTAATTGTACCATTTTATATTCCAGGGTTTGCTTCTACTGGTAGAATTTTTTTTGCTTCTGGTAATACTTCAGAATTTGCTACATTTCTTACCCTTCACCCCACCCCAGGATTTAATGCGTAGATGCTAGATAATACGTGATCTATTTTGAAGAGGTTAGAATTTTAACTTAAATCACCTATAGACAAAAACAATCAAACAAACAAACAAAGATAACTGCCTGGCTAATCTCATTTGTTTGCTTCTTTGAGATCAAATCCTACACTGGCGACTGTACTATGCCTAAAATTCATTTATTTTTTTAAAAACTTAATCTAGTTTTTCAAGGTAAGGGCCAACTTTTCTACTAGTAATATCTTTATACACACTTTAATCTTGGTTCCAAAACAAACTTTGTGTCTTAGAACACATTTTTCCTATTGATGTGTTTATTTCACAAATACTTCATGATTACATAATGCTCAATGTGTCACTAAGAAAGAAAAAATAGAAATAACTAAGACTTTCCTCTCCCTGGTCCTCTAATATTCAAATTCTTAAACTTTATAAATCACTTTGTTTATTCCCAAATTCAGATTTAGGAACCTATAAACTCTTATTCTAAAATTGAGTAAATACATTTTACTTTAATTTGTCTCCAGGATTTTTTTTTTTTTGCTTTTTAAAATGTGTATTTGCATGTACATATGATGTTTGTGCAAGTGTCCCACATGCACACATATGTGGAAATCATGACAAGGATGTGCACATCAGAGGACAAGTCACAGGAGTCATTTAGTCACTTCTCTCCTTCCACTATGTGGGTCCTGGAAATCAAACTCAGATCATAATGTTTGGAAATAGCTGCTTTACCAGCTGAGACACCTTGCCAGTCCAATTTACCCCTTTTTAAAATAGCTGTGCATGTATTATCCTTATAAGGAGATACAGACTGATCACTGTTTTTTTCTTACAGAAGTAATTTTTAATGAATGCTTTTGCCTGAAAATATTATACATAAAACTATCTTGTCCATAAATTGAATACATGAGTTCATTTCTATATGGACAATAGAAAAAGTATGATTGAGTCAAATTACATGCATTTTGATGCCATAAAAAATGGCAGTTGTATTTTCAAATTATAATTTTTATTACCTAACTGTGCATTGCTTGTATACTGTAAAATTATTCATTTATTATTTCTTTCTTGGGGAATATTGTTATTTAAAACATAATAGCCTCAAACTCTATTCCTAGCTGAGGATAAACTTTGCCTCCTTGTCATCCACTTCTGTCCTCTCAGTGCTGGGTAACAGGTATGCCACCAGCCCTTGCCTCATTTCTTTCTGTGCATGCATTAAGATATTATCAGGGAACAGATAATTTTACAATTTCTTTTAAAAGTTTTGCTTGTTTGTTTTGAGGCTACTCTCAAATGCATAGCAAATTCTGCCTCATCTTCCTAAGTACAGGCATTCTAGATATGAGCCTTTTATATCTGCCTTTCATTGCAACCATTACGCTTTTATTTTTACTATCTTGCAATATTTAATAAATATTAAGGATAGACTATTCATTAAATGTTACTGAGAAAATTATATTTTGATCCATCTCAAACAATACATACATGTAAATGTATTCATAAAACAAGGCAAAAATGATGTAAACCTTTAATTAGATTAGGAGCAAATGAATACAGTTATTTTATAATTGTTGGTTGGGAAAGACTATTCAAAGAGAGAATAAAATCCTTTAAGCTAGAAAAACATTCACTAATTTGACAACCTAAAATTTAATCCCCCTACACATGTGTAGCAGATGTGTAGCTTGCTCAACAACATATGGGTCCCCTAACAATGGGAGTAGGGGCTGTCTCCAATTTTGTTGCCTGCATCTGGATCCCTTTCTTTGAGCTGAGCTGCCTTAGCAGGCCTCAGTGGGAAGGAATGTGCTTAGTCCTACTGAGATTTGAAGTGTTAGGATAGGTTGGTAGTCTGAGAAGGAGAGGGGGAAATGGAGGGAGGGGTGCCTGAGTATGGGGCTGGGAGAAGAGGAGGAAGGGGGCTGGGAAAGTGATTAAATAAAAGAAAAAACATAATAAATTATAAACAAGGCATAGAGGTTGTAGAGGAAGTTTAATCCAGCAAAATGGCTGCTGTGATCATATCCAAAAGTCTTCTTGGTCTATGTGATATAGCTGGAATACAGACATGTCCTTAGTACACACCTTTAATCCCAAACAATGAAGGTAAAGTTAGTTTCTAGAAGAAGCACCTATGTTTGGAAGGGGTGTCTAATTCAGAGGCAGACAAAGTGACGAATCAGAGAAAGAAAGATTTGACAGAACAAGATATACCAACTCTCAGGAGAATAAAGAGGAAAGAGAGGCAAGTTAAGAGAGAGCAGAGCAGGGCAGATGGAGAGAAGAGGAGGCAGTTTTACCAGAGGAGTTTTATAGGGAGAGGTTACAGAAAGAGAACAAGCTAGAAAACGGTGAAGAAAGAATGAGCCCAAGAATGAGGAGCCAGAAAATTAGAAATGATTACCAACGTTAGTATTAAGCCAAGCAGAGCAATTCAGTCAGAAGCTGAGAGAAGCCAGTTTGAATCAGTCAGCTTAGAGAGGAGTTTGAGCCAGAATAGCTGAGTTGAATGGGTCAGCCAGATTTCAGAAAGAACAAGAAAGGATGAGCTTATTCAGCATTAAATCTCAGAGGCTGAAAACCCTCTAGGCCGAAATTATATTGTACGAAGGCTAGACGATTAGATCTAGGTTAGCAGATGGAGGCAGTAAGCCTTGGAGACGATGATTACATCAAGCTAACAAAAGATGCATTTACAGAGAGTATAGCAGTTGAGTGCTTTCCCACACTCAAAAGGCCCTGGGTTCCATTCAAGTACAACACCAAAAGTAAACATTACAACAAAACAAAAAAACAGCAAGTTAAAAAAGAAAATAATAGACTGGTGCATCACCACATCAAAATCAAATCATCCAACTTTTGGGTGTTGTTTTAGGACTGGACAATGAGAGGCTGGGAAATTCTGAGATGATATGGAGAGAACATACATATAGGCTGCAAAAGTCAGAAGGAAATTGACGGTAGAGACGGTAAAAAGAACCTATCAGAGGGTTTGAATATGAAACCTCCTTATTGCTTATGGTGTGAATGATTAGAGTGCTGCTAGTTGGGGAGTTTGTGAAAACTTTAGGAGATGGGATATAGATGGAAGGTTATTGGTCATGTGGGGACCCCTTCTTGTTACAGTCCTTGCTTTCTGTCATGCTTTCTGATTCCTGACCCCATGAAGTGAGGAAACTCATCTGCCACATTCTCCTGCTGCCCAAGTAGAAAAAGCCAAGTGATCACAAACTGAACTCTCTGAAGCTAAAAGGCAAAAGAAAAAAAAAAGCAATTCTTCCATTAACTTGTTTCTCTCAGGCACTGAGTCACAGCAACAAAAACTGACATTCGTCATGCACTGCGTGACAAACATGATTGCCTTAAATTCCTCAGAAGACTGAAAAGGAACTTTGGAACTTGCCCCAGGAGAGGTGTAGAAAGAACATGGAGAGTGCCATCTCCTGACTGTGTAGGTCCAACATAACGCTCATTAAAGTCAAACTCTCTTAATTTGCATTTGTGAAGGATGCTGTTTCCCTAATTTCTCTTTGTTTTTTGTCTTTTGTTTATAGGAGGGCTACTGATTTTTTTTTTTTTTTTTTAGTCAATTTTGTATCCAGCACTTTGCTAAAGGTCTTTATCAGTTGTAGAAGTTCCCTGGTAGAATTTTGGGGGTCAGCCACAAATACTATCATATCATCTGCAAATAGTAATACTTTGACTTCTTCTTTTCCAATCTGAATCCCCTTGATCTCCTTTAGTTGTCTTATTGCTCTAGCTAGGACATGAAGTACTATTTTGAAGAGATATGGAGAGATTGGGCAGCCTTGCCTTGTTCCTGATTTCAGTGGACACTTGATTATGCAAATGGAAAATATGATTTAAAGGGTCAAGTTCCACTCCAAGCAGACAACTGAACTTGGGATGTTGTCCATATAGTTCTGACATTTGAGTAATAAAGGATAATTAAGTAAAGGAGTTATAGAATCTTCTTCTACAAATAAGGCAATGAAGGAGAGCCACTGTGGTCAGGCAAGCGTCAGAAAAGGCTTGGGAAAGTCATTGTGTGAAGCTGTGAAAGTAAAACTTGTGTTGCATTGGAGACCCAAAGATGTTAGAAAAGCAAGAGCCACTGAGGTATATTCCAAGGAGAGTTGAAGACAGGGAGAGAACCAGCCCAAGAGAGAGAAATGTGTTATAGGTAGCAAAGCTGGAAAGAGCCATCTAAGCTCTTTGACATCAGATATGGAACTCTAAGATTAGACTTTGTCCTGATAGATTTTGGTCTCACTGCACTATTTCTTCACTAAGCTCTCTTTCTTTTCTTTAAGAATGTTAATATATAGTCCCTGTTATTATATGTTGGAAGTATATAATTTGGCCTTGGTTTTATAGGGGCTTACAGTTGAGAGATTTCCTTGAGTCTCAGAAGAGACTTGAGAGTTTTAAACTGTGCTGAGAATGTGAGAAAGTATGGGAGCTTGTGAATTTTGGACTAAATACATTTTGCATTATGATGTGGCCTTGAGCTTATTGGGTTCCAGGGCATGAAATGTGGTGGCTTGAATGAGAATAGCCATCATAAGCTCATGTATTTGAATACTTGAGTTTTCTGTAGGCAGAACTCTTTAGGGGAGATTTAAAAAGTGTGGCCTTGTTAGAGAAGCTTTGTCACTAGGGGTAGGCTTTCAAGTTTCAAAAGACTCATACCACTTCGTGTCACAGTCTCTCTGCATTTTGCTTCTAAATCAAGATGTAAGTTCACAGCCATTGCTTCAGCACCAAACCTGCCTGCCTTCTGCCAGGCTCTCCACCGTGATGATCATGGATCCATGCTCTGGAGTCCCACCAATCTTTCTTCTATAAATTGCTTATCAAAATAACAGCAAAGTAACTAAGACAGTATGTCTTTTTAAGACATTTTATGTAGGACCCATTCCAAGCTACAGTTTTCCTTTGGTTTAGTAAATTTTACTTCTAATCTTTCTTTTCATAACTTTAAATTCTGCAGTGACTATCATTCATTAAGTACATTGATATATCTGACATATAATGCTCATCACACATTACTTGTAGTCATTCCTATTTATGGATATTATTTTCATTTGCTTTCTTTTTTTTAACTTTTTTCTTTTCATTTATTTATTACAATTTATTCACTTTGTATCTCAGCTGTAGCCCCCTCCTTAGTCCCCTCCCAATCGCACCCTCCCTCCCTCTCTCCTCCCATGCCCCTCCCCCAGTCCACTGATAGTGGAGGTCTTCCTCCTCTTCCATCTGACCCTAGCCAATCTGGTCTCATCAGGACTAGCTGCATTGTCTTCTTCTGTGGCCTTATAAGGCTGCCTCCTGGCGGGAGGGGAAGCTAATCAAAGAGCCAGTCACTGGGTTCATGTCAGAGACAGTCCCTGTTCCCCTTACTAGGAGAACCACTTAGACACTGAGCTGCCATGGGCTACATCTATGCAGGGGTTCTAGGTTATCTCCATGAATGGTCCTTGGTTTGAATATCGGTCTCAGAAAAGACCCTTGTGCCCAGATGTTTTGGTGCTGTTGTTCTTCCTGTGGAGCTCCTGTCCCCTCCAGGTCTTCCTATCTCCCCTTCTTTCAGACTATTCCCTGCACTCTGCCCAAAGTTTAGCCAGGAGTCTCAGCACTGGCTTCAATACCCTGCTGGGTAAAGATCATCCTGAGTGAGGTAACCCAGAAGCAGAAAGACACACACGGTATATACTCACTCCTAAGTGGTTATTAGACATATAATATAGGATAAACATGCTAAAATCTGTACACCTAAGGAAACTAAGCAAAGAGGAGGACCCTGGTTAAGATGCTTAGTCTTCATTAAGAAAGGCAAGCAGGATAGATATTGGAAGAGAGAGAAAACAGGGACAGGACAGGAGCCTACCACAGAGGCCTCTGAAAGACTCATTTGCTTTTACAAAACATTTACTTGTCAGTAGCAACAATTCTATTTTTAAATTCACCTATTACTGTATAAATTGAAAAAAGTTTTAAAAATTAGTTATAATACTTCTCCCCCATAATTATTTCTATAAATGTCAGTAGTATACTTTTATTAAAGCTGATATAATTAGTACCAACCTCACAGAGGTTATTTGTTCTGATATCTTAATATTCATCTTCTAAACTAACATTTTGTTAAGTGGTCGGTGAGGTTTTTTTCCCGTGTATGTTGACAGCCAATCATGTAGTAACTATGCAGTGTTACATGAAGTTTTCTTGGGGAGCCTTTTCATAATCTGTGAAAATTAGTTATTTTTTTTCAAGAACTGTCAGAGCAGAGATTAGCAAGCTGAGATTTCTCTTTTAGGACAACAGGAATAGACAGGATTGATTATTCTGCTTTCGAAACTGAGCCATCTCTTTTATGGTATCAATATATCTGATAACGACTGCTGGCTTTACAAACACATTCCTTATTATTAATAACTTTTTAAAAATAAAGTTTTAGAGAAGATACAGAGTATTTTGTCTAAACAAATTTTACACAGGCACCTCCTTAAACTATATAAACTGCTTGAGCTGAACATTTACAATCATGTACTTTATTACATACATATCTAGACTATAAATACATCAATGAAGAATTTTCCTAATTTATAAAGAAAATTTTAAAATTTGCAATGAATAAAAATAATAACCAGGAGTATACACTAAAGTTATCAACTTCCCTTTAAAGATGTACTGTGCTGATGTTACGTGCTTTATACTTCACCCTTACATGGCTTCCTGTTATAATTATGAAGTTGCATGGTGCTTAGAGGATCATTTAGCCTTCCCAGCAAACATACATGCTTCTTCTTTTTCACAAATGATGAAGCTTATAGTTAAAGAGTTCAGTTAAGAGCAACATATATACTCAGAGTAAGGATTTGAACTGGGTCTGAACTTGTCTACAAACATCACTGTCTACTTGGGAAAATTATTTTTTTTTTCATAATGAAGATGTAACAAAAATAAAGAAGTAGGTAATAGTAAAAAAAAACAAATTCATATCTACTCAGCTGAGCTGTTATTAATTTATGTTAATAGAACTTAAATGAAATTGAAGGCACCAAATCACCTTACTAAATTAAGATCATTCTAGGAAGTGCTAGAGGTCAGTGAACTATGTGGAGTCAGAAACAAATTATTAGCTATAGAAATAACAGCGCCAAATTCAGAACAGTGTCATGAGTTACGCTGCAGGTTGACGCAGAGCACTGAACAAGCAGCAGCCATGAGTCTTTTCTAGGGAGCACTAAAGTAAACTGATTTTCAAACTGGCCTGACAAAAGCATGAGAAACTTTTATGTATTTGAGGCACTTATTTTAATGCAGAAACTTAATGATTTAAGCACTGCTTATACTAAGTACAAATTTGCACACACACACAAGCAAATTACTAGATCTTTGTTTTGACCTTTCTAATTTTTGGTAAATGATTTCAGGTAACTAAACTTGACTTCCCTTAGTTATAATGCATGAATAATAAAAGGAGGCATCACATAAAGTAACTATAATTATATTTTAAAAATCTTTATGTATGGTATGATCGTTTGTATGTGTGTGTGTGTTATGCTTGAACACACTTGTACCACATCACACATGTGAAGTCAGAGGACAATCTCAGGCTGCCTTTTCCTACCTTATTTGAGGCCCTGCGAGGTTCAGCAAGAGCCCCACAGTCATCTCTTATCTTTCTTTGATCTCACTGAGTGAGTACTGCTATCCTCTCCAGCCTCATGTGGGTCCTGAGCTGAGGTCCTAATATAAACATGACAAGTTCTTTACATTCTGACTCATCTCCAGCCCATAAGATTTGTGTGTGTGTGGGGGGGAGAGCAGTTAGCAGCCTGCTATTCACACAGTAGGTATTTAGTAATAATTATTTCTCAGTCTGTTCCCTTACCCCTGTTCCTATGAATATACCATTCTCTCTTAGACGTGCAAAGGTCTGGATATTTTAGTTTACCATCTCTTTTCTATAGTTGTCACTATACATCTTCAAGCCCTTTTCTTCAGGACATGATTTCTTCATGTCCCAGAACATATATTTTCCCCTTAGGCTAAGTCAGCTAAGATTTTTTTTGTGTATATCATGAATATCTTTGTGTATTTACTATATGCACTTTAAAATAATTTAAAATGTTAATTTTCATTTATTGAAGTAGATTTTATTTTAACTTTCTTTCTTTCTTTTTAGATGTAATCTTTGATCTTTGTGATCTTTGACCAATGATTTAGGATAACTAAACCTGACTTTCCTTGGCTATAATCCATTAATAATAAAAGGCACCACATAGGTAACTATTATTTCTTACATATGCAGCCTGGGTTGTCCTGGAACTCACACTGTAGTGCAGGCTGAGTTCAAGCTCACAGAGATCTATTTGCCTCTGCCTCCTAAGTGCTGGGATGAAGAACCACTATGACCACTGACTTAAAACTTTTTAAGAAGCAAAAATCAAGCCACAAAGAGTTATGCTAATAAACGGCAAGAGTCGAGGAGGGAAACAGAAGCAAACCACTTATGCATTCAATTTAAAAATAAGTCAGAGGTTATATTATCATTTTTATAGACAAATATATATTGTGCAAGTCCTTTGCTGAAAATCCCCATTGCTTCCTTCCTTAATCATGGTAAAATCGCATATCCCTATTATCTTTAAGCACTCCAAAGGCTCTGGCTCAGTTTGCCATTCTGAACTGCAGGCACTGTTTTTGGAATACTGTTACTTGTCCCACTTTGGTTTTCTGTTGCTGTGATAAAATACTGATGAAAACAACTTAGGGGAAGAAAGGGTTTATTTGGTTTGCAGCTTAGAGTCCATTTTCCAGAGAAGGCAAGGCAGGAAAACAAGGCAGTAACCTGAAGGCAGGAACTGAAGCAGAGACTTTGGACAGCACTTGCTTACAGGCTTGCTTCCCTGCCTTGCTCAGCTACCTATTTTAGACATCCAGGCTTACCTACCTAGGGATGTCACTGCCCATAGTGGGCTGGGCCTTTCTGTATCAATTAGCCAATAAGAAAACGCCCCCCAGACATGTGTACAGGCAAATCAGCTCTTCAACTGCTATTCTCCCTCCTCAGTGGTGTCAACTTGACAGTAAAACTATCCAGACTGTCTTGAATGTGTTCTGGAATGTTTCTAAGCACAGAGCATCAGCTGTTGGTGCTCTTGCCTAACAGTCTACCCAGGGTCCCCAATCATTCTTTTTGATGGTTTTCAAATATTCCAAACATCTCTCCAGTCTCTCCTGTATAAAACAGCATACCCCACACCAGGTGTTCACTTTGCCTTGTTCTAGGCTGTTACATTCAGGGTGACACTGCGCATGTTTTTGTTCTGTTCCCTCATGACTTTCTGTGGCCTGTTGTACTTTCTGCATTTAGAACTGCACAAAACATATGATCAGAAAGTGTTTTAGTCAGTGACTATTTTAGTAGTGAGAAGTTTATTGGTATTAAGTCCTGATGAGAATGAAAAATTAAGTTCATTAAAACTCAAAATAAATATGTCACATGTAGGAAGTTATAAAAATAGGTAATTTAAATTAGCTTAAAACAGTGAAACATGTTAAATGCCCATTTGATAATCTCAGTAATGAACGGGAAGCTATTAACTCAATCAGTCATGAACTTCTTTAGTTTTGATTTAAGGCACTCCAAATTTTCCTTAGGAATGAGAAATATAAGAATTACATGATTAATTCCTGTAAAATAAAAAAAGTTCCCCTCCCCTTTTTAAAACATAGGGCCTCACTCAGTAGTTCAGGCTGAGTTTGAACATATTATTTAGCCCAGGTGCTAGGGTCACAAGACTGAGCTAAAATGCCTGGCAGGATCAATATTAATATTACAAATATAATTTAAAAAAATTAAATGTGAAAATGACAAACCTTGTTACTTAAGTGACACATTTTCTCCCTGAAATCCTCTGTCTACTTCAGCATTATTCGAGTGTCAGTACTGAGGTAGAGACACGTTAGTCACTACCTTGTTGTGGACATTTTAGAACGGCATTACAATAAGGCTATTCCTTCTTGCAAATGGGCTTGCAGGAGCAGATCCCTCCAGACACTTGAACTGGCAGAGCTGGGAGCTTCCTCCTGCTTCGCCTGCCACACACCTTAGTGGAGAGTTTTGTCCACTGCAAGTGTACAGTGCCATGTGACCTTGTACAAAGTACCCAAACTAACTGATTCTCATTTCCCTTTAGGGAAATCCCTAATCCCTTAGGATTAGGGAATAAATATATAACATAGAAGAGTGTTGAAGAATTGCAGGTAAACATCACACAGCTTTTTTCCCCACACTCTCCTTTTAAAATGCAAAATAGAGCCCCACAGGAATTTCTGTCAGATATGCAGATTTCCTGGCTCTGAGACACACAGAACCAGAATGGACACATTTAACAAATTTCCCAAATGACTCTAGAGCACATTAAAGTTCATGAAGAACTAATGTGCTCAGTGATCTTTGGGCAATGACAACAGTATCTCAAGGAATTTCCCTCTTTAATTTTCAATATATTAATTACTTAATATATTTTATTCATTATCTTTAATTTATATTATGTATGTATTTGATGAGGTCAGAGAATACCCTGCAGGAATCTGTTTTCTTTTTCCACTATATTTATTTTCATATGATTAAAATGATACAATTTAAAATAGAAATATTTGAATATATTTAAATGTAAATATAATATAAATATATTATAAATATTTTAAATATAGAAATGTTTATATGATCACTTTTGACAAGATCTATAGCTGAGTGTGATTTCTGATATTTCTTTTAACAGTCTGCATAGCATATCTTGGCACTATGAATGCTAGCTAGAGAAAAGAAACAGCTCAGTTTTGACTTAGAGTGCATCACAATTCCTTCTTAAGTGATTCTGTTCCATACTAGGCTGTCAGCAGCATGAAGAATGGAACTTGTTTCAATTATATATCGATGTCATAAACAAATACAAGCCTGTCACATAACCCCAAATGAATGTGAAATAATTTCTGAATATTAAGTATTAGAATTTCACTGCTCTACGCTTATTTAAAGATGATTAATTGCAAGTTTCAGTAATGTAATTATTCAGAAAATAATTATTGTGGCTGTTAAATTTCAGGAAGTAGAAAGACTAGAGACTGAAATAACGGTTTTTAAAAAGGCAAGAAAGCAACGCTGTCCTACTTTTGGCATAAAGAAGATTCATAGTATCTCACAAAAATTACGATACTGAATTATCACTAAATACTGAATTATCAGCTAAAATTCCTTTTTTGGACACTGACTGTTCATTGCTAGAGGTACATAATGAAATAACAAATCCGTAGGTGAGATGTATAATAGGATAAGAATGGCTCAGCAGGACTTTCTCACATTGGCATGTTTACCACTGCTCTGAGAGATCACTGTATTTTATCACACTGCAGGCCTTATTGTGGTTTCTTCTAAGTTAGAGAAACTGCTGGGCCATTGCTAGTTTAAATGACTCTTTTTCATGGACAGGTTAAAGTTTAGGGGAATGGAGAATGCCGGTTTAGCACTTGCCCATTTACTGGTACTAATTATCTTGTCACAATGGTTTAGAAACTTCATTTTAAGAAAGATGAATCACAGAACAATTGAATTCCATGTTGAGAGAAGGAAAGCTAAAATTCCTTTTTTGGACACTGACATTCTGTGCTCATGGGGCTGGTTAGCCTGAGTAACACCAGTAAACCTTTAATTTGGAAAATAAGTTTCACGAAACCAAACTGCTCAGTGATTATTTTAAACTAGCGGGGATGGAGGGCTAGGGGGTGGGGGAAACTCCCAAATGTAGTCCAGAGGAGCTATAAACTCTCTATGTAGCCCAGGCTAGACTGGACTCACAGGGATGCCCCTGCCTCAGTTTCTCCAGCTAGGTATTACTTCACCGCGGCTTCACTTTATAATCTTTTATCTATGCTGGGTTTCTAGCAATATCAATTTATTGCTGACTTCTCTGTATATATAGTCCATTTGGGCAGTACATTTTTTTTTTTTAACTTCTGCTTATGTTTGAGTCCCCATCAGGGAGACCAAGGGACTATTTCCTGAATTAAGTAAATTGTTAGCAGCAAACTTCTTCTGCGACCCCTCTCTTCACTACTCACCGGTTCCTAAAGTAGTACTGCGATTCTAGAAACGAGGCCCGAGCCTGCAGCTTGGCTAAAGTAGCCATGACCTGCAGGCCTGGGATTTAACGAAGTGGTTACTATTAGTCACCATGGCAACTGGGCTGAACCAAAGGCACCTCCGACTCATTCCCCTTTCCTTTCGCTCTGCTTCAGTTTCAAGTAACTGGACAGAGAATTCGTATTTTTTCATACGAGCACCGACAGCCGACTCGTTCCTTCCTCCTCCTGAATTGCTGGAGGCGCTGACTTGAAAGCGCCGCCAAGCGAAGGGGAGCGAATGGTCTCTTCCGGCTTCCGGCTTCCGCCTCCAGCCAGCTTCCGGAAGTTCCTCTCAAAATGCTGAAGTGCTGTGTGGAAGTGGCCGGGGCTGCGGGAGTTGGAGTCGGTCCTCGGGCCTGAGCCTCGAGGCCGCGCTCCCGGGTGTCGTTGATGTTCGGGGCCGCCGGACGTCCAGCGATCGGAGCCGCCGCAGCCGCCGGGAAGAGCTGGTGAGACCGGCGGGCCGCTGAGGACGGGGCGGGCGCGCCGGCGGGCAGCCCCGAGGGGCTCCCGGATCGGGGACAGCCAGGCTCCGAGTGCCTTCGGGGCTCGTTCAGGTCGCTGCTGCTAACCTGGTCACACTGTGGCAGAGGCCATGGCTGACGGGATTGCAGAAAGCCACAGTTCTGGAAGTTTCTTAGTGGAAGACACACCAGGCTCTCACGCTCCCCGCGCACCTAGGTTTGTGTAAAACGTAGAAGTTTCCCACCACCTCGGAGGCTCCGTCGTGGTTCACGCGAGCCGGACGTTGTCCAACAGCCCTAAGTTTGGGGTTGGAATTGGTCTTTAGTGTATCATGACCTACTGCTGTAAGTTTTCAGACTGCTTTCGCAAATCACGCTCTATCCTTATGACACCCCAGTCTATGAGACTGTCGCAGACACAGAGAATTTAAGAGGCCAAGTTTCCCTGTGCCACAGATAGTATAGTCAGGTTTTGGATTTCATGGTTGAAAAGCCTCCGCGCCGCGTGCCCATCCCCGATTCTTCCAAGGCTTTCTCCTTTACACACACCTAGTGAGATAAGAAAGTAGATATCCTGCCGACAATCTGGAAACCTAAAATTTTGACCAGTGAGTCGAGAAGCGTGATTTTAAAATCCATGCCAGTAGGCTGTGGTGTCTGATTTTTTTTTTTCCAGAAAAGTTAGAAGAACATCTTATGCCAGATGCCGTATTTGGATCTTCTCTATAGATCCTTTTTTAACGAGTGTCAATTTTCCTGTGACTTTTTAAGTTCTCATAATTTTCAGTTAGAAAAACAGGGAATGCTTTTTAAATGAGCCGTTTTTAATTGGTGTAATCGGCTTGGAAACAGAGGCACAGCTCTTAATGTACTAGTTGTTAGTTTTGGCAGTTGTACAGGAGGGAGGAAGCACCACACAAAACAAGATAAAGGAAATTCCCAAACGCCCCGGTGTTTACTCCAAAGTGTATTCTCTTAATGTTTCACTACTCTGTGTCTTGGTGAGGAACAGAGGCGAAATGTGTTCAGTAGATTGGTCTGGTCTTAGTAGAGAGGAAGCAATTTGTATGCTCGTTGACAAATTAAAAACAAACAAACTGTGACCCTATTTACTCATTGTACTTTCACTGAGTCAGCCTTTGATTTGTATATCCTACATGTTCTTCATCTGGTTGTGTGTCAAGCAGTATAGTAGGTACTTATTTAAATTCTTAGCTGTTTTCTTATTCTTAATCTAGGAATTCAGTATATACTCTCAGTAAATATTTAATGTGAAGTAATCATGTATAAGCAATAATCAAGACATTTCTTGCCCTACCAAAACTTGTTGGCAGAATGAATTACTTTTTAAATCAAATTTTTTGTCTTGTTTGACTTAAGATTCTGACTACATTTCATTATGCATTTAAAAAATGAATAATTTACATTTTGAAAGCAATTAGAGGCAGTGAGAAAAGTTTGGATGATTCTTGAAGTCAGTCATTAAATGAAGTAGCAAATCAAAAATGGTCTCCAAGAGTGATAAAACTTTACTTTTTTTTTTTAACTTAAAGATCAGCTGATTAAGTTCTTAATTTTTTTCTAGGGGAAAAGAGGAAAGAAAATAGTTTCCTCAGATGTCTGTGGTGACAAGATAACAGAGCTGTAGGTTCCAACAGACCCTTCAACTGAATGCTCAGTGTAGCCGTAGCATGCTTAGGGGGAATGGGTTCTCCTGTTCCTTAGAAAACATTGTGATCCTTTGTTTGTGCTTTTGTTTTTGTTTTTTCAAGACAGAGTTTCTCTGTTTTAGCCTTGGCTGTCCTGGATCTCAGTCTGTAGACCAGGCTGGCCTTAAACTCATGGAGATCAACCTGCCTCCGCTCCAGAGTGCTGGGATTAAAGGCATGAACCACCACCGCACCTTATGATTCTTAACTGGGGAAGAAAGATTTTTTTTCTTTAACCCTCTCCTTAATTCTATCTGTAAATTAAAACAGGAATCAGATGCATTGAAGATAGGGCCTCAACTATATAGCCCAGGGTAACCTCACTGTTTGAGAGAATTCTGCCTCTGCCTCCTTAAATTCTGAGATTACAGTTAAGATCCACTGCACCAAGCCATAAGAGATCGTATTTTTTTCTGATTTAAATATCTAGTTTTTCATGTTCCTGCTGAGTTGTTTCCTGCTAAGGTTACAGGATCCTCTGCCCTACCTTATACCCACCTTCCCCTGAGCTCCAGACTGAGGTGGTTGTGAGTTGTGTTACCTGAGTGCTGGACACCAAACTTGGGTCCTCTGGAAGAGTAGCTAAGGACTCTTAACTGCTACAGAGCCATGCCTCCTTCCCAAGATGTAGCCTTTTAATAAATGGCTAGTACAAGTCCCATTTCTTTGTTGTGGTGGTTTGGGGAGCCCAGAGCTTTGAGCATGCTAGGCAAGTATTTCACCTCTGAGCTACACCCCTACTGTTCTAGCTTGAGATAAAGACTCATTTTGATAAATAACAGTATGATTAAGAAAGGAAGTTTTTTAAGTTCCAGTGAGCATCAGAAATTTCAATATTTAAGATAAACTTATGGATTTTGTTTGATTAGTCTTAAAATATAGCCCTTACCCTTGTGTGACGTCTTTTTCTCTTTATATGTTTATTTACCCATTGCCATAATCTGTATTATTATGTTTTCACTTTCATTTGAACTTTTTGGCTATGTGCTATATATGTACTTAACTTGGGGAGTGGCATGCATGCAGAAAGGGGAGGGAGGGTGGGGCCGGCAGGGGAGGAGGGAGGGGCTTATGGGGGGATACAAAATGAATAAAGTGTAATTAATAAAATAAAAAAATAACAAAAAAAGGCCAAGTAGCCTTTTCTAAACAGCTGTTTTTTTAAAATCTTAAATAAAATGCAATCATTAACATGATGTGGAAGTATATAATTTTGTCACAGTTTTCTTATTTGTGAATAGTCATAATATACTGTACATTCATAACCACAGTTCTTGACTGTGTTTATACTGGATTTATATTTATGTAGACCAGTGTTTCTCAGCCTGTGGGTGGCAACCCTTTTGGGTGACAAATGCCCCTTTCACAGGGATTGCATATCAGATATTTACATTATAATTCATAACTGTAGCAAAATTATAGTGATGAAGTAGCAACAAACAACATTTCGGTTGGGGTCACCACACATGAGGAATTGTATCGAAGTTCTGCAGCATTAGGAAGGTTGAAAACCACTGTTGTAGATTCTAAAGCAGAAATAGTTTTCCCTCCTTAAATTTTTGAAAGCCAACTGTGTATCTTGGCAAGTGTATCTTACATTTAGATGTCATTAATAAAGTAGTCTAACTTAGCAGAAGAAAGAGTCCATGCTTTAGACAAATCACAGTGGGCATATGATCATGTACTTGATGATAAAGTATCTTTCATTTTGTTTTTCCCTTTTCAAATATTTGCTAACTGAAACTTTTTAATTCCAATTTGAACAGTTTTGTTTTTTTAATTAACCAATGGATTTATTCAGTAGATATACATTTATATATTCTCTGTTACACTGATATTTTTACTAGTATCAAGGACAAAAGGAAAAATATTCCTGAAAAAATAGTCTCTGCCTGCCTCTAGTAATACCAGTTTCTAGAAATAGAGGCCTCAGAAGCAGTAGTTATTAATAAAATAGTTAACAGAGTTAGGGTTATGTGTTTTCTGGGGTTTCTTTATTCTTACTATCTTTACATTTATTTAACTGTCATGTAAGAACCTTTTAATCTAGGAATGGTGGCTCATACCTGGTAATGCCCTCAGGAGAATGAGGAAGGAGGTTCACAAGGTAAAGACTGCCCTTGAGTTTCGCTGCAGCCAGACTAGTCTCCAAAAAGCAGGGACAGGAAGATTGGTCTTTCTGAGAAGATGCAAGTAGGAAGCTAAGACTAAGGGCAGTTTCTGGTTCTTTATAAAACATAAATCTTTGGGGAGAAAGAAAAGTGTGCCATGTTTTGCTCCTTTAGTCCCTCTTCCTATCTGGCATACATTTCTTTAGGAAATGATAAGGAACTCAAAGTTGGCCCCTTCTTAATAGTACCTAAAAGGAACATGTAAACAAACCTGAGATGAGGCCCTGCATCTTGAAAACAACTGGCTCATCAAGTCCTGGAACAAATACATTTTATGTTGTTCAGCATAACCCACTCCTTGACAGATAGACTCATATCCTTGAAAACATCTGTAAATAGAGCTGATGCTCTAGACATGATCCCCAGTGCTGTTCCCCAAGATTTCTTTTTTAAATGAGGTTCAAATGAAGAGACTTTACATATGAATAAAAACATGTCAAGTTAAGTGATGTTCACCGAGTTTATATTAATTCAGATTAAAACTCTGTCTGGCAAGTCTAGCTTTGTAGAGAAAACTCTCATATTTTCTCATTTCTCTTCCATAAGGTAAGGTCTTATATAAGAAAATATGTTTAGGGTAAAGTGTTTTAGTTCAGTGCTTTACTGACGCACTAGTACACGTGCCCAAACAAAGGAGATACAAGAGCTGTTGGTAACAGTCTGCTTTTATTTCTCTGTCCAGTTGATGTCCTTTTACCTGCAAGATGTGAGACAATATGATATTAATTGACTAATATTGTTGGCTCATCCACAAGGATTTTTCTTGGAAGGAGTTGTAGAAAAGTTAGAGTGGAACAAAGAGTGGCTGAATTCTGAATTGAAACTAAATGTATTTTTATGTGTTTCTGAAGTTTTAAAAGAATCATCTAAAGTAATTTTTAGTCAGCTTATGCTTGAATGATACCATAGAATTATTTGGATTCTTCTAGTTAAAATATTGTATTTTCTCTAGAGAAACAATAGGAATTGAGTAATGCTGGCTTAGTTTTCATGGAATACTAAGAAAAATTGCTTTCAGTCTTAGCTATGTTGTTTATATTTTATTAAACCTTATTAATTAAAGAGGTACTTTTTCAGTAAAAATTAGGTGATGGGCTGGAGAGATGGCTCATCAGAGTTACTGGTGGTTCTTTCAGAAGACACAGGTTCAATACCCAGGCCACCCACGTGACATCTCGCAACCATTTGCAACTCCAGTCCCAGGGGAGTCCCCAACAGCTCCTTCTGGCTTTCTTATGCACTGTTTGAAGTGCACAGACATACATGTAGGCAAAACACTAACACATAAAATAAAAATAAATGAGACATTTAAAATAATCAGTTGATGAGTATCATATTTCAGTGGGTTAAATGGAAGTCTTAGCCTACTCTAAGGTTAAGACCCCTGACCAACCCAAGCATGCTGGTGCCTGTGACCTAGCGCTCTAGCTGAGGAAGGAGCTTAGTGCAAGTTCTCCAGGGGCAACACAAGAAACAAACAGGCATGATGACCACTGCCTTTTCTCATTCGAGGTGATATGCCAAACTGCCTTTAAAATAAGCTGTGATTTAACTAGGAGACTTATTTATTCATTGATTTCATGTCTTAACATTAAATTTTGAACGATCTGTTCACTCAATAAGAACATTCTTGTCTTCAAAAAGCCAGTTATTGTACCAATGATAGAACTTTTTAGTGAAAGGATCCCAATTTTAATGCATATAAGTGTGTTTAAGTGAATTTTGTTTAAAGATACACAATTATATTCAGAGATAATTGGCTTTTCAGATTACATTTTTTCAAGAACTAGTTTTAAAGTAAAATAATAGAAAACAAACAGGCGGTTATTAACACACAGGTAATAAATAAATGACCCTTCTGGTTATCAAATAGTGTCAAGCTCCTGTTAGCTTGATAACCAGTTTGGATGAGAAGCATAGCTGTCTCTATGCTGTGGACTAAAGCCAGAGTTATATATTGAAGCCTTTGAAGGAAGAAAGGAATCTCAGATGGTTCCTGGAGTTTCTTTACAATATGTGCTTGAATCACTGTGTGTTTGACAGCTGTTCCAAGTGTTTTTATATATGGATTCAGGTTGTGAAAGGAGCTAGGTCTGAAGCACCCACGCCCTGGTAAGTGAATGGCAACATTGTATTAATTCCGTTGCTCACATTTTATTTTGCCAGCCTGGTAGGGTTGTTTCCTGGAATTGGTGCTAGCCTGCATCTTGTTTGATTTAGGTTTTCTACACCTTTTTTTTTTTTTCTGTTGAAACAATATATCATATAAGTAACTATGAGTCTCTGACTTTTATATTGTTGAACGTGAAGCGGTGGTAAAGAGTGAAACAAAGGTATAAAGAGTGGATGATAGGATTGTGGCAGCTGTTCCTAGCTTCCTTGAGAAGCACTGGTGCTGGGCCTTGAAACCACGCCTACTAGGTCACATGGACAGGTCTCTTGCTGTTCCTGTTTTGTGTGTCACTCCAGGGTTGCTGTGAGAGAAGGAAATGAGGTAATCTAGTTAGTAAATATTGACAGATAGTAAATACTCACCTGTTAAATGATGTGTACAGCACTGTAAATGTTAACCCATTAAATCACATGTATGTCTTTAGGTTTTGTAAATGAAAATAAAAACTTACAAACTATTATAGGGAACTTGCTAAAGCTTAAAATATGTAACTAGAGACTATGTAGACCAAGGGCTGGAAAACTGCTGGGTACCTCTTGGTTTTATTTAAAATGAAAGAAAACCACCTCAGTCATTTATGGCTACTTTTACATTATAATGAGACTATATAGCCTACACAGCCCAAAATATTTGTTACCTAACTATCTTATAAACTCTACAAGCTTTATTGACCTGTAGAAGACTGTTGGGATTATTTTGATGCCCTAGGTGCCTATTGAACTTAATTTGAAAAGTGATGGGCCATGATTTTCATAAGGTACACATATGAAGTTCCTAGAACATTTAAAAATTGTCACACTGTCGGCTACAGTGGTGCACATCTGTAATCCCAGCACTAGGGGAGGCAGAGGCAGGCAGATCTCTGTGAGTTCGAGGCCAGCCTGGTCTACAATGTGAGTCCAGGACAGTCAAGGCTATACAGAGAAACCCTGCCTCGAAAAACTGAGAGAGAACTTTCAAAAAATATTTTATTTGGGTTTTGTATGTCTCTTCCTCCCTTTACCACCCCAATCCTTTCCAATACCCCAACTCCAGGTAGAGAAAGGTTAGTGGGGAGAAGTGCCGTAGTTTTCCTTAACTACTTCCTGCTGGTTAGGGTCCTCAGATTCCTTGGGGCTAGTCCAATCTTCAGGACATCTCTGGTATCCCACACCTGGGATTAAAACAGAACATGTTTACATCTCATAAACTGAAACTTCCACAACAGATGTAGATAGATAGATGGATGGATGGATGACGGACAGAGAGAGAGAGAGAGAGAGAGAGAGAGAGATAGACAGACAGACAGATATTGTCACACCAAGTAATTTAACATTGGGAATTGAATTTGGAAAGAACTACAAAATTTATTAAAGCTCCAAAATAACATAGTTGCTAGTGCTTTCTGACCAAAAAGACTTAGTAGATTGCTTCTGAATGTGCTAGTGATGGCCCTACAGACCACTGAGGTTCCAACTTGGAATTGAATACAGATTCCACATTGTCTAGTTCTGAGTGTTTAGTGGCCTAAACATACCCACTGTTTGGTTAAACTTTCTTTTTATACCTGATTACATTTTGGAAATACCTGACTATATCTGATACTGTGGCAGTGATGAGGTAAAGTGTTGGAGAAGTAGGTTTTATGCCTCCTTTACTTAAGGGACTGAGAAAGTTTTAAGGTAATTGATTTTAGAAAAGGTGCAGCTGTGCACTGAGGAACAGTAGGTAGAAAAATGTTTTCTATTATTACATAATAATCATGTAAAAATACTGGGATCCTGTGTGTGTGTTTGTTGGGTGTGTGTGTGTTGGGTGTGTTCACTCATGTGGTTACATGTAGATGCCAGAGCTTGACATCTGAAGGTCTTCCTCAATCGTCCCTCCCTTGTTCTTTTTGAGATAGTGTGTCATTCAACCTGGAGCTCACCGGTGAGCACCTGGGATCCTCCTGTCTCTCCCCGAGGGCTGGGGTACATGTCCAACTTTTACATGGGTGCTGGGGATCTAACTGTAGATCCTCATGCTTGTGCAGCAAGAACTGAACCTTCGGAGTCCCTGCCATCACCCCAGCTGACACTGTATTAAACCTGCCTGGATGTGATTCTAGCGTTAGGAATGTGTCCTTGGAGGCAGAGTCTGCTTGGTATCCCAGACTGACCTCAAACTTAAACTTAATACTTCTTTCTCAGCTTCCTGGGTGCCAGCATTATAGACAGGTGTATACCTTCACATGCAGCCTTTCCTGCTTGAGGGAATCAGATCAGGGCTGTCATACTTTGAACAGTGCAGGTGTATTCCTTTCAGACTCTTGTAAAGAATGTTAATGATAGCCATCTTTAGGGTGAATTGCTTGTGTGGAAAACTAGGTTAATACTGACTGGCTTTATTTTTTTTGTTCTCTAAAACATGTAGGCATTTCAGTAGAACAATGGAAGAGCTTGTTCACGATCTTGTCTCTGCACTGGAGGAGAGCTCTGAGCAAGCTCGAGGTGGATTTGCTGAAACGGGAGAACATTCTCGCAATCTGTCCTGCCCACTGAAACGCCAGGCCAGGAAAAGGAGAGGAAGGAAGCGGAGATCCTACAATGTTCACCACCCATGGGAGAGTGGCCACTGCTTAAGTGAAGGCTCTGATTCCAGTTTAGAAGAGCCAAGTAAGGACTATAGAGAGATCCACAACAACAATAAGAAAGACCACAGTGACTCTGATGACCAAATGTTAGTGGCCAAGCGTCGGCCATCTTCAAACTTGAACAACAGTGTCCGAGGTAAACGACTTCTGTGGCATGAGTCTGACTTCGCTGTGGACAACCTTGGGAACAGAACTCTCCGCCGGAGGAGGAAGGTAAAGCGCATGGCCGTGGACCTCCCGCAGGACATCTCCAGCAAAAGGACCATGACCCAGCTTCCTGAAGGCTGCAGAGATCAGGACATGGACAACGATAGGGCTAACCAGTATTCAGAGTTTACCCGGAGTAAAGTTAAGAAAAGGAAGTTGAAAGTGATTAGACAAGGACCAAAAACCCAAGAGGAAGGAGTACTGTTGGAAAGTGAAGAAGTAAGCCACAGCAATAAAGACAAAATGGAGTACGAAGAACAAAAAGTCTCCGATGAGCTCATGAGTGAAAGGTGACTTTTCCATCCTCTGCCAAGGAGCTTGTTTGTCTGCATGCTTGGGGCTGAATGTGTTTTATATTTTAATTAATTTTTTTTAAGATAATTATAAATTACCAAAATAATAGTGATGTTACTTTGTAACTAGGTTTGTATTTCTTTTATAATTTATAGCATTTTCACACAAGCAAAATTGCTTATTTGATTTATGCAAAGTGTTGGTTGTGTTATAATTGTCTTCCTTTTTGGCTACAGAAAGAAAAAATTGGCCTTTCTGAAGGAAAGGATATGTTTTTGAATAACAGTGCTTTAGGATATCTCATTGGTTGTGTAATTATGAAGGTTTGGCCTTTGGAATATTTTAGGGTGCATATTCATTATTCTAATTCCTGATGTTCAGAGTTCACACTCTGTGATGTGTGCGGATTGGTGTGTTGATCATGAAGCTTGCCAGGAAATTCTGATCATTTAGGATCTGACTTATGGTGTAGAAGCAGCTGATTTCCTCCTTAGAAAAATGGAAATTGTGGTATTCCTTTGTAAGTTGGACTGTCTGTCCATCACAGACAGCAGGCCACCTCTGTTTTAATTGTCACATGATCTTTTCATGTCTGAGGGTAGTGAGCCTTGCCATTTATCCAGCTGCTGCTGCTTGTAAGCAATCGGTGCTGCTGCTTGCTCAGCACATGTCCTTGTAGTAAAATGGTTCTGGGGAAAGGATCTGACTTTTAACTTGTAGCATTGGCCTCATTTAACCTGGTGATTGCTTTGTGTGTGTGTGTGTGTGTATGTATGTGTGTTTGTGTTTGTGTTCATAAGTATGACTATACTTATGATGAGAACCTGGTCAGAATTAATACCATATTTTTGTTAGACAGTTTACTCACATAGTTTTTCCTTTTAAAAGTAAAGAGGTTTTTAGAGGTTTTTGAAAGTTTGTTTCTTTGAAGAAAGTTATTATCTTTATATAGAAACAGGGTTGTGACTAAGGACTACTCAGCCAAAAGCAGTGAGCTCAGTTGCTCCCTGCTAGGGGCGTGTGGCCATGATGTAACAGTGCATGCTCTGGGCCATTCACAGATCACCTGCTTTTCTGGTTGGTTTTGGAAGCCCCTCCTTTTAGTTTTCTAAGCCTACCTTTTATTGATCTACTTCTTGCTCTTTTCACCCTGGAACTGTGAGGCAAAATTTATTTCTTGTCATTGTTCAATAGAAAATCATTATCATGTGCTATATCAGGTTTCCCAGTTGTTCTTATCTCAGGTACATAGTTTGGATGCGATATTTTAAATCAAATAAAGTTAACTATATTTCCCCTGAATTTTAAACTTTTCTCTATACCATTTTTTTGCTGCCATTTAAGGGTTCAGTGTGATTTCTTCTGTGGAAAGCTTGCTACATGGTTAAGGTAGCTTCTGTTTCCAAAGTCTTTCATTTTTAAGAAGGTTTATATTTTCTTGGATTTGATTTATAATTAAGGGACTGGAGAGATTGCTCAGAGGTTAAGAGCACTGGCTGTTCTTCCAAAGGTCCTGAGTTAATTCCCAGCAACCACATGGTGGCTCATAACCATCTATAGTGAGATCTGGTGCCCTCTTCTGGCCTTGCAGGCAGAATACTGACTCACTGAATGAATGAATGAATGAACCTTAAAAAAAAAAAGCTCTGTGTGTGCGTGTGCATGTATGCGCATGACAAACATTTGTTTAACTACTATACTGTGCAGTGATGGCTGTGAGACTGATAACACATTCTCACGCACCTGGGCTAGGTTAGGCATACATGCAAATACTGAGAATGGAATGTTCTATATGAGTAACGGCTTCTCACAGAGCTGTATTTCAAAACTAGAGCTAAGACTCCTTCAGGAAAGGGAGGAGCGGAAGTCAGCAAGGAAATGGCATGATTATCAAATCCGGGTAGGGTGAAGTGTCTGCAGCTCATTGCTACAAAGATATAAAGAGGCCGAGGCCACCGCAGCAACGTTTCTTGAAGGCCTGTATGTGTTGTGGTAGCTCGTATTCCATCGCATAGGCAATGAAGATTTTTGGCAGTGAAGAAACTTGGCACAACATAATCTTGGCAGTGGTGTTATTTCCTTTGACTGACCTCAGTCCACACGGCGGAGGGTCATGGATATGTGTGGTGGTAGGAAGATAAATTCTGGAGTAGAGAGCAGCGGGGAGTTGTACTGGGAAGGTAGTGCTTTCAGGTGAAGCCTGATTTTTATTCATAGAAAAAACAAAAATTGAACCAAATGAAAGAAAGGACTAACATTAATGTGTGTGCCTTTGCTCATGAATATATTCTCGCCCCAGCGATAGTTACAAGAGTCATTTCCAAAAAGAGAAGAGGTACTGCATCCTTGCAGCTGAATTGTGATGGCCACTAGCTTTGGGGAATGAAAAGGTGTACCTGGCTGTACGCGTGTTAGGTTAGAAGGTGGTAGATCTGAACCTAGAAGACTATGACAGCAAAAAAATGGTGGACTGCCTCTTTATTTGCAGGCTGTGAATGCTTGCTCACTGCAGTCAGTTAACCGGGCTTGTATTCAGAAAGCACTGCTCTGACTGAAGACTGCGGGTGATCTGATTGTGGAGTGTTACACTGGACTTCCAGAGGCACTATATAGAGAGTGTGCCTTCATGGGATCTGAGGGGTTTTGAATTGGAAATACATTTTTTTCCCTCTTGGTGGGGGGGGGCGGGGGGTTCAGAAGACGAATTGTCCTGAGGTATGTTGGACTGGGCTGTAAGGAACCCATAAAAAGCACTAATGTTGTTTGGACCTTCCTAATAGCATGGAGGTCAGACTTCTCAGGTGTTCGTCATTTTCATCCAAGCCTGTCTGTCTTTGGAAATAGGATGGCGTGGCTGCAGTGCCTTAGAAATAGTATTGTCTACTGTTGTATAGGAAATTTCAGACAGTCAATTTGAAGAATGTTGAAAAAAAAAGTTGTAATTAGAGCTTCTAGGAAAAAATATCTTGACAAATTCTTAGACCTTTCAAAAGTTTATTTTTGAAAAAAAGCAAATAAAATGTGGCATTTTCTATGCAAAAAGTATGTGGATTTAGGAACTGGCAATGATTTTCATCACAAAAAGCTTATATTTTAAAATAGGCTAATGTGCCTGATTTTTAATAAGCTAGGCTATATTGTTTTATATAGTAATAGACTGGATATATTTTACTTAGGGCTGGAGAGTAAAGGCACTTGCACCAAGCCTGATGCCCTGTTTGATTTTCAGAACTCACATGATGGAAGCAGAAAACTGACTCCCATAAATTGTCCTCTGACCTCCATATACATATCTTAATGTCTTTGTATATACGGATGCACCCACACACGCATGCACGGACACACACAGACACACAGGCATCTACATGCACAGACAGGTAACACAAGCACAAACCCTTTTTATTTTAAGACTATTTTGTTTTGTTTTGTTTTGTCTTTCAAGACAGGTTTTCTCTGTATAACAGGTCCTGGCTATCCTGGACTTACTTTGTAGACCAGGCTGGCCCTGAACTCACAGAGATCCTTGTGCCTCTGCCTCCTGAGTGCTGGGGTTAAAGGCATGAACCACCATTTTAGTTTTAAAAAAATCAGTGACAATTTCATGGTTGGTTAAAAGCAAGAATTAAGAGTAAATTCATAAGAGCTTTTAAAGAGTGACATTCCGTTTCCTAGATACTAAGCTTTTCATGATTGCTCTTTATTCTTGGTATCGCTCACACACATGCAACTTCCACTCTACTGCTACCAACGGTTTAGGTGTTCTTGAATATTTGTTATTTATTTGATTTTCCATATTAAATTTGAACCTGTATCTTATTCTCCAGTTTATGCAGAAGAACGAGAAGCCTTCTCTCTCTCTCTTTTTTTTTTTTTGTTTTTCAGACAGGGTTTTTCTGTCTTGGCTGTCCTAGATTCCATTTGTACACCAGGCTGACTTTGAACTCACAATGATCTGCCTGCCTCTGTTTCCCTGAGTGCTCGGATTATAGGTGTGCCACCGTGTGAGAGCCCATCCTAATGGCTAACACACACATTGTTGCTTGACTTTGCAATGATGGGCAGCCACCATCGTAAACTCTTTTCTCATTGTGAGCTTTTAAGAGCGGCTTTTCTAGACTATTTACAGATGTGCTGTGGAAGTCATTTCAGCCAGGCTCTTGTGTTTCTGATGAAGGAAATTCAGCCTGCTTCTGACTGGGACTTTGCTGTCCCAGTGAGCACTGCCGTTTCAGGCTCACGCTTAATTGGACAACACAGCGTAAGAAAGGAGCAATGAGCATCCTGATGAAAGTAGATAATAGAGTGCATCCAAAGGTCAGCACCTTGCAGTCACTTCTGGCGAACTGTCCAGGTACCACTAGATTCCTGGGGTTTTATGTGCCAAAATAATATATTCTGTGGTTAATAGAACTGGGATATTTGCAGTTTGATTTGATTTGCAGTAAGATTTTTTTTTTTCCATGTCTTTGTCAGGTTAGAGTTCCATATCTGAGCAGCCATGTCTTTTTAAAATTTCACAGTGGAGGAATCAGTTGTTCTTTTGATCTGTTGCATTTTTCTTTCCCTTGTCACAGTGACTCCAGCAGTCTGAGCAGTACTGATGCCGGCCTGTTCACCAATGATGAGGGACGACAAGGTACTGAGACACTGTTCCCCTTTTTAAGCAAAGTCCTTTTAAACCTGTGCTGTTACTGGTTATTTTATAAGCTGCCAGCAGGAACTCTTTGACACTGCAGATGCTATTTCACGACTGGTGTTTGTACTGTGGCTGGTTTCTGCACTCTTGGAAATGTCTTGGCTTCCTGACCCGGCACAGATTACATCTAAAAAGTAGCATGTGCTGTTAAGCTTTGCACGCTTAGTCTTTGCAGTTTGATACCTTTTAGCAAGATTGACAGATGTTGATTCTTATTCTTCTCCTTATTCCAAATGTTTGTAAAACTTCAAGCATTCAAAGAGTGGATTTGCAGTGATTTTTATTTTCATTCATTTGTCACACTTATACTGTCCCACTGATGTAATTAAATGGTCTCTACTAATTCAATATTATAAGCTATTAACCAGAACTATCTTACATCTTAGATCTTTTCTATCCTGCAAAATTGCGGAGTCTTCACACTTCAACATGGAAGTATTTTTTGAAGCTGTGAATGATTTAAACCCTACTAACTCATGAGTCACCCTTACTTGGGGTTATGTCATTTGGTCATGTCAGCCTGGTTTTCTTTTCATAAAGTTGAGCTAACCCTATTTGGGCTTATCGCAGAGGTATCTTTTTTTCTTAGGGCCAGGAATGGCAGGCTGTGCCTTTAATCCTAGCATTTAGAGGTGAGGCAGGCAGATGGTCTCTATGAGTTCTAGACCAGCCAGGGTTACTTAGTGAGACCCTGTCTCAAAAACCAAAGCAGCCCAACAATGCAAAGACTGCACTAGCAGAAAGTATGTTCTGCAGAACAGGACAATTAAATTATAAATCATGCAGTGGCTTTGTGGGAAAACAACCACAGTAATATTGCCCATGCTTTCTCTCAAACCTCCTTGGTAAGGAAAGCAGATGTGACAGCCATTCTTCCACTTACAAGTATATGACTGTTTGCAAGGCTATATCCTTACGAAGTTGAGGCTTTGTCTGGGATGTAATAAACTTTTCTTAAAATATGGATCTTACCCAGGTTATGCATGTTGGTAATATGATCAAGTACAATGCTAAACTTTCATGAAAAGGAACTTGCTAAGCCTAACACTCTTTAGAAGGCACTGGTTTGAGAAGAGATAGCAACAGTTTTTATGAGTTTATTGTGTCTCACATTGCTAAGGGATTTCATAGCATTTAATTTACTTTTTCTCACTTCATTTCATTCATTAAGAACTGCAGGAATTCCCAATTTTAATTTTTTTAAGTGAGGAAACTAATACAGCTGAAGTGACTTTCTCAGTGTTATAGTACAATGTATTTTTAATTCACCTATCTGATTCCTTGCCTAAACTTTTAATGACTATTTAACTTACTTTTTAAGAATAATGTTGCATAATCATATACAAGTGATGTCAAACAACTTCCATTTTTCTAGAGTAGCTTTTTGATTGCTTTTGTTTTTGAGACAGGTTTTATGTTTACATAGTACAAACTGGCCTTACATATTGGAACTGTGCCTCCACCTTCCAGGGAAAGTGGTGGGATTAGGCATGCATCAGTACCTGGCACAGCATTGTATAATGGCAATTCAGGTGAAAGTAGGAAGTGTCAAGAGAGTCCTGCTTACAGTCAGTAAACCTGTTAGACAATTTGATTTACCTCTCTTATGAAGTGTTAATATTCAGTATTTTTAACAAAATATTTTTATTAGTTTCCTAATTCAAACAGTCTTGTGATTCCCATTTTATAATTGCTTTTCACTTTCACTGTGTATTTGAATTAAATCAGTTTCTCATAGATCCTCAGCTTAAATTTAGGCTTTTTTTTTTTAAACATTGCTTTTACTTCATGTTTGTGGTTTTCCATTTAAAAATTTTGTAGTAAGGTAGTAAGAAGTATCAAAATTAAAAGTCTCTTAAAAGCAAAAATAATCATTCACGTATGAAAACCCCTTGCAAACAAACCATCAGTACTGGTAGCTCCTGGGGGTCTTAGGAAGAGGTAAAATCTTACTTGCCTCTTATTTTTATAAGCTGTCTACATTCTATACTTTAATCATTTTTATATGTTTAAGTCTCTTTGTAGTTCTTAATACTTCCTTAAGAGAAGGACAGAATGAATGTTGGCGCTCACTGAGGTTAAGTGGACTTAATGATTATTTCTAATACCCTGGTTACACCAAGGCATCCCCATGTCAGCATTAGTGAATAATTTTTATTCCGTAAATGTCTATTTCTGTGATAAAGCTGAGGCTTTGGGGGGATGTTTTTGTGTCTGCACAGGTGATGATGAGCAGAGTGACTGGTTCTACGAAAAGGAGTCAGGAGGAGCCTGTGGTATTGCTGGAGTCGTGCCCTGGTGGGAAAAGGAAGATCCTGCAGACCTCGACAAAGACTTACCTGACCCAGTGTTTGAAAGTATCCTGAGTGGCTCCTTCCCGCTCATGTCACAGCCTGGCAGAAGAGGTCAGTAGTGCTCCCTGCATTCTGGCTCCACTAGCTTACGGTTCCTGCTGGAATAGTTACTGAAACAAACTATTCCACCAAAGTGGAAACAACATAAACACAGAGTGCTGTAGAGAAATGTGCTGGACCCTAATCCAACTGCCTTCAGCCAGTTCACACATTCAGAGTGCTGGCTCCCTCACTGCGCTCATCTGGACAGTGTTAACAGGAGTGTGGACTGGGAGAAAGAGTTCTGAGGTGTGAGTATGAGTTAGTTGAGTCAGAGTGGTAGAGCCCTGCTGGGAATTACTCAGTTCCTTTAAGTGTGACTTTCACATTTTCTCCAGTAATGTTCTTGGTATTCACCACTATCAGCAACTTAGTTTTAGTTCTCTGTTGCTAGGGCCTTCCTCTATGCTCCAGTGACCACAGTATCAACTAACTTGACTGTTTGATTCCTCAGGTTTCCAAGCTAGACTCAGTTGCCTTCATGGAATGCCTTCAAAGAATATTAAAAAATCTGGAGGGTCTCCGCCTTCAATGGTAGGCATGCTGCATGCTTTTTTATTGACTTGCCATGTTTGGAAATATTTCCATTTTTGTGGAATAAAAAGCCACATCCTCATCCTTTATTTATATTGTAATGTTATACTTAAAAATAATCCATTTTTTTGTAGGCTACAAACTGGACCAGTGAGATTCCCCTATAAGCCAAATCTTCTAATGCTAATAAATTAGTTACGTTTTGAACAACTGGGGAATGGCATTCGAGGGAACCTGGCTCCTGTCCTCTTCCCCGGAGGAATACACTGAAGTGCGAGCCTCTTTGATGCAGACCTGGGGCTGTTTTTGCTACAGGACTGGTGTTCTTTCTTTTAGCCAGAAGTGAATCTGACTGGGGTGGCCTCCCTGAGATGTAGGCTAGATACAAACTACTGTATATTTTATCTACTTTTTCTTTTATGGTTTTTAACATTGGATCTATTTCTGTATTGCTTGCTTTGCCAAATGCTAACAAATGATAGAAAGTTGAAAACAATATTTAAACCAAGTATAATTGGTTAAGATTCAGTTTTAATATCTGACTGTTGTAAATAAAAAATTATGTGTTGCCATATATGATTCATTTTTAAAGAAGTCTTTTATACCAGCATTATTTAAAACAATTGTGTTCTACTCAGGATATTTTAATAAGGGCTGATGTAAGTAATAGGTGAGGTTGATAATCTTTGCTCAAGTTTATCTTTTGTTCAATTTACTTGGTACTTGGATAACTGTTCTGTATTGTAATCCTATTGTTGTAGTTTATGTTATACTACAAGAGTCATCTACCTCTAGAACAGCATGGTGAGGACAGTATAGTCTGCATTACAGAGTCATCTGCTGTCACAGTTTCGGTGGTGTGTGTCTGACTCTAGGCACAGCTGCCTCACTGGCTTGGAGTTTGAGATCACGTGAAACGTGTGTTTTAACAATACTACATGACCGAATCTGTCAAATCTAAAGCAAGATGCTGTTCATCCTTAGGATGGCAGACCATGAGTGCCATTGAGTTTTACAAATACTTGCGTAAGCTCATTTTCACCGAGCAGGGAGGAAATAAAGTATTTCCAATGGTGGTATAATTCTTACATTTTACCGGTTCAAGCCATTTGTGTTCATGAAAATGGCTTTTTTTTAAATGATTAATATTTTCTCAAATTCCTACAAGTGATAAAGTCTTTGTGGTTTAATGTTTTCATATTGTATGGTTTAGTTTTAATGGCATTCATTTAATGGCTAAAGTAAATATGATGGGAAAGGAAACTTAAAGATGACATTGCTTTTACCTAAGATTATTGTGGTATGAAAACTTTAAAAATGAAGTAACCAGGAATGTAAGACAGCATCTCTGGAGAGATCGAAGATGACACAGTGCAAGTTGCGCCCTCTGACCTTCCCACTTTTAAAGTGCAATGGTATTCTTAATGATTGTAGTGAGGATTTATACTGTGTCTCAGAGCAACAGTCTGTGTTTTTCCTGAATTACAGACATGCTTTTGTGTTGTGTGGTCACTGTCCTTTAGGTCTGTATAAGTCACTGTCACCCAGCCTGTGGACTTTGCCTCGGCAGTCTTGAGTCTGGACGAGTGCTATCTCATTCTTGGCTCAGTTTTACCTATTTTTATTTTTGGCCCACTGCTTGCTTGAGCATAGCTGGGATTTGTAGCCCATTTTCTAGGCTTATTGCAGTCTCACTGTGGTACTTTATAGAAGCTATTACACTGATAGGCTAGCTTCATGCTGTTGATGACACATGGCTTCACCATACGGAAAGCCGCCTTCCCTGTCTTAAGTTGTAACTAGATGATTAGACCTCACTTCATGGAGATATTCTGTATGTGTGTTTAACATGAAACGAGTGTGTTAGGCCATGATGTATTCTCCTGGTCAAAATTTTACTGCAACTAGAGGACTCCTTAAGGTTTTCTTTCTCAACCCTGAATTGTCCTTGTTTAAATTCTTACTATATATTTTCCCCCATTGAAATCTCTGACTTGGGCAAGACAGGTAAGATTTTCAGTTTCTGCTGATATTTTTTTCAGTTCTCTCTGGTTTTGCACATAATATACATAGCTTTCTACCTTAAACACTTTTAACCTGTTAAGGTAGTCATCATTAAGGGGTATCGGTTATTTATTGTAATAAGAAATTAAATTCAGTTAGTGTAGATTCACACTGGACGCCAAAGTGTATTTAAGAAAGATTAATGTTATGGGCAGATTCCAACCTGTATAGCTCCAACCCATTAAGCAGAATGGCAGCAGAGGGTCTTAAGTGGGTAAAGCGATTCCTGCACACATACAGTGATGAAGTGCATTTGGAGGAAATGGCAGCGGGAAACTCGCTGAAGTATGGGACGTTCTCAGTTGATTGTCCTTATTCCATATAGGCGTATTCAGTGAAGTCATTGTGCTTCCTTAAGGAATAGGAAACCATTGTTCTCATCAGCTGCTGCTATATAATGTTACATGTGTATTTATGTTTAAAGGTATTTGCTCTGTATTGCTGATTCATGATCATGGAACTTGTGAATAACAGTACCAAAAAAGGCTGAATAAGGCATCTCTAACGTGTATTTTGTCCAGAAGGTTCACTGTGCTTTTCTCGTGCTTAGGAACAATGACAGACTTCTTTCAGCCTGAATTTGGGGCCACCATTGAAAGCAGTAAAATAACCAGAAAAAGCACAGAAATATTAATTAGCTAGTACTTAGTAGCTCATACAAAGGACACTTGTTTACAGAATGAGAACTGCAGTAAGGAGGCCGGGTCCTTTTCAGATGAGAGTGCTCATTTGTGAGGGAGCTCAGATCTTTCAATGTTGTGCACACACCCATGAATTATCTGTAAAGATTCTGAGTATTGGCTTTCAGGTTACAAATAAATTGTAGCTGGTTGATAATTTTTCAGATTCAGAATCTGCAAGGAGGAACAAGAAAACAGTGGTATTGTAGATCACTGGTTCTCAACCCGGGAGTCTTGACTCCCACAGGGGCTGCATATCAGATATCCTGCATATCAGACATTTACATTATGATTCATGACAGTAGCAAAATTAGTTATGAAGTAGCAAAGGAATAATTTTGTGGTTGGGGGTCACCGCAACGCAAGGAACTGTACTAAAGAGTCACAGCATTAGGAAGGTTGAGAGCCACTGTTGTAGAGTATTAAAGACCTTGAAGTCATGTGTTTTTGAATTCATGGTGGGTCTCAGTATTACTTGGACATTGTTTACTTAGCAGAAATGTTATCAGGCTTAAATGAGGTAAACGTAATAGGCTAGGTCCATCTTTGGCACATAGTATATGATAATAAATGATAACTGCTGCTGTTACTGCAGTTAATAAACATATTAGCCAGTATTGCAGCTTACATTTTTATCGTCAATCTAAGTGTAGAATTTGACCTTAAACTTTTTGATTCATAATTTACATATAATTTGATATTACCTTAATAGAGTTGTTTTTTTTTAATAGACCTTTAGGTTTCTTTTGTATCTTATTTATGTTTGATCTGACTTCTTTAATATAGTCTAGAGAATTTTTCTGAATGAATTTTTGGTTATGGTTATCAAGTACTCAAAATTGAACTGTAAGATATACAGCCCATTTCTTTTAAGTCCCCTTCCTCCAAATCATTTAGACTTTATGAGGTTTGAATCCAGTCTTGTTTTCTCTCTCTCTCTCTCTATATATATATATGTATATATGTGTATATATATATATATACATATATATATATATATTTGAGATTACATGTCCTGAGAATTTGCTGTTGATGAGAACTACTTGGCTGGGCATGGTGGTACATACTAGTAATACCAGCACTTGAGAGGCAGAGGCCGGAGAATCAGGAGTTAAAAGATCAACCTTGACACCAGCAAACTTGAAGTCAGCCTGTATCATATGAGACCCTGTCTCAGAACAGAGAATCACTACTGTTGTCTGGTTAGAAACTCCAGTTTCTTGGTGCTCTGATAGCCAGCCTTTTACTACCTAATTTTAGGAGAATAGTTAACTTCTATGGAATGACCTAGGGGCTTCACTAAGACCCTGAATTTCTGATATTTATAGACTTTATTTATTCATTAAGTGCAACTCAGAATGATAACACAGTAATGGAATCAAGTTCAAGGAGGCTATCCTTACAGCATGAGTTCAAGTACCATTACTAAAGGGCAGCTTTCCATGTAGCCAGGATAGCCTATTCTGTGTGTTTTGAACAGGGTTATCTAACTGTATACCCCTGACTGGCATGGAACTCACTATGTAGCCCAGACTGGGTTTGAATTCACAGAGATCTGCCTGCCTCTTGTTAGTGCCGAGACTAAAGGTGCATACCAGCTTCAGGACATCCGCTTCTGAGTATTCTAGTGGATCTATGTCTTTTGTGGGTGAGAGAGCTTTTTAAAGTCTGTTCTTATTTTGTCTTGAACTAATGATTCATCCATAGGCTTAATATCCACTAAACTTATTCAAGTTGTAAAGACTGCTGAAAGATTGAGAAAGACATGTTAAAACACAATATTTGAAAATTAGTATTATGTAAGACAAAGTGGTAAGATAGTGGGCTTTGTTTAAAAGTTTTATGGTTGCTTGAAGACCAGTTTTTGTGTGATTATAACATGTAAGATACTGACGGTGTTTGTCAAGAAATGAATCTGATTTAGTTGATTTCTTAGGCCTACATTTTCAAGTTTACGTTGCACAAAGCCTGAATGTTATCCCTTAATATAAAATGTCATGTCACATTCTTCATACTTAGAGTACCTGGTGTCACTCAGAGCAGAGGAGGTGTTAGCTGTTCTAGCCCTTGAGGCAGTTCATGCAGAGGCCGCCCGTGAATGACTGTTGTAGGTATTAATTGAATTAGTTAATGAATTTATGTTGACAGTGGCAATCTTACTGTAGTGAACTCTTTGTGTCCCACTCAGTGTTTGTGGTGCAGTTTCTTAAGATTTGAGAGTAGCAACAGTTAGGCCTTTTATAGCCTTTTACTGAGAAGGCCTGTTTTAAATGGAATTGGTTTGAATAAGGGATTTTAAATAACCCGTTTTCTTAGACTAGTCAAAGAGAGTTTATGACAGAAAATAAATCTAAAATGATGTAAAATGATGTAAAATGCAGCCTGTGTTCTGCAACTATATTTTGCTTATAAGGTGACTATTATCTAAGCTTTTTTAGTGGAATTCAGCAGCTGAATCCTTTATTATCACCTACTGCCTGGTAATTTGTATTCCTAGAACATTTTTTGGAGACTTTGGAGAATATATGTTTAGAGAGTTATATGTTCAGTATGCTAATTATGTTAATTTCATTTTTCTTCTCAACATCAGCTTGAGATCTAAATTTCAAGGTATTTTAATCGTAGAAATTTTTGAGATAAAATTGGTTCTGTATTATGGAAAAGTACAAATTAATAAAATGATAGCATTGTTATAAGAAATCTAGTAGTGTCTGTTTGCTTTTCGTTTTTTATTTTGATGTTATTTTATATTTTGTAAATATTTAATAACCATAATTGATAATTGAAAATGTAAGTCTCATAATATTTTATACCATCTAATTGAATAGGATCAACATTAATACTTATATTCTTGGATTATCTTCTATTAAATGTGAAGAAACATTATATATTTAGTGGTGTATAGTAGTATATTCCCTCATTCATTTAATTGCATCTGAATGCTTATGTTCTCTATATAGTTGAAAACTTTAACAGCACATAAAGGTAATCAATTATGATGTTTAATGGTACAAAATGTGACCCCATATATTTTTCCATAGATTAAAATATTTATGCTTGCCTCTCATGATTAATTTAGATTAGGTGTAGCTTCATTTGTTGCAATTTGGATTTGTGATCTTTAAAATAGTGGAAGTATGCCATGGAAAGTGCATATAACAATGCTGGTATGTGCTAGATTCTTTCTGTGTACTGTTTATACACTTAAATTAATACGATTAACATTCCTATAATGTAGGTTTGTGTTCAATTCTTAAATTGTTTTTCCTTTGGTAAACCAAAATTAATAAGATTTGAAAGTTTCTTTATATTGCTGTCATGTTGCTAATAAATATAAATAAATTCTCTCCCTAAAGAAGTGGTCATTTCTGTTTAACATATTTAAGTGTGAGTTGTGTTAAAATAGCCACCGCAGTCTTCACTAGCGTGAACAGCAGCTGAGGTCATGATGTGCTGGAATAAGTATTTATGGCTTCCATTGGATTAATAATTGGCTCCTGGTATATTCTTACCTTTAATGTTGTCCACTTCTAATTTTCTCTTCTCCATCTTCATTTACTTTCCTCCTTTTCCTTCCAAGGAAAGTAATCTTTCTTCTTATATTGCTACATTTGTTCAACTATGATGAAATCATTTCCTATGTTTATTGTCTTTTTTGAAGCCACTTGGTAAAATTCTGGGAAGATATGCTCAGGATGCCTTAGTTGATCCCTAAAGAATGAGTTCAAGCTCACTAACTCACCTTCAGCAGGCAATGGCAGGCATGAAGGCATAGTCAGGGCTCGAGTCTCACATACTATGGACTAGACAGCTTGCTTAGATAAAAATGGAGGGGCATATAGCAGAATTTAGATAAATAGGGCAGGAATTAGATCAAAGTCCAGAGTAATCTTGTGTGGCCATGTCAGCCCTGGCCCTACTGATAGGTGCATAGAAAGTAGGTTAGGTAATTGTAAAATAAGATTATTACAGATATAAGTTCTGTTCTATTTCTCCATTAAGTATGAGCCAGAGGGGACTGAGCCTTAATTTACCATTTGAATATTTTGTCTTAATATGTGAGTGGTGTCCATTTATTCGACAAAGTTTGGTCAGTACTGTCTACACCAGTTTGAAAAATGCTATTACTATTTGCCTGTTAAGCTGTGAATTAGACTAACATGGCATTTCTTGTTTGGAGAAGAATAAGCAGATAAAAGTAGCGTGGTGTTTGGGGAGACATTGACACACAATTAGAAGGCAGGAGGATAATTGCAGGAAATGGAAGTTATTGAGTAAAATTTGTAGACTGCAGTGATTCTCAGCCTTAGCTCAGCTAGAGCCATTACTCAGGTCACTCTGACCTAACCGCTGATCTAAGGGAAAGTGCAAGCATGTACGTTCCTCACACCTGTTTCTTCAGCAGCCTGGATTGGCATCAACAAATCTTGTTAAGTGGTAACTATTTATATGGACTGTCAGGTTTAATGTATAGTCATAGTGATTATACCAAAAGTTAGTAAGAGTGTATGTTCTCCTCTGCCCTATGGCTACTCAGACACCATACCTTCTGTATTAAAAAACAAATTGTACTACAGCAGTATGAATTCTTAGGTCACTCTTAGGGAAATGGCTTCAGATTAATTTTTTTAGGTATCTATAGACTTTTGTTTGAAACAGTCTCATGTAGCCTAAGCTGGCTTTGAACTTGCTGTTGAGACAAGGATGTCATCCACCTTTCAAGTGCCTTATCACAAACACACATCTCTACACACCCTACTATCTTTGGACAGACTCCATGATGAATCTTTAAAAACGTGGATTTTAAATCAGCAGGTGGTATCTGTTTATGTGGATACAGATTCTTTGTGTGCCTCAGTCTGCCATCAGCTTTCCGTCAAGCACTGGGCTGGCCTCTAGTTTATTGTCTTTCCTTAGAATATAGTGCTGCCGTTATAGGTGTAATCTACCATGTCTGACTATGTTTAAGTCTTAAAATACATTTTACATTTTTGGTATCTAAACACTATTTCTATTTTGTATCCTAAGAAACCTTTGAAACATATTCTTTAAAGGTTTATTTATTTATTATTTATACAGTATTCTGTCTGCATGTGTGCCTGCAGGCCAGAAGAGGGCACCAGATCACATTGTAGATGGTTATGAGCCACCATGTGGTTGCTGGGAATTAAACTCAGGACCTTTGGAAGCACATCAAGTATGCTCTTGACCTCTGAGCCATCTCTCCAGCCCCGAAATGCATTCTAAATACTCCTTTTTGTTTTGAAGAAATTAAGCCTGGGCATGGTGGCACACATCTGTAGTCCTAGTATTCTAGAAGCAGAAACAGGTAGATCATGGAAAGTTCAAGGTCAGCCAGCCTTGTCATATAAGTGAATCCAGGCTAGCTGGGGCTAGTTAGCCAGCCCCGTCTCAGTGTCCCTCTTCTCAGTGTAAGCAGATTCACTGCTGCTGATTCTGTGACGTGTTCCACAGAGCTCATTCCTGTCCCTGTTATTTTCTTTCTCTTTTTTTTAAACCTCTATCAGGGAGGTAGAAATGCTGCATACATTTTACTGTTTCCAAGGCTTATTCAACTCTGGTTTTCTGCTTTTTATGTTGCTGATGGAATTATTCTGATGGTCTATAAAACTCAGTTTTCTAATTTGCCTTTAGATATGTCAAATACTTACTATCAAAAAGTTCAAGAATCAGTGATGGGTAGAGTACTTCAAAAAAATATTTAATAAGCTTTTTCTTTTGTACCGAAATCACCTATACATCCTCCAACTGAAGGTCAATTTGCAAAACTGAGGATTCATGTATTTAGACGGAAAGATTTCCTTGTACTGTTGATTTACTCTATGCCAGTCGGGTGTTTACTGCCTACTATCTAAGAAATGGGGTTCTTATAACCTAGAGAGAGATACCAACAGTATAGCTCATTTTTAAGCCAACAAGATTTGTAATGTTTCTGTTGTTCAATAAATTGGTTGATAATTATCATTACTTAGGGGATAAAGTCAAAGTTGGATGAAATTTTTGTTGTTCTCTTTAAGTGTAGCACCTTTCTTCTAGAGCTTCATGTATGAATCAGGGAAATGAATCAGGGAGATGGTCTACTATGAAAGTGTTTCAGATCTCTGATTCTGAACCTGTAGGGATACTTTTATCCATCAGTTACAATATATTGCAGTAACATTTAAAAGTATGTCCCTGATTTTTAAGGATTTCATATTAGCTTGGATATAATATTTAATCTAGTTACTGGCCTTTAAAGTCAAAGATTAATAACTTACTTAATTTTATTTCCATGTATCTTTGGCAGGCTACTGTTAGTATTGGGGATGGAAACCAGACTGCCTGCCTGCCACAGAAACACTCTACTGATAAGCTACGTTCCTAGCACTCTCTCTTAATTTTGAGACAGGATTTCATTAACTTGCCTAAGCTAGCCCCTGTATTCCATGACCATCCTCCTGCCTCAGCCTCCTGGGCAGGTGAGAGTACAACCCTGAAGCTCTTCTTGGTTACATTTTAATGCTTCACATCACTCATCATATTAATAGCTTTGTTACATCTGATAGAAACATGTTACATCTGGCTTGTGACTTTAGCCACATAGTCTTTGATTCATTTGTATACACAGTGAAAGCTTTTGATACATTTATTTTGGAATAGTTTAGGTTAGGTGTAATCAGACCTGTGTATCTTAGTCCACAAGTACCTAAGTTGAACTTTGTTTTGCCCTTTATCTTCTTGGGGTACACACCTGTCTTCATTCTTTTTCTGTCCAACACAGCTGCCCCTTTTCTGCAGGCTCCACTCTTGCTACTTAGGTTGCTGTCTCATTTTCTTATGTTGGCAGGACATTACTTTCCCTGGTCTCTTGATTTTTCTGGCTTGTAAGCCTTATCACCTATAACTCCAGGGATAAGGAATCTAACAGTTAAAACAACAACAACACAGTGAAACAACTTTCACTGCCTTTGTAATAAAATCCAGTTTTTGTTTTTTGTTTTTGTTTTTCTGTTTTTATGATTTACTGGTGATCTTTGGCAGTTCTGTCCTTTCCAGATGGTCACATGGCTTTTGAGACCCTTCCCCTGGTCATATTTAGCTAGATCATTTGTTGTCCACACATTTCTTGTTAGATTCATACACGTTAAGAGTAGCTCATACTCTTCCTCATAAAATCTGCAGACCTAAAGATGCTAAACAACAACAAGGAGTACCCTAGGGAAGATGCTTCATTATCATTCAGGAGGGAAACAGGATAGACACCAGAAGCAGTAGAAGTCAGGGAACAGGATGGGAGCCCACCACAAAGGGACTCTGAAAGACTCCAGCCAGCAAGGCATCGAAGCAGAAGCAGAGACTCATAACCAAACTTTGGTCAGAGCGCAAGGGAGTCTTATGGAAGTAGGAGGATATAGAAGGATCTGGGAGTGACAGAAACCCCACAAGGAGACCAACAAAGCCAAAAAGCTGGGCCCAGGAAGGACTGCAGAGATTGATGCATCAATTAAAGACCATGCATAGAGAAGACCTAGGTCCCCTGCTCAGATGTAGTCCATAGACAGGTCAGTCTCCATGTGGGTTTAATGAGGCAAGAACAGTCTCTGACATGAACTTCCTTGTCTGTTCCTCAAGTGCTTCTCCCTAGTGGGTTGACCTAGCCAGCCCACAGAGGAAGAGGATCCAGGTAGTCCTGATGGGACCCGATAGGCTAGGGTCAGACAGTAGTGGAGGAGGCCTTACCCTATCTCTGTAGACCAGGGAACAGTGATAGGGAAAGAAAAGGAAGGGAGGGTGGGACTGGGAGGAGATTAGGGAGGGGCCTACACCTGGCATATAAAGGGACTAAATTGTAGATGATGAAAATAATGAAAAAAAAAAAAAAAAAAGTAGTTCAAGTTCTGCACACTGCCTTCAAAACCTTTAAATTTCATTGGAAATGGGTAACGTGGTTTTATACTGTTTATCATTTGTTAAGTGATAATCCAGGTCTCAGCACAAAGTTTGTACTTAACATTTTTTCAGGCATTGATAGTGATTGTCTCGTTTCTAAGGATGTTTTCTACAGTTAACTAGTTAGTATGCCAGTGTGACTGCAACATCATTTCCAACCAGTATTAATGTCTAAGTTCTTCAGCGTTATGATCGCCATGCATTCCATAATGAATAACAGAAGGTTAACATTGTGATAGCTGCTGAGCTTGCTGACTATGACTGGGAGTTCCTCAGCTTTTTCACCTGTAGGGTTTCCCCATAGGTCAGCAGGGGAAGGATAGTATGGAGTCTACTGGCTGCAGGGAACAGTCAGTATACAGATTTCCACTGACTCCACTACTCTAACAACCTACTGGGAGCCCCATAGAAATCGCTCCTTCTAATTTGGAGCTTTCTGTGATAAACTTTGAATTTGTGCTGAGACATAGTAGCAGTGCTGACATGAATGCGTGGGCCGAGGAGTAGGAGCCAGCATCAGCGTATTAAAACCAGATGTTACAGGGCTGGAGAAATGGCGCAGTGGTTCAGGCCGCTTGCTGCTCTGGCAGCATGTTCAGTTGAACCCCAGCACCCTCATCTGGGCTCACACTCTTCTGCGCTCCTGTTTGAGGAGATTGGATGCACTCCTTGGGCCTCTGTGGGCACCAGGCACCTGTGATGGGCACAGACATACATACAGGCACCAACACCCTGACAGGGGCGGACGTAATATCACACTGGTAGCTGTTTAGGTGCTGCACCCCAGTTCCCTCCCAAGCTTTTCTGGGGTATAGTGCTTCCTTTGGCTTTTGGCTGCCGCGTCCTTGCCTTGCTTTTGTGTGTGAAGCCACACAGCAGCCTTCCAGCTCCTTTTTTCCATCTTTGATGCTGTTTTCTGTTCTCTTTGTCCTTATGGACTTAAACCTTTTTAGCCTTTTATTAGCTTTTTAGTCAGGCTTTGGGAGAAAACCACAATAATATTAATTGCATGGCCACTGTGCTACATTTACTGGGACAGTCCTACCTACTGTCTTTAATTTCGATTATTTTAAAAACTAATAGATAGATAGGATTTGGAAGTCTAGAGGACAAGCGTAAAGTACGGTGCCCTTGTCTGTGTCCTGCCTTCCACACTAGTCCTGCTAGAGCGGTGCCTGTCACTGTGCAACTTGCATTTTGAACTGTCTGAGAGATCATAAACTATACTTAGATTTTTATTTGTTTTGCAGCATATTTTAAATTATTAAATAATTTGTTTTTTATATGAGCTTTTTAATATAAATACTTTAATAAAAGTACTTCATTGCTGTAATAGTGTTTCACAGTATTTAGTATTATCTTATTGCTGAATAGTGCTTTGATTTTTTTGTGAATGTCCTTCATTTAATACCAAGAGTCTAAGGAGGTCGGTATTATTGTTCTTTTCATTGTATATACCAGGAAACAAGGGACAAATGGTTGACCAGGTGTCTAGGGACCTGGCTCGGGATAAGAGGGCTTGCCGTGTTGCTGTGCAACCATGAGGATTCCAGCCTCCACATATAAGCTGGTTGTGGCTGAGTGTTCTAACTCCAGAGGTAGGTGGGAAAAGGATCACTGGGCTCACTGGCCAGCCTGCCCAGCAGGAGGGCACACAGGTGAGAAGGATGCACCAACCTCAGTTCACTGAGAGGCCCTGTCCCAAGAAAAAGAGCGGAGTTTTAGAGCAAGGATTCCTGATGCCCTCTTCGAGGCCTCCTCAGGCTTGTGCATGGATGCACACAGGGACCACGCGTGTGTGCATGCGCACACACACACACACACACACATGCTCCCCACAAATTAAATACCAAACTTGTTTCGGTCATGGCAAATAGTTGGTGGTGTTAAGACCTAATTTCTAGCTTGTGGCCCAGCTCCTCAAGAATGTAACTGTCAGTCTTCTTAGGCTTCTCTGCAAAGGCAAAATGATGGGCATAACTCGCAAATAATACAGTTTAAATTATTTTGGTCGATTTACTGTATTGGGAAAATCATTACTTTGCATTTGGTTGATCAAACTTATATTTTTGAAGGTGCTATATTTTCATCATGTAAATATACTTCCATCCCTTTGCCTCAGCTTTTTCTTTCTTTACGCAGGGATCTTCTTGGTTTAACCTTTTAGTTCATCATTCACATTTTAATCTTTTTCAGGTTCTTCAGGAAGCCAGTTGTTATGTTACTGTCAATTTTTCTCTCCTAAGAGGCTGGTGAAATAAAGGTGTGCCTGCGTGCCTTCAAGTAGCCGGTCTTGCATGAGTAGTAGTCTAGCCCACTCTATAATGCACAGTTGAGTCCCCAGACACTAAGAGGGCTGATTTTGGGCTGCTGAGTCCCACATTTTGGCAGGTTTGCCTTTCTTGAAGTTGTCCTGTGCTTCTTGCCTCCAGACACAGTGCTCTTGCTTGAAGATTCACTTTTGAAGTACCGCGAGAATGAAGCTTAAATTTATTGTCAGCTTGCACAAGTTACTTGATTAAAATCTAACTGGGTTTCATTCTGAAGACAGATGTAGGACATTTTATTGTTGAATGCTTAATTTATCTTTTGAAATTGTTGCAAATTTTATAAAAATAAATAATTTGTCTCCAGCCACAAGCTTGGCATTGTTGCAGTGAGTGCATGGGTTTGCTCCCACAATCCCAGCACTTGTAAGGCCAAGGCATCAAGAATTTATGGTTAGCCCAGGCTAGGTGAGTCCACCTCCCAAAACACTGTGCAGCCCACTAGCAAACAGGTAAACACAGCACAGGACAACAGAAGCCTTGAGGGGCTGGCCAGCTTCTAGAATCCACTGTTTTGCACCAGTTAATCTTATTCATTCTTCCCTGGAATATGGTCTTGCCACTGTCTTTCCTTCACTCATTCTGTGACATTATGTCTGTTATTGAGCTGCCTTTACTTTCCATTGGACTACCCTGAAAGGTGCAGGCTGCCTCACACGGTGAATCTCCTTTCCTCCAGTTTCCCTCAGTATTTAACTCCCGCTTCACAGTGTAGCAGTGTGAAGGGCAAGAAGGGCACCGCAGACAGTTTGTGTGTGGAAAAGGTGAATGTGGCTTTTTCACACACACACACCCTCGTTAAAGCACCTCATTTCTGGTAGGTAATTGTTGATTTTATTTCATCACTATGAGAATATAAACTTGTTTTCACAATAATTTGTAATTAGGAATTTCATTAAAAGTGAATTAAGACATGAATATGTATGAAGAAATTAGATGTTCTAGCCATGAATATATGGCATCCCCGTGTCTGGAGTGAATTAGAGACTTTACTCGTTTCTGGGCCATTTGTTTTATATATAGATTAAATGCAGATAATTACTCATTTGACAGGTTATTTTATTAGTTTGATATATCTCAAAGTACCATGTGCAGTTAGGGGGTGATTATTGTAATAATTTGATTCATTAATAACCAAAATTATCATTTTTATATGAATTCAGATTTGAAAGTCGAAATTTGGTTTTGTTTAAAGTCAGTTGTGCTACTTAGCTTAATAATATACTTTTAAATTGTGCGTTTTAATAATTTTTAGGCCTACATATTAAACATAAAAGTCTAACTATACTAAGGTCAAACTAGAAATATTAGTTTCTGTAAGGAAGCATGAATGTGATTTGTACCTGTGTTTCACTTAAAAAGCAATGAATTAATTTTATGCATTATACTGATGCATTAGGTTTAAGATTTATCTTTGGTGTTTGTAGATGCTTTAGTCACATCGAAAGAGCATGTAAATGTTCAGTAATTCTTCTCCTACTGGTCTAACATGCCAGCAGCGGTGCGTGGCTTATGGATAATATGTGGGTAAATTGCTTACGAAATATGTGCAAACTTATTAAGATTCATTAAGCAAAGGAAAAACATCAAAAGTTCCTAATCTAATGTCATGTTTGAATGCTCGTTTTTAAAGTTTTGTTTGATTTTCCAGTAAAGATTGCACATTTTTGATTCAAAGTCCATTTTACCCGCTCTCCTAGGTTGTCACAGGAAAGCACATCTCTTCTGTCTATGTAATGCATTTTATTTAATTTTATAGTTTTTATGGTACCATATATTAGAAATTGCCAAAAATATAGAAAAATTTTAGAGAACATTTTTGGATTTGATGGATTACCACTCTTGAAAGGGAAACAAAACACTAAATATTTCTAATCCTGCATTATTTACCGCATGGGTGGTTAAATGCTACTTTCAGCCTCATAAAATTAAAAGGGAGAAATCTGCCAACTGTAGCAGGAATTGGATTTAGGAAGAGTGGTACAGAGCCAAAATATTGCTACAGAATTAAATGTCAAAAATCTTCTTTAATAGTAGATATATAGGTCACAGTGCTTGGGTATGATTAATACATTTAATCTAAATCACTGAAAGTTGCACTCTCCTTTTCCATAAAATACAATAGGACACAAATCAGTTTTACTGTAGATGGATAACAATTGGAAAATAATGCATCTTCCCGCCCAATAAATTGTCAGTTATACCTTTTAACTAAAATCAATTCATCATTCCAAAATTTATTACAATTTCTAATAATAAATCTCCTCAAATGTTTATTCATTTGGCTTTTGATACATTTGTGCCACTTTTGCTATGGTCTAATGTTTTCTCTTTTGATTCATTGTAAATTAGAAAATCTATTTTGAGTCAATTTTCTAGTGAGGAAGTTAAAATCTATAACCTCATACCTTCTTCACTCTCCTGTGTACATTTTAATACCCTTGAACTTGAACTTAAATACAATCCAGTAAATTCTTTTCAGGAGGAGATTAAAAGACTTTCCAGTATGAGTTCCCGAGTAAGGCTGAGATTTCATAAAAACGACTAGTGGAAAGTTGTTGGATTACAGTTGCCATTGATCCCTTTTGAATGGAGGGCAGCAGCAGAGGTTGATGGGGTGGTGCCGTCATTTCAGAAGGAGGAAATATCTGTTTGAATTAGGGTCAAATACTGATCATAATTGACACCTATTTCTCAACAGCATTAGGTGGCATTCCGAGTGGGCAGAGCTAGCTGTGTCTGGACCAGGTTTTCTACTGAGGTCTTCCCATTTATCTCATCTCCAGTTTAGCTACACGCTTTTATTTTGTAAATGTGTTTTTGTATTGCTTCATATGCTGTCCCAAGCCTGCGAGATGATCTGGTTTCCATATGGAATATAACTCTAGAATGTAGTTATCTTCAGGAATTTCAGTATGAGATGTATGAGCATTTTCATCTTACCTTAAATTACACTTCAGTACAGTGTGATTTTAAACGTCTTCGTTTCTTGCACACTGGACTCAGAGTGGCACGCCTTAGTTCTCACCAGCACTCCCACTGCGCTTTCGGATAGAACTTAGGAATGAAAGCAGGGATTAGCCTCTTCTCTCGCTCACTTAATGAGCACGCATCTATAGTCAACATGTCCTGGGGCTGAGTGTCCAGACTTTTGAACTGTTACATGGACTTTTCCAGCACCTTTTCGAGATGGTTCTTGTTAGGAATGGATATACTATTAACTAATGCGACTGCAATGTCTAAGTCGCAACCGTAGGAGATGCTGCATGACTGCAGAACAATAGCTGTCTGGTCAGAGCAGCCTTTGCAGAAGTCAGGATTTCGACTAGCTCCGTGTTAACATGGATATTTTCTACTACAGACATCAGGCTTTACTTGAAAGTCCTTTTATCTTTTTTAGGTCCTTGTGGTATTGGGGCTCACAGATGGGCCTCTTTTATTTCTCTCAGAGTAGTATATTTTTTTAAAAAAGCTGTGAACTTAAAAATTAAATATTAGAAACTCAATTAAAATTTAATAATTTTGATAGATTCTTTATATTATTCATTTGGGTTAACAAAATTAATTTCTATATTAAAAACTACTAGTTTTGATAAATGCAGCTAGCTATACAAGCTTTAATCTCTGACTTCTGTGTACTTCTTAATTTGTTTTTCTTATCACATTAAACATGAAAGTATATCAAAATCATGTTCTTTCAAGTAAAAATATATAAATATCAAAAGCTTGTGCCTTTTAAAAGACAAGTAATAGTTTTTATTAGCATATATTAATTATACTTAATATTTTCACATATATATGTGACGTTCTTTGCTTATTTCACCCCTATTACCCTCTGTTCCTGTTTTCCAGCTAGACCAAATTCTGTTTTTCTGACTTCTGTTTTGGTAAGGCAGTGAGTCTAATTATTATTAATTACAAAAGCATGGTGTCTTACCGGAGGCTACGCCACAAACTTACCTCAACTGCAGCAACCATTAACTGTCTACACATCCTCAAAGAGAACTGTGGGGTCTTAGGAGCCCTTCCTCCTTAGCAACGTTTCCAGGAGCAGCAGTGCTATGTGGCCCCTCCCCCTCTGTGATGGAATGTTGACCACACCCAATGTTATGCAGCAATCACAGCCTCTCAGAGTTCAGAAGTGCCAGGGCTGTGTCATGCCTGGAATGCAGTGCTCCCCAGCACTCCAAACCAGCTACCAGCTCCTAACATACCTGGTTTATGGCTGAGCCCTCAGTGTCTTTGACTCAGTACTTTGATGGCTTAGGAGTTGCTAGAGTTACCCTTTTCCCCTGCAGAAAGAAGTGCTTTGACCAGAGGCCACAGCCGCACTAATCTGTGGGTGTAATCATAGCCCAGCCGTCACTTTGTTGATGCTAGTGCCCTTTATTTAATTCATGAGTGCCAAATAGAATTTCTTTCCATTTCTCTCTCTGGGTCTTGGGCATTAGGACTCAAACTTTTTTTTTTTTCAGATTTGTATCTTATGTCTACATAGTTGCCACATCAACTAGGTAGAACTATCCTGAAGGTGTCTTTGTCAGCCTCTGCTGTTCTGCTGTTGTTACCATTGAAACATTGCAAGACTGGGCTTAGTTTTGGAAATCTCCCCTTAAGGTTCATTTCTTGAAATCTGTGCCCACCCCTGCGGCATCATTTTCTTTTTTGACCTGCCTTCCCACTTCACTGCTGACAGAACTGTTGTAGCCATTTAGAATAATGCAAACAGCCTAGACCGGAGAAGATAGCGTAATTCCTTCCATCCAATGCCTTCCTGACTCTAGGTCCATGGGCTTCAATTCTCTTGTCCTTAGAGTAGATCAAAAGTAATTATTACTCATTTACTTGAGGCACCCAGAGCCCAGGTGTCTGAAAGCTGCACAAGGCAGAAGGTCCTCTTGTGAGGATTAGCTTTGTGAAATCTCAGCATACTGGCGCGTGTATTCCCTAGGACAAGTGTTCTGTGCACACCCTTTAAAGAAGCATTGTGGTCAGAAGGAGGGGTAAACGTATACTGGCTGAATTCCGCAGTGTCTCCTTCATCAGCGTAAACTATAAATCAGGGTGTGACTACTGTAGTTCATGAGCTTGGGAGGATGGGTAGATGAGTGACTAAGTTTATTTTCAATATGAATTTCACATATGATAAAAAATATATATAATATTTGCCTGTTTGTCTACCTGAGTCTTGTTTCTTATTTTGCTTAAACATTATCTTCTCTACTTTTGTTCATATTCTTGTAAAGAAATTTTCTTCCTTTTTTGGTTTTAGACCTGGGTATCAGACTCAGTACTTACTAGGAAGCCTTGTACTTACTAGGAAGCTCTAGCCCACAGCCTGGCTGTTCATCTTTAGAGGAAAGCAGCCATCTCCAAGGTTGGTTGTTTAAAGAGGTAGAGGGTAGGACTGGTTTTACGAAAGAGATGGGCATTTTTCAGGTGAAAAGGAGGCTTGGCATTCTCAATAGGTAGGTACTTATGCACATAGGGCATGCCTTAAAGCTGCCACAGGTATTCTGGCTTTTCTAGATAAGGTGGTGACATGAGACAAGGGGCAAGTATAGCATTTGGAAAGTCTAGGCGAGTTGACAGAGGCAGCTATTCTGGAAGGTTTTCAGTGACTCTGTGTCTGAGTTCACATCTTTCAGAGCAGAGAAACTGCTACCAGTGTCACCCAGGAGGATGAACCAACTTTGTCTCCCAGAATGGGCCTGCATGGAAACTCACTCTTACTTTCGGGCAACCTGATTGTTACTGAAAGTATCTCAACGATGTGCTTGTCATTGCTCTCAGTTGAATTCATGCAAACAAATAAATTGCTACATAATTGTTAATATTTTCATTGTGTTTAAAATACATACTAATGGATTTATGTGCTTAGAGTGAAATATTTAATTTAGTCTTTTCATTAAAGAAAAGAGATGAGTGTGTGGATTTCTCTGTTGAGGTCAGTTGACTTTCCACTTTTAACATATTTCACTTGTTATGTACAGTGACTTGTAGGAATGCTGACACAGAGTATGTGAAAGCAGCTATCAGGAAGGCTTTCCTGAGTCAGAGATTGCATTTTGAAGGGTGTTAATAATATGATTTGGAATTTTTCAAAGATGGTTACAATTTGGATTAGTTCAATTAAATTGGAACAAAGTGTTTCATAAAAAAGAAAAGAAAAGAAAAGAAACTTCATTGTTTTGAAGCACAAAGCTGAATGTGAGGAAAGAAAAAAAAAAAGCTATACCGGAACAACACAGGATCTTGGTGGTTTCTGAGACGTTGACATTGGACAATTGTCCAGTTATGTGTCTCACAGTCCGGCTGTTAGAAACAGCTGCCGTGGGCTCTTTGCTGGTAAGTCTCTCTTTGCTGCCATTTTGTAAGTTCTTAGCAGGGATCTAACTACCTTCCACCTTGGAAGCTGCTTTGTCTTTCCTGTCTATGTTCTGGGCTGCTCGGCATGTGCTACCATAGCATCCAGTCATGCCCTCACCTTGAGTCTTTGTATAGTATGTCTTGGGTTTTTCTTTCTACTACAGCTTCTTTTTGGCCTGTGTTCAGGGTTTTGTTTGGTTTGGGTTTGGTTTGATTTGGTTTGGGTTTTTTTATATATAGCGTTTAGGTAACTAACATTCTCATGCTTGTTTTGATTTTATTTTTTGTCTTTTTAATTAGATTTTTCCTAGATATAGTCTTTGTCTTTTGCCATCACATTTCTAATTCCTGTCTCTCTGTAGGAGGTAACCAGGTCTTTTGTCTTTCTTGGAACTCTAACCCAGTGGTTCTCAGCATGGTTTCCTTCTCAACACAGCTGAGAGATAATAACATCTCCTTCTATGGGTTTTTAAACCCTGGGTGGGGAGCATAGCACAGCCCTCCATCACTGGAAGAATGTGTATAGTTGGAAAGTACAATCACAGAAATTCTGGTAAGAGACCAAGGATTGTAGGTCCTGATCTCTGCTGGCCCTTTATCAACTCAAGAATCACTGTTTTACCATTCTCAACTTTCAGCTTTTTTTTTTTTTCTGGTTATTTCCATAAGATTATTGTGCAGATTTAGCCTGCTAGGTCATTCCCACCATTACATTCTCCCTTAGTGGGCATCTCATGTCGCAGCAGCCTTGACTGCAGGGATTACAGGCACACACTACCATATCAGGCATATAGATTTTTTTTTCTTGAAAGATGATATACTGTGTGTAAATAACTAGAACTTTTTTGTTGTTTCTTACTGAATTTAAAATAAAAATAATCATCTAGCTCAAAATTGAAAAGATATTTACTGAGTTCACAGGTGCTCCAAGAAGCCAACGGTAGTAAGTGGTTGATGTTAGGAAAGTGTAGCCATTTGGGATATAGAGTTACACAACTCACACAAGGTGTGTCAAAGCAGACACATTATGCTATGGGGAAATATCACAGAAGTCATTTCTACTGTGCTTTTGGCTGACTATGTTTTTCTAAAAAGTACTTTATGAAATGCAATACTGTTTATTAGAAAGACCAGGGACACGGAATTAAGGAACTATATTTGAGTTGTAGCTTACAGGCTGAGGCAGAGGTACTTTGTTGTCTGTCTCCCCGTCTTTAATTATGTCCTTCATATGACCTCTCTCAATTACAACAGTCACTGTTATGTGGAGTTAGCCCTTTCACTTATCTGCTATCATTAAGTGCTGGGATTTAACTCCTTAGTGGGGAAGGGACTCTGTTTTGACTTGTCCACTCTTTTCTTGGTGTCTCCAGCAGTGCTGTGCACATTACAAAGCTTGTCCTAATTTCTGTTGTGAAAAACACACTGATGAAAGCCGCTTCAGGTAGAAATTTTCGTTCCAGGATAGGTTTCATCATTACACAGACATTGCAGAGGCAAGAACATGAGATAGAGAATCACACTGTATCCTTGTCCAGAAGCAGAGAGGGATAGGTATGCATGCATGACCACACACAACTTGTGTTCACCACTAATACCCTAAAACCCAGGGAATGGTGCTTTGCACAATGGGTAGGTCTTATCTTAGTTGACGTTGTCATGACAGTTGTCTGTAGACACTCCCACACAGCACGTTGATCTAGACAACCCCTCATAGACACTGTCAGGTGATGATGCTAAGTTGATAATTAAAATTAACCATGATAAAACTCAACATGTTACCATGAGTCAACATGGGGTTCTAAGGAACATTGTTCTAGACTTGTTTACAGACATTTCTCCTGGAAAAACCCGGGCTCTCCGTTTTTAATTCCAGTGCTTAACTCAAACACAACTGAAAATAAAAAGCTTTTAATCTCTGGCTAGCTTAAGAAATGGTGAATACAGGTGTATATGTTACACTTAAAGTTTCATGGTTAATTGTGTCAGGAAAGAAATCTGTAACAGACTTGGGCCAAGGTAAAGGCATTTGAGTAGATTTCAGTCTAGGTGGTGGTGAAATGCTGAGAAGTTTCAGTTGGGGAAAGACCTGTCACATGACTTGCTATAGTATGGTCTGGATGAGTGATAAATTACCAAAGGAACTTATGTTTAGCTAAGCTGTCCACCTCTGATTTCTTATTAAATATGTCACCATCTACTTACCAACCGGGGAGGCCATCTTATTTTCGCTCCTAAGGAGCAGACAGTACTCTAAGACAAACTCAATATGTCTTTGCCCTGGGTTGTTTGTTATAGTCAGTGCATACTTTGGAAGAATTTAAGGTCAAGGTCTTTCATTGTAATTTTTGGTAGGCTGTGTAAGAAGATATAGTCATGTTCATTTAATTCTAGTACTAAAAAGGCAGAGGCAAGCAGATCTCTATAAGTTCAAGACTAGCTTGGCTTACATAGTGAGTTCTAGGACAGCCAAGTCTATTCAAAGAGGCCCTGTCTGAAAAAAAGATGAGCATTTTGGCACACCTAATTCTACACTCAGGGAGGGAGAGGCAGGGAGTCTCTTGAGTTCAAGGCCAGTCTGGTTTATAAATCCAGTCCAGGACATCCAAAGCTACCCAAAGAAAAAACCAAGACAAACAAACAAACAAAAAAGGTTCTTTTTGCCTTTCCTTCTGATCAGTCCATAAATCCTGGAAAAGCCTTCGTACAGCGCTGGTGAAACTCATGCCTTCCCTTTCCGCCTCTGCTCTTCTGTTTTCATCTAGTGACTTATTTGCTCTCATTTTACCTAAAGCCTGACTAATGTCCCACTTTCCCAGCCATGCAGCTAGCTGCTCTTCAGGTTTTTTTAAATATAATTTTTTATTTATTGCAATTTATTTACTTTGTATCCCAGCTGTAGCCCCTATCCTTGTCCCCTCCCAATCCAATCCTCCCTCCCTCCTTAATCTCCTCCCATACCCCTCCTCAAGTCCACTGATGTGGGTTTTCCTTCTCCCCTTCCCTCTGACCCTAGCCTATCAGGTCTCATTAGGACTGGCTGCATTGTCTTCCTCTGTGGCCTGGTAAAGCTGCCCCATCCCCCACCCCTTATGGAGAGGTGATCAGAGAGCCAGCCACTGAGTTCATGTCCTAGACAGCCCCTGTTCCCATTACTAGGGAACCCACTTGGACACTGAGCTGCCACAGGCTACTTAATGGTGCCTTTTGGAATGTGGTCCAGCTAGTGACCTCCACGTACTTGGGCTCTCCTTTGTCCACTAACTTTTGACATTCTCTGTAATTCCTTAGTCTATTTCTTTAAATTTTGGCCTTTATAGTTTAAGATTTAATTTTGCATTTCTAAACACCTTATTTTGTATGTAAAAAATGGAAGGAGTGTTCTGTGGCCAAATTTGTATATGAAATGCCACATGTAGCAATGTGTGTGTGTATATCTGTGATTCTCTGATGCATTATAATAACAAATTTTATAGAGAAATAATTTTTAATATTTCCTGGAAGAAAAATTTTTCCCTCTTCACTACGTTTGAAATAGTTTTTGGAAAAAAAAATGGTTTTTGGAACTCTTATTTTAGGGAATGCTGTTGAGAATGTGTTTGAAATTAGGAAATTTAGGTCTCCGTCCTGATTCTGCTCTTAACTATATCTGAGATAAATTGATTGTAGGGTCCAAACTATTCCAACACTCCATTTCCTTCTTTAAAGTTCCTTTGATACAGGTCAAAATGAATTTCTTTCAAGCATGTTTTTATGTTAAAAAAGCAAAATATAATGTGTATTAGAAGAATGTATTTGTATATGTGTGTATGTATATATGCATATAATTTATAGGATTTAAGAATGTATGCATATTTATCATACTTAGACTTTCATTTTTATTTTAAGAAAGAACTGGCCTGTAGGCTTCCTATACAGCTTATGAAAAAAGCTCAACCCCTCTTAGTGGGGTCCCGGAGATAACTTCCCAGAGGCAGTTACTGCCAAGAATGCTATATTAATCATAGCTTTGCCTCAACCTAGAACTTTATGTTAATTCAGTAATATATGGTTTAGGATGTATGTGCGTTTCTTATTAAAATACTGACTATTTGGACCTTTCCAACCTTTTTGGACAATTGCAAACATTGCCATTCCTGTCATATCACTTCATTCCTCCTTTACCAGTCAGTGTACTAAAAATGTATGCCTCTACGTTATGGAATTCAGGGGTAGAATAAGCTCGCTGCAAAGTCAGCATTGGTGACCATGTGTTGAGGAGAAATAAAGCATAGTACAGTTGACAACCTGACGTAAGCTCCCATTCGTCTAAAAGCATGCCAAGTAGAAACCAGATCTTGGGGGCCAGTGATTAGCATCAAGATACAAGTCTCAGACCAGCCCTAACAGTGCTTCTTCAACTCAGTCTCTGCAAATTAAGGGATTGTGAGTGACCGAACCTTCAAAATGTCAGTTCTGACTTCTTGAAACCTGGGGGTTGGGGAGAGCGGGGGCGCTGGAGCATCCACACTCTTCACAGGCTTCCAGAGGTTGCTGACTCTGTGGAACTGGGCACCGCTCTTTGCAAGTAGCAAGGCCTGAGAGGGTAGTCAAAAAGAGGCTGTTTAACAAAGAAGCTGCCTACTGCCTGTGGAGAGAAATAACTGGGACTAGAGAGACAGACCTCTCTGTCACTTTGAGATAACTGGTGTAGCTAGGCCCTGATGACAGACACTGTAGGGTAAGGACAAGTGCTTCAGAACTCTCTGAGCTTCCGCTTAGGGCTTCTTAACCAATGTGTGAAGCAGAACATTTCCCAATTCTGTAAGCCTAAAACTTGAAGGTTGGTTTGCGAATAATGAGGATGCGCATACAGTTATAATAGTGACAGGAAGTGTGTGGAGCTGGTCTGTTACTCAGCCTGTTCCACACACTTCCTGTCCAGGTTAGCTTACATTCAAGATAGTTTATATATTATACGATTTACTAAGTCAAACTTGGCTATCAGTAAGCCATTTATTGCAGGAAATAGAAAATTTTAAATCTCAGGCTTACCTTTGGAGGCCTTATGTTTTTCACATGACACATTGCTCAGTGAAACAAATGATTATTTACAGTTTTTATATCCTGGAGATGTGTGTCTCACTATGTTTAATACTATATATCAACAGTACTAAAGTTACAGCAAAAAAGCAATGAATATTATGATTTTTACAGTAAACCTTCAAAATCTGTTGTATACTTTATGTTTCAGAACATCTTAATCTAATTGCCAAGTAAGTCTGCTGCCTTTGGCTGTGCTTAAAATCACTGAGATTAAGGGGTACTTTTATTTCTTTTCCTTTTCTCATTTCATTTGGAAAGATCACCACAGTTGTAGCTGTACATAAAAAGGATGTTTTATCGGCAACAGATAGGTGGTGCACTGGTTGCAGGGTTTGGCAGTTTCTCAGTGAAATTCAGTTCTCGGGTGTTTGTAAGTATATTTCAGTGAATTTTATAAAGATTGACTTGTAAATGACTTAAAAAGTAAGAATTGTAATGGTCAGATTTTAGTGTTGAGCGTTCACCTCTAGGTGTTGTTGAGCTCCAGTGCTATGTCTCAACGTTTAAACTCTTGATGATTTTTATGTGCTAAGTGCATAGATTTACTGCTGCAGTTTGAACATTTTTAAATTAAAATATATCTTTCATTCTGAATGTATTGATTTACACATCTCTGTGTCAATATTAAGTCAAGCGAATTTTCCAATAAGTTCAAAAAGATGTGGCAGGGCGAGCTGAATGTATTAGATTTGCTAGAGGTTTCTTCTTGTCTGTGCTCGGCCATCTCTGCTTTCTCAGTTAGGATTAGAATTTATTTTAAAGATAGCACTCTAATTTAATAACACTTTCCATGCCTCTTAGTAGTTTTATGAAATTGCTCCTGGAAACCTTGATGCATTCTGGACATTCTTTAGTACTATTTTTTAAAGACTGTAGGTAATTTTTTTATATTATTATAAGATATACTATTAACTTGGATTTTAATTGTGTAATAAAATGAAAATTATTTTTATATGTGTATTTTTAATTTAAGAAAAATTGTGCTTAAAAATAATAGCAAAATAGGGCACATCAGTTCATTGGAAAAATTAAATTCTTCTGTGAAAGTTGAAATGCTATACATAATACACCGTAATTTCAGAGTGTACATCTGAAAGGAGTGTTGTTGGATTTCATAGAGGGGGCAGTCTGTGTTTTCACCTTTGCAGAATGTTGTGATCAGGGTTTTAGTAGGAATGAGAGGATCACCCATTCTGCAACATAATGACAGAAGCTGGCATTCTTGGTTCGTCACATGGTGCTTCTCAAGTTCTTGGTACGTTCATTAGATTGCCATTTTAAATAAGTGCTTTAGGCTTACATGAATGTACTCATATCCATGATGCACCATTAACCCACCATTGACTTTAGAAGACAAAAGATCTTGCAGACGTTTAGTGTGTGTATGTCTCTGTGTGTGTGGTGTGTGATAAACAAATGATAGGGATGTTCCTCCACCAGTGAGACACTTTGTAGGGTGGGTAAGCAGAGAATGGCATAAATGGTGACAGAAATGTAAACTAGATATTTGTAAACTAATCAGAAAGTGGGAGAAAGGTTTCTCCTTAAAACAGTGTTTGCATTGTAGCTTGATAATCATCCCGTTTTACATCAGGTGTGCCAGTGCTTTTCATTCTCCGAGCACCGTGAGGATCGCACTGTGAGGATCGCACTGTGATGGATAGACAGCTACTGTGAATAGTGTTCCAGCTCCAGGAACCGGAGTCGGTGGGCTGCTTGAGTTTGACCAATCAGCCCTGTAGGGATTTCAGTCCTCAGGCAATGAAACGAAGCTCTCTCTGAGCAAAATAACTGATTTCAGCAGAAACATAGCTAACAGTTTATAATCTGAAGTTAATACTGTTTGGGCATTATACCAAGCTTTTACACCGTGTGCTTATTTAGCCTTATAACACCTGTATTATAACCATTTAACCTATAACCTTATAACACCTGTATTATAACACCATAGTATTATAACCAGTTTTACAAGCTGGCAGTGAGGACATAGGTTCATTATTTCCCTCTTCCGTGAAACATAGCAAATGGTACCCAGATTGGGTTACATCTTCACGATGCAGAGATGGAGCCCAGCAGCATGACCATGTGTGCTCCTCCAACACTCTTTGAATCTTGGGACTTTTAATTATTGGTATTGTATTGTCCTTGCTTTATAAGGAAAGGTCCTATTTTGAAAGTGCAGTTAATAGGTTTCTTGCTTAAAACATGATTGTGAATTAAAAAAAAATCTTTTACTTAGCTAATGTTTCTCATGGTCCCATATTTATAGGCGGGTGCATATTTCTACTAAATCTTTGTTAAGCTGTTAAATATGTACTTGCATAACATAGTATTCTCAAATGAACCTATATGTGTATTATTTTGTTAGCATAGAAAATTTTTATTTTCCCAGACATGCCATTGGCAATTCATTGGCTTTTCAGGTTCTTGTTTCAGAATTTTTACAAAACTTTGTGCAGCAAAAACAAACCAGTGTTAAAAACCCAAGGTATGATCTCCACCGCTTGCTGTGTATTCAGTCATCTGCTTAATCCTTATCCCCTTCGCATTGTCAATACCCATCTAATTCCACTTTAACAACAGTAATTGGCTGATGGAGTAGAAGATATAGATTTGTTTTCTTGATGACTCCTTGACTTTTTTCTTCTGGTAATACTAATAGAATTCCAAATCCGTACTGGTGCGATCATGTCATGAGCAGGTCAACAGTCATGTCAAGGTCCTATTGGAAAGCGCATAGCTAACATCTTAATTTAGACTTAGCTATCTTTTTCACTTGTATGTGCAATTGTAAGCAATTTTTTCAAGTCGCAGCTCTCCATTATAAGGGAATTCATTTAGTTCAGAAAGGATAGTTCTGCATGGGAATTATGTGACTGGCTGCCGTGGAGTAAATAGAAAGATGGAAAAATCTGGGCCCCTCATTTGTGTAGTTATATACAAGTTTTTGTTGTCAAGTTATATAGATTGTACAAAAATTGGAAAACTTCAGCGTTTTCTTTTTGCAATCAGATTTTACATTATGTAATTTGCAGTAATTAAACATGAATTATTTAGTGGTATTACATTCTAGGAAACTGTTCTTTGTCTTTAAACTGGACCTTGGCCATAAGTGTATTTCCCACCAGTTTGTCATAATGCTCCAGTTTTCATTCTAAGAAATGTCTTCAAATTAATAAATAAGCTAATTATGGTAAATGAAACTCAAATTCATTAGACTGCTTTGTTTTAGGAGAATAAAAATGCAGGCAAAAGCAGCCAAATATTATATATGGATATAGAAGTAAGTATATACAAATATGTATGTGTATGTTGACATATATACACATGCCTCTTACGTAGTTCCAGTTTGTTTCCTGATGAGTAAATCGCTCAGAAAGTGTGAGTTTCACTGCAATCACCGTATTGCATATACAAATAGATAATGACTTCAGTCTAGTAGATTTAGAGTTTTTTAATTGTGGTTTTGAAATGAGCTGACAGCAGAACAAAGAAGTAGAAGATGGAAGCTGTGAGCCTTTGAGACTTTTGTAGGTACTTAAAAGCAGAATTATCCTAATTTTTCTTTAAATTTTACACATTGGTATTTATTCTAATACTTTCTTATTAAGTTGACGTCTAGGACAGGCTTGTGCACTGCAGTTTTGCTTGTTTGTTTGCACTTGTTACCCTGCAAATATAGAGACTGTGCACTTCCAGGCCAGACTGTATTACCATACTAATAGGTTTCTGGTACTGCCACTTACTTGTTTGCAAGGCCAAAGCAATCAAATCGGAAGCACATAAAGAGTCAGTAACAGTGTTCTTGTGCATGAAGCACTGATCTTTTACATCCGTTGTATTTTAAGTCTGAGCCAACTGGAATTTTGACCAATAAATCCAAATTTTTATTTTGAGCAAATGAAAGTACCTATTTCTGCATTTCTCATAGTGAAATGGGATTGTTTTTTTACAATAAAATAGTATAAATCCAGATGGTTTTCTCTCAAGGTAATGACTGAATGCTCTCACAGTGAGAGGATATTTGATTTCATTTCATGCTTTTATCATGTAGTTGTGAGAGTAAGAATTATGACCTTTTCCAGGGCCAAGCACAAAACAAAATAAAATAGCTCTCTGTCTGAATGTTATCAGACCAGAAAACGCCTGTCCAGTCTCACTTAGGGTCCCAGCTTTACAGATGGATAGACATTTGACTTTGGCCAGGACCTTTGCACATCTTCTGTCTTCTTCTTCCTTTGTAAGAATGGAAGCCCTTAGGTACTCTGCTCATAAACCTGCGAATGAACCAGTGTAAGTGCAACTGGAGTGTCAAACTTCTGCCTTCTTGTTCTTTGAACATTGTTTATCTTAGCACCTCTGCGTTGTTTTAACATTTCTTAAATAGATACAGAAGCTGCCTTTGAAGTTTATTTGTATAAAGATAAGTTAATTCTCTATTTGCTAAGGTTTCTTCTTAATTTTTTATTATTAGTGCTTGCTTTCTTCAGAATTGTCATCCCCTCTAAAATATGTAGCCATGTATAGACCTAGTTATTCAGGCACCATATGGTGCCTGGAGTCCAGGAGGAAGCTAACCTATGCTTTCTAAGGGATCAAAGTGTTAAAATAATCTTACACCTTATCGGAGTCTGTACTGTGGATGTGAGATTGTTTCTCTATATTTCTGTAGCCCTCAATTTGAGCTTGAGTTCTGGCCACCTTTGTTGCTTCCTAGGCAAGCGTACTCTAGAGGAAGAAGACCCAAAGCAGAGTGACTTTGGACATTTGCCAGCAGAATAGTAATGTTACTTGGCAAGCTTATGGAGGGCCTGAGTGGCTGTGTCACATGGGAAGTACATCTCGGATGCTCAGAAACGTTGATTCCCCTTCTGGTTACATCTGCGGTTGTCTCATCCATTGTTTCTTCTCACCTGGTAAAGGGCTGGTCTGCTGCTTGCCTCTAGACAAAGCACTCAGTTCTGACCAGAGTCTCTGAGTGTCGCTGTATTAGTAGAAGGGCACCTCTTGGGTTAGCCTAGTCCTGGAGCTCTAGGGATTCCAGTCATCTCTGTCAGCTTCAGGCAGCCCCTGGAGCAGTTATGACCTTGGTTTCAGTCTGAATTTTCATGACAGCTTCTGGGTCATAGGCTAGGGTGGGACCTGGGGAAATGAAGACCGTACAGAAAATCATACACTGCACCCAAGTATTTGAAAATGGAAGAAAGGCAGGCTTTAGGTTGCTGCTCTGAAAAGGAAGCTGAACTCATTTGCTTAGCATTGGGCGCCTGCTGGGAAATGGCACCCAGTGACAGATATCTGAGAATAATCTGTTTGTCACAATGTCCAGACACTGACTCGTTTTGTGTAAACGTGTTTAGATTATGCATTTACTTGCTTTTCAAAAGTCATCTTTTCTGATGCTGTTTGTGCAAAGTAAACATTTCTCGTGTTCTGTTCACAATAATTCAGTAAATATATTTACCTAAGTCTTTAATTGAGCTTTCTTTACATTTTGTTGTTTGAGTATTAACATTATTTGAATGCAGTTTTTGAGGTATAATTAATAGCCAGGTTATGTTGGTTGTAAAAAGGAAATCTAGCAGTTTTGACACTGAGAACGGATTGTAAGAGAAAAGACAGATTTGTGTTCTGGCCATAACTAACTGGCAGGTGAAAACATAAATAGTCACCTTGGGCTCTGCTAACATAAGATGGCGTTCTTTTATCTCAGTATCTTGCTTCAAAGTTTAGTTAGCAACTCATCTGCTTGTCAGTTTTCTCTTTCTGCTTAAATTTAGAAAATAGCTTTTTGTTGTTGTTGTTGGATCACTACAGAGTTCATGTTTGTTGAATTTTTAAAAATCACATTTTTGTGTCTGTGTTTAAATGGTTCAGATACTCATCAGAGGTCATTCATTCTAGGAGAAAGGAGATGACTTTCAACTTAACATTTCTTCCCAACTTTACAGAATATCTCTTTAATTAAAGAGTTGAAAATAGTGTTAGCCCTTTGCACAGAATAGCTTACATAAAATGCTGCCAACGTATTTTGCTGATTTTTTTTTCTTCCAAGTGACCACAATTATTTGAATGCTTTTAATGCAATTTTCCCCATTTTACGACAACAAAGACCTCTTCAAATGCCTCACATTGCTTAATCCAGAGAAACAGTGTGATAGTGGGTGAATTTTGAGTGCACAAAGACTGCTGGAGGGTACAGAGAGGGCATCTTTTGGATAAGCTTCCAATATGATGAGAATGATAACAGATCTGCCACTTGTGCAAAAGACAAGCAGGTTTTACAGCATTTGACTTTACAAAATGTCATTTTATTTGTTTAGAAAGCATATTTTAGATAAATGAGCTTGGAACTGTGCTGTCAAACTGCGTTCTTGTACTTTTAACATTTTGAATCACAGGATACCTGATTCATGTTTTAACATTTTTAACCAGATACAAACACTACCTTTGAAATTTATTTATATAAAGATAAGTTAATTCTTGATTTGCTAAGGTTTCTTCTTAAGTTTTTATTGTTAACACTTGATTTGCTCAGAATTGTCATCCCCTCTAAAATATGTGGCTATGTATATATCTAGTTGTTCACATCGTGGCATCATAATGTGTGTGTGTGTATGTGTGTGTGTGTATGTGTGTGTGTGTGTACGTACACATGTGTGTCTCCTCAATATCTGGCCTCTCAGATTGAGTAAATGAAAGGTTCATAAGGATATAACTGAGACAGCAGGTGTGTATTTTTATAAAGAGGCTTTTTGGAGGCTGGAGACATGGCTCGGGGATTACGAATGCATTCTGCTTTTGGAAAGAGAGCCCTGCACTTCTTGCCTCTTAAGAGTGCCTGCGCTCGCCACATGCAGACTGACACATAGACACACAAACACACAGACACGTAATTACCAATAATGAAACCAATGCTTTAAAATTGAGTATATAGCCAGAATTGAAAAATTAGAGAAGAAAACAAGGAGACTTGGAATGCTGGTTCATAAGTTATTCATTTTGGGGCTTTGGGCAAATAATTTTAGTCTGTAATGAGACTGTTTTATTACTGAGGTTGTTATATAGATTAGGGTATTAGCTGTTATTGTTTGGTGCCACCAAAGTTGAATGCTCACGGCATTCACAAGTCACAGATTGGAACATAAATATATATATATTTTTTGGAGTTGTCATATACTTTGTTTGTTTGTTTGTTTTGAGACAAGTTCTGGACCTGTCTTAACGTGCCCAGTGTATTCTTGTCTCAGATGACTGGGGCCTTTCCTAAGCATCTTCTACTGTAGAGAGCTTCATTTCTTTCCTGTTATTTTGCAAACAGTTCCAACTTCCATACCTTTCCAGTACATCTTTTTAAAATGTTTGTTTGTTAATGCTTCAAATGGAGTGCTCAGCAGTAAAGTAGTATAGCATTTTGGGTTTTTTTTTTTCCCCTTTTATTAAGTTAATATAAAACATCCTGATGTCACATCGGTTTGGTGTTGAGAGAAAAGGGTGTATCATTTTGTTGTTAGTTGAATATTTTTTTAATTTACCACTAAATCTAGTAATTTCTTGAATTTGTGTCAAACAAAAGGTTTTCATTTTCTCTAGAGATGCGTATGTGATAAATTGATAAATCAAGATTTCTGTTGCTCTTTAATGAACACTGAATTTCATCCTGTCCAAGTTTTTCCTAGTCTTGGTTTTGTTACTCAACATGGGCCCATGTAATTAGAGAAGTGCGACAGATAGTTGCTTATTTTGATGGTTTATAAAAACAAATGTCTTGGACTGAAGAGGCCTGCGAATCCTGCTTACAAGACAACTCCTTTACAGACTCCTGCCTGCCTTTGCCTTACTCTGTCTAGTTCCTGACTAGAGCTGTGGCCCCCACAGGCCTCTTGCTACCACAGTACCACAAGATGCCATCTTGATGTTTGGCAGCACCATGCCCTGCACCCTCCTCCAGGTAAGTAACCCTCCTGCTAGCACTGAATGGTATCTCCTCTGAGAACTTACTCTCAGTGAACCCATCTTCGCTCCCTTAAAGAACTGCTCTTCTAAAGTCCCTAAGCTCTCCTTTACGAGAATACACAATCATGACTTTGTGGGTCTGTTAACCTCTGATACATATAGCGAGAACACACCTCCTGAATGTTTTTGGAATAATATATGTGCACCCATTTTTGTCTTATAGGGAGAACTTAGGGTAGAAGTCACATCACAGCAGGAGCAGGGAAAGGCACTGATATCCTGTTGAAGTACTTGTGCATCATAGCTGTTGATTAAATAATTTACCCCAGCAACGAATCTTTTCTCTTTTCTATTCATTTTCTTGCTTGAAACATTGCCTTAAAATAATGTGGATTTCTGTTCTCTTTTGCTTTTGGAAGCTTTTCAGCAGCTGTGGTCCGAGTTATTATCATGACATGCTGATGAGTCTGTCCTGGTGTTTTCTGTTCATTCCTGGCCTCATTCTGGAGCTCATGTGTACTCATATTTTCTTTTAAAGTGTGTGCTTATTTGATCTGTTATCAAAATATCAGTCGCAAAATGCTTATTTTCTTCCTTGCATACCAAATAAAAATATCCATTGCTTCATTCAGTTTTGAAAGAGTAATGTATGCTTTTCTTTTATACAGCCGCTTCTAACATTTCTAGCTGAATCAAACATGTTAACTAAGCATATGGCTCTGAAATGTGGCTCTGCACCTGTTTGTCATTTGGAGCAGTCGTGTGTTAAATCTTGACCACTGCCCTTCCTGTACTTTTCACGTTTCCATTAAATAGCAGTATTCTTTGTTGTGTGACTGAGTGAGTCTTAGGTGTGTTGTCAACCTTAGCATTCGTTCTCCTCATTCCCCCTTCTGTCATAGTAATTTGCAGCGTTAAGAAATCTCCTTGTCAAGTATATTAAGTCAGATCCTTCCAGTTGCCTTCAGCTTCACCTCTTGTACTAACACCATTTCATCTCTGTACTTTTAGGGCAGCTGTTGGCTTTGCCTTTGCTATGCTACAGTGTGCTTACAGATCAACAGCTTAGTGAGCAGGTTAAGATATCAGTCATACCTTCTCCAGTTCAGCAGTGTAGAGCAGAGGAGTCCTACAGTAGGACAGACAAGACCAACAATGACATCCCTCCACGTCTGGACCCTACTGCTCTCCTTGCTTTCTTTTCTTCGGGTGGTACTAGGCTCTGGTTCTTCCTGCCAGCAGCTCTCTTTCAGTGAGTGTACTGTGACTCACTTTCTTGCCTGCTAGAAAGACATGTCTTGTAACTTAAGCCTTCATCTTATTTCTTTGCCTTGTTTTTACATGCTCTCCCTCCTTCACCCTCCACATTGTGTATGGGTGTCATCACGCACCTTGACTCCCTAGAAAGTGAGTGTAATGAAGGCAGGAATTTTTAGTGGTTTGTTCGCAGCTGTGTACCATGCTGGAGAGCACTAGTTGGTGCTGAGCAAACACAAAGTTGAGTGTGTGCGTGAATGAGTGCACTCTGTGGATTCGGTTTGTTCTGCATTGTGAGATGGCATCAGGTATGTTCATCACATATTTTACTGGCTGCATAACACTTTCATAATTATAAAATATTCCTTATGTTTAGGGAATCATGTTTTTTTTACTACTGTAAATAATAGTTTGGTGAACTATAGTCTTTGTGAACTAAAGGTCTTTCCTTCCAAGACACGTGACCCATGCAAGTATTATTTCCTTAACTATGTTACCTCAGTAGAATTACCTTGTTGAAAACTGTAGATATTTAAAGCCAAGAGGCTTATATAACTTTATCGTCAGTGTCTAAACATATGTCTCATCAGACAAGTTCACCGTTGTATATAGGCATTGCTCCTGCTTTAGGTGGGCATGCTCATAAACTGAATGTAAGGGAAATTTATGGTGATAGCCAGCTCAGGGATGGTGCTTGTACATCATATATCAAAGTCCCACTGTTTTAGTGACTTTAAGCCTTGTCATAGATAAACAGAACATTACGGTAATGATAATGCTGATCATGGATTGTAAAAGAAAGACCAATATTCTTAAACAAATGCTAGGTATAATTAACAGCTGTGTTTGCTGAGTGATTCTTCAGTTTTATAGCAGTACATTCATAGCAGTAAAAATCCTTTTACTATTTAACAGTTTCCCTGAAAATAACTGTATTATTGTGAGTCTAAAAGCCTAATCTTCCAGCAACGTTTCCAATAGAAACAATTGTTTTAATGGCCTTCGAGGCCATTGTGTGTTCTGTTAGGAGTAGAACTCTTGCAAAATCAATAGTCTATAGTATCCATCCTCTATGGTATTAGATACAAAGATGGAGTCCCAGTGATGTAATTATCCTCTATAATAACTTCTGTCATCATCTTTTACACATCAGTTGTTGCTTATAGATACATGCTTTTCTCAGTCAGCTTCAAAGGAGTGAAGACTAGGTAAGTTAGCAGGAAAGGAACATAAACGGAAGAGTGAATGCTTTCTTATTTGGATAGATGAATTAAATTTCCATAGAGTGGAAAACTGCATTCATATGCACTTCATAACTTTTGCCCAAGTATTGATTTCAGTGAACTATGTGTAAGAAATCTGATAATGCCACAGCTGTCATTTGCTAAGCCACCTTAGGATAGTGGTAGAATGCTCTAGGATGGAGCAGGTCCTTCTTGTGCTTAGGGATGTCCATGGTAAACACCACAGCACTGAAATACATGTAAAAGTTGGTGTTATCTTTACTGATTATCTTTTTTTTCTGTTATTGAATTAGCTGAACTGAGGCTGAATGAAGTAAATCTCTATGTTAAGAAAGTTTCTACTCATGATGATTTTGGAAGAAGTAGCCAAACAATCTTATTTTCTTCAGAATCACTTTGTACAATTGCCCAGGTCAGAGCACACAGAAAAAGCATAGAAAATTCTTTAAGTTAGTGCTTTTTGAGCCTTTTTGAGCCACTAGAACCGTTTTCCACCTGCAAATGTGAAGCTATCACTATGTTATCTTAATGGTCAAAAAGAAAACCAGTGTCTCATGACATCATTTCTGCTGGTTTATGGCGTTCAAGTGACAGTTGGCAGTCGAGGTGCGAAGTATGCATGTGTGCATTCGTAGCCCTAAGTCTGAGTGTTGTAAGCATGCATTTCCATGACCATCGCTGCTACCCATTGTCGGGATAAACAAAATCAAACTCCTGGGAATAGTAAACTGTTCCTTACCTTTCTTGTAGAATAGTCACTCCTGTTTTCAAAGGTGGAAGTCTCCTCCTGGAGGGGCTGTCCTGCCTGCATTCAGACCCTCTACCTTCATCCGTAGCACTGTGTTTCTACCTTCTGAACCCTCCCATCTTTCCTGGTGTTGAGGGAGAAAAGCAGCTTTAAATCTGAGCGAAGAGGAAGTTCTGAGTGTGAAACCTGTAGAAGATGATAAGGAAGGTCACAGACACATCTCTGTAGGCTAATTTCTAAAAGGTCCATGCAGCAGCCTTTGTCTTTCCCTGTGGCCATTTGGTGCCTGCGCTAGAACTTCTCATGTATTTTTCATTCTGCAGAGACAAGGCTCTTCCAGAATGTTGGCATTGATGAGAATTTCTTGTCTGGTTGTTGCATTAGGATACTTTACTTTATTCTAATTTGGCCATAAACTAGAGAAAACTTGTGGCTGATATATGCAAAAGTAGCATTGGCCATTGTATTGGACTTTGAGTTTTCTTTTTCTGTTGCTGGAAGGTAAGCTTGACTCAGTGATGTGATGTGTGGAGTCACACTGAGTGTTTGCTGTGCTGTAGAAAACTAATGGAAACATTCACTTGGGGAAAGACAAATGGTGTTAAATGAGAAAACACACCATGAATTGCAAATGGAGCTGAGTTAATTTGTTGCTACAGTCGTGTTGCCCTACTGTTAAATGAAGGCTGTGTAATTATCTTGCTGGCAGAGATAATGTCAAAACCTCATTTCTCCTTACATGCCTCGTTTTTACATGAGGGCTAATTGAGCTGCAAGGTGACAACCGATTAGATGTGGCCATCATCCGGGCCTCTTGCTCAGTTTGCAAATCATGCTACCCCCTTTAAAAGGAGGGCTTTATCAGATGTCAAGGAAGACATTAAAGAAACTCTAAACATCTTTGTGTCATCCACAGCACCTCTTACTGTTTGTAAATTATCTTGGAATCAATGGATTTTCTTACACATACCTTTTCTAGTCTCCTAACATCTGTATACCATATAGATAAAGATATATATGCTTGTAAGAAATTTATTTTGTTGTTCAGTCAGAAGTTGCATGTTTTCTGTTTAGTTTCTGAAAGTTTACCTACCACTTTTCAAAGGTTGAAAAGATGTCTGTAGTTAAAGCAACATGAAAATGTATTCTACTGATGTCAGCCCAATTGATATTTAGATCTTTAGATTTCCTCTGTGGGGATAGCGAAACTACTGTAGGTCTTTTTTTTTTTTTTTTTTGGTGTGTTTGTTTTTTTTTCCTCACAGGTGTAGTGTCTTGTAGAGATAGGTGCCTCCGTCTCCAGCACCTCTAATTAATTTTGGTATCTTCAGGAGAAGGTAGATTTTCAGATAGTAATTTTTTTCTACTAAATATCCCAGGAGGTGAGTGGTGAACAGTGGGGCTATTTTTGTACTTTCTGATATTCTGAAGACAGGCTGGACACAACTCATTACCTCAAGGGAAAGGATCATAATGGCTATATGCCTGTACCCACCCCCCAAAAAAGACTGTTCTGTTGGAGAAGCTCTCAGCTTAACATAGCTCTACAGAGGCTCTAATGCCAGATTTTTAAACAAGCATAGTAAGAAGGTACCTCTGGCTGTGGAGGATCCAAGGTATGAGAATATACATCAGAGAAAAAAGATTCTTTGGAGTGTTGCACAGGTTAGCATGCAGTACAAACCCCATGGCTAGGTAGCTTTCCCAAAGCCAGTAAGCTCAGCTGCAAGAACAACAAAAGGCTAATGCAGTAAAGGAAGCATAAGGAATGCCCTGTATTTCATAATAGTTTTCTTGGTTCTGATTTCTTTTCCAGACTAAGGGCAGGACCCAAGGCTTTGTATGTACTGGGCATATGTTATGTCAGGGAGCTCCATGTCTTGCCCCACAGTGCCTTTAGAGTTTTCTAAGGTCATTCATGTGTTGAAATAGCAGGAGGCATAGTGGTCCTTTCCTGAGCATTTTCTAAAGTAACAAGTGTACTGGATCCTTTTACGACAGGTCTCCTAGGTGCCAGGGCATCACTTGCCAACAAGAGAAGAACAACATCAAGTAAAGAGAGCTCAGAACTTCCTCAGGATTGCTCTGCTAAGCAGTGACACTAGTCAGAGCTGTGTGCCAGGGCAGAAAGTACCAGGGAATGGTTAAGAGAACAGTCGTCCAGCCTGCCACAGTGACTCATGCAACTTATGTTCTCAGCAAGAAAATTTCCACTGTCCCAAAAGCTGCAAACCCTGTGCTCTGCCCCATGCATTGCTGTTGTCAGCTCCATTTGCATGTGCTTATGAACTTCACATGCCTCGTTCTACTTGTGGGTTCTGGATAGGCAGTGTTCCTTCAGTGCTGTCCACTGCTAAGCTCTTCACTCCCTTCCCAAGCTCTGTCCGGAGTACATGTTTGGGTAGCTGGAGTTACTGCAGTTAGCCAGACTCCTTTAGGACAGGGGCAGTTACACATTCTCTGTACTGTCTAGCTTCGCATAGAGAACAGATTTTTGCCTAGTTGTGTTACACTTTGGCATTCCTGATTAAAGAAGTATCAAAGTACTGACATACTTGCTAAATAAACCTAAACTAGAACCATGTCCCAGAGAGGCATTTCCTGTCCTTCAAAGCATGGCATTGTTCCGGGGAGACCTTTTGGCTCAGTTACCAAAGAAAGGCGATCACTGCGCTGTGCCTTCCTTGAACAGTGTCTGAACTTCATGCTCTCCCTAGCACCTGTTGCCCCTCTTAAAACACAGAGAAGAAGGCGCCAGTTGATTTGATGCATTAATTCTCAAAGCCTAATTTATCATCCTTCCTGTCTTTCTCAAGTGTAGAATTACTTAGCTTTTTCCCTCTGTGCTATAAAAATGCCCTTACCATAAGCAATGCTGGTTTTAAAGATCTTAAAAATAGAGTTGTCTTAGAAAGAAAAAAAAAAAGTAAAAGTGAAGATGAGACTGTTAACTGATCAGTACTCAAGTAAAATTACACCCACTGTAAATCAATGGTTCTTTTCCCCTAGCAATTTCTCCAGCACAGGAGACAGATAGTGGAGACGAAAGCATGCTGCTGATCAGCTGGGGTGCCCACACCGTGTTCCTATAGGAGACGTTCTTTGCTTCAGATATCAGCCCTGCAGGGCTCTAACAAAGAGCATATAAAACTGGCTCATATCCTGCTGCCCAATTCAAAAATGTTTGCATTCTACATAGTCTCATGGTGTTTTGTTTGATAGCACACAGTCTTAAAGTCTTGATTAAAGGAGAGAGAGAGGAGAGAGAAGTGGGGGAGGGGTTGGGAATTTTTCCCAGTTGTTGGAAAATGTTTTTTGTTTTTTTTTTTTTGTTTTGTTTTGTTTTGTGTGTGTGTGTAGAAGTTAACACTGGAGTTTTTAGTTATCTAGTATTTCTTGATTGTTTTTGAGTGCCAGATTCTGATGATCAAAGAGGGGAAAATAAGCCCCAAGAATATGCATGCAGTGGTGAGAAGAGCATTGTGTATAGACTACCACAACCATTTTGTGACACCTGTGACAGTGATCAGGACAGAAAGTATTGGTGCAAATAGAAATCTTGGCAACATAGCCAGGTCCTGTTTCACATATGAAACAGAAAAAGAAAAAAGAGGGTACCACAAACTTGTCTAATTATCTGTTAATAGTTATATCCTCTACTGAGGCAAAGAGGTTACAAGGCGTGAGGTCATGGTGTGTATGGCATGCATGACCTGAAGAATGAAGATCGCTTGAGTTGGAGAAGAGATTCAGTACATGGGTGAACAGGATTTGAATTTCAATGCTAGAACTGAATGAAGAAAAGGGAGGAGGAGTACTCCAGATGAAATCTAGGCCTCAGCTTGGGATTTCACTGACTGTGAGCCTCCTATTTGTCTTGTTTAGTGAATAACCACAACTTCTTTAGTTTTAATGGTGGGAAATATGGAAGTTGTAAGCAAGGAAGCTAACAATTGAGATTTTAAAGGAAAAAATGCCAAAAGACAGGAGTTTATATGATAAGACGACGGACCTCTAAGGTTAGCTCCTGACTAGTGCTTGGTCAGTTAGATGTATGGGATTCTTGGTACCGTTACAAGTAATTTGATATTTTATTTATTCCATAGCTTCTTGATGTTATGTAAAATTCATATGACCTCAGTATTAAAATATTGTTTAGTCCATACTGTGTCTTAAGTAAGGTGCTAAATGCCTTTATTACATACAGACATCCTCCAACACAGGGATTATCAGTACTGAACAGATCAAGTAATTCCATCTTCTGACAGGTAATGATCTGTTCAAGGCTGAGCAACCAGTGTTTATGAATTTTGTTTTTAACCATTTTCTGTAATATGCATGTGACTCAAGTCTGTACTCTTCTATAATAATATAAAACATTATAAATAATTAGTATCATGGTAAATGTGAAATTGATGAGATAACACAAAGAAGCTTTGGGGGAGTCAGTGGTTAGGAAAATCAACGAACTGAAAATTGTACAATGTAGATGGCAGTTCCGAAGCATCTTAGGGCTTCAGCTTGTTAATTTAGTAGATGGTAATAAAGCTTACTTCTGCTTATTTTACAGTATGAAGGTCATGCAGTGAAAGTTTTAGAATTTCAAAATATATTAAAAGGTACGTTAATGGATGACTTGGTTCAGGCGTAGAAAGATAAACAAAAAGAATAATAAATCCAAAACAGACCCTCTCAAGTAGTGCAGCTGACATAGAATGAAAGTAATATTACCAATCAGAATGGAAAGGATGTACTTTTTAATAAAAGATGAAGGAACATTCAGTTATCCATATGAGGGAAATGAAATTTGAATCCCTACCTCATAGCACAGAAAGAATTGATACCGAGTGAGTTGAACACGTAAACCAAAAAGCAAAGCTATAGCTTTTTTGAATAAACATTTCAGGTTGATTAACATCAAATGCAGATAGAACATTGTTAGACAAGACAAAAAATAAATTTAAGCATAAAGGAAGAGCTTGATATATTCAACCACATTAGGAGTAAGAACTTAGAATTTTTGAATAATAAAGGAAATAGCACACACGCATTCACTCACACACACACACTAAGCTACTGTCTGGGAGAAACATTTTATAAGAGTAAACACTCTCAGATGGACTTAAAGACAGTATAAGACATTTCACAAGATGAGATCGCATAATGGCCTATTATTGTGACATATGTCTGACTTGGTTAGAAATGGGGGAACTGGAACTTAAATCCCAGTGAGACACCATGTCTTGCTTATCAGGTTGCCAAACATTAAAAGCAAAATGTATAAGTTGTTACCCAGGTAAAATCAGCAGGAGCCTTGAAATGTTTCTGGAGTTGTGGATATTGTGACCTCCTCAGAACCAGTAAAGCAGACCTCACACATTCACCGTGGCCCACAGGGAGCATCCTTAGAACAGCTTGTGCTACAAAATATTTACAAAAGTGTCCTTAGACTCAGTTACTGTAATGTTTGGAACTTCCCTAGGATGCCACACGTGTGAATTCACAGGAGATTTACTGATTACTAAAATATAAAGGGAAAAGCCAAAACAAAAGGAAAACCAAACACTGCAATTGCTTGCATCACATTAATGCATCTTGGGTTGTAACAGTGGAAGAACAAAGGATGTAGAATAACATATACGGTATAATTCCATTCATTAACACTTGAAGATTGGTAGTTTTTAAGTTTGATCAGCAGTGCTTTTTTTTTTTTTTAATTAAAACTGTGTTTAAAACAACAGAGAATGAGTAAATGGTAACTCATGGTAGCAGTTGCCTCAGAAAGGAAGATGAATACTGTACATTTGACAGGGATGGAGAGGGGATCTGGGTGCACCAGCTCTGGACATTGGCTGACCTGTCTAGTTCTTAAGCTGTGCGTTTCCATACGGTTGCAAACATGTATGCTCTAACTTCAGATTTGAAAATTTCAGAACAGTATGATTTTGATACACGTTTGGATAAGGGAGAGTTAAGCTTGCTTGGAAGAAAACAAAAGATGTAAATCTATTGTGTAAGCCCAGAATCTACTCAGCATTCCCAGAGTCAGTCTTAAGACTTTTAAGATGCCCGTCTGCTCACCTGTGGTATGGCTCAGATCATGGACATGGGGGAATGCTGTTGTTAAGTCCAAGCTCTGCAGAGAAACCTGCCCCTCTCCATGGCGTAGATACACAGGGAACTCTGTACCCACCTCCAAACGGAGGAGTTTGTGATTGATAAACAAGTTGGGAAGCTGTCCTGTGGCACACAGGTGCCTAGATGCCTGCCTTTCTCCGCTGCTTGTCTAAATAGTAGGTCATTCTTTTAATCTCGTCCTATTAGCCCGCTAGGTCTGCAGCCTTTCCCGTATCGGATGATACTGTGGACAGGAGAGAGAGTCAGAGAAGAACATCACATCTCCCTGTTGCTCTCCTCAATGACAACACCCTGAGGCAGTTTATTGAGGCTCTCCTTCATCTTAGTTCCACAATGTCATGTGGGTATAAGCATTCTGAGCCTTTTCTTTCCCCCTTTACTTTATTATTCCCCTGAAGTTGGTCAAAGTGTGATTAAAATAGGACCAGGCATCTAAGTGAAATGGTATATAGCTTTCAAACGTGTTGTTCCTAGGGGCAGCAGACTGCCCATTAGAACGGACTCTGTAGCCAAGGTGGTGGGATACCACAGTAGCACATGAGGAAATACTTAAACTAGAATTTGCACGCAGAAACTTCCCACCCAGAGCTTTGGTTGTGGTATAGCCTTATAAAATGAAAACATTGAGTATCATTATTGTCTGGGGAATAAGATAACATACAGATAATCTTTCCAAATAGTTGGGATTTTATATTAAATTCTGATGCTGGCTTACTATTTTCTGTATTTCTTGCCACACTGACTTTTCAAAGAACCTGGAACAAAAAATACTATCTCAGTAAATCTCGGTTTTAGAAATCCATTAGCAGCAAGGATGTAACAACTAAGTAATGGCATAATATCAAGCAGGAGAAGATTCGGGTGCCATAAATTCTCAAGCCATCCGTACCCTGAGCATGCGGGCATGTGAGTCGTGTGCCTTCAGGAGAGTGGAAATCATACACTCCCACCTCTGTAGCCTGGCTGTAAACTTGAGAGGTGGGAGTTCGGGCAGGAGACCTGAAAAACCTCCGCTGCTCTGTTGCAGGCAAATGAAAATAAAACCAGTAAACCTAGAACAGAAGGCATTTAAAAATGATGAATGACCGTGTTCATTGTTCTTTTCTTTCTCTTACCATGGTGGGTAATATCCAGATCCAAAATGGATGAGGATTTGCTTAAAATCCTCAGTTAAAAATAAAATAAAATCTTCACATTTAAGTATAGATGTCTTATAAGTATTACCAAAGCATAGTTTTTAATGTATTAGAATTTACATAGCTTATAGTCCACCTACTTTCAAAACATTTGGCAGACTGTTTTAAATTCTGCAGCTTGTAAGATTGTGTTAGAGTGGGGTTTTATTCCTAATTCAATGCTTAATGCCCGTAGGCATTTAAGTAGGAACCATAACATTCATATTGAAGTACGCTCTGGAAGTTTCACTGCTTACTATCAGTGACTGTAATCTTCTAGTGTTTGCTTTAGTTCAGGCTGTCCCAGAGATAGAATTTAATCAGTTTTGAGAAAAATGGCATTGTTAATGTGATGGCCAGAGACACAAGTGCAGAACAGACTTTACTTCCCTATCCCAGAAGCTGTACTGAACTGCCCTCGCTAGTGACCTCATAATTTCCAGAAGCAGGTGGACCTGGCAATTATAGCTTCGGCCACTGTCTTGAACTTTCTGTAGCAGGTGATGAATTGCAAATAGCTAGACCCTGTGCACAACAATAAACTCAAATAAATCTTCAATGTGTAATAATGACAAGACAGAAAGACTGGCAGCTATAACAAGGCTCCTGTTGTCACCCACTTCACTGTAGCCTTGATATCCATCATTATCAGCTGAAGCTGGCTCACGAGCTGGACAAGAAGGTCCGAAGAAGGATGAGTTGTTTGCGCTGAAGCGTCCAGTTGGTCCCATCTGGACGCAAGTAAATGGGATTTTTTTTTCTTTCTTTTTTTTTTTTTCTTTTCTTTTTTTTTTCTTTTTTGCCTGTTCACTAGGCCAGAGCTGTCCATCATTTTAGGCAGGTATCTGATCACTTCATGCTGGGGGACAATATGGCTTTACACTGGTTGGTTCTTTCTTCTTGCCTCAATATTACATTTTTATTGTTTGGAAGGTTTTGGTTACTTTTAAGCTATGTGCAAAAACCATTCTGTTTATGGAAACTGAGCTAATGCTATTTTATATTAATGACAAGCAATTTCTCACAGGAGAACATGATTTTAACCCAGTATGAATCACTGCTGAAATCTGTGTTCTGAATCATTTGCATTTTCTTTGTCAAATATGAATATTATTTATTGTTTCTTCAGTGCAATGCAAATTACCATTTTTAATTTTCAGAATAATAAGGGAGGCAGCACATAAATTATGTTGGAATGCTAACTTCACTTTTAAACTCTACCTAATGTTCCCTAAATACCATATGATTGTTGATACATACAGTATGTATATTCTTCCTGCTTAGGGCTATTCCAAAAAAAATTGAAAACAGAACTGTATATTTAAAATAAAGCTATATTATGTTGATCCTCAACGTTTTATCTTTGTGAAAAGAATTATCAATATACGATTCTCAGATTTATTGGACTTAGAAGCTTGGCAATTTAAAGAAGCCATCTAAATACTTACTGTTTTTTGTGTGACTTTTTTTTTAATAGTGCATTTTTGCAGGTTTAGTAAGTCATAAGTGTTTATGTTTCTTAACTTTCTCATAGTCATCTGTATAAAGCTTAATCAGCATCTGTATAGGATGTTTTCTTTGCCTATTTCTGTTTATATTCTACTTGGTAAGACAAACAATTATATAGGCATTTCTTAACATTTTTATATTTAATGTTTGTCTTTAAGAAAAATGAACTTGTTATTGATAGTAGAACCCTTTCGGCACTTTGGCTGTTGATTTATAATGTTCCTGTTATTATCATTAAATTTATTTTTTTGGAAAAAACAATCATTACATAATTCAGACTCAGACCTCTGAGATGATGAAAAGGTAAGGCTCCTGAGGCTTCTGTCTCCTGAAATGCAGGTTCACTCCCAACATTCAGACCAGCTGACACACCATCGTTCATTTTGTCTTTCCCTCATAATAAATTTCTAGGCCTTGAGGCACCAGACTCATGCAGATTTCTCTGCGCTTTAGCGTCTAGATGGAATACCAACTTCCATTTCCAATGCCAGAGCATATTGTATTTCATCTCTGTAGACCCAACTTCACCCAGTAGTGACCACATGAAAATACATGTCAAGAACACTGTTTGCTTATAGTGGAAGTTAGGCAATTTGTTTTCAGAGTGTGAGCAGTTTCAGCCTATTTTTGGAACTCCTCTGTGGCCTGACCATTCTTTCCAGCGTAATTTATGGTGGCACTGTAACATATGGACTTTTCATCACTGTCTAGCCCAATTCTCAGCTGAGCTCAGACTCTTCTCTCTCTGTCCTCCTGTGGTTCCAGCCACCACTTCCACTGACTCTAGCCAGAGGAGGTACACCAGCCAGAAATTTGCATAGGCCATGCAGACCTTCAGCTAGAAGACTTACTTAATTAAGTATGATGGGAATGCAGTTTGAATAACACAATGCATGTATATGGCTGTGTTACATGAACCTGTTTCAGAACCCAGTGAACAGTAGCTAGAGTGTCCATGTATGAACCTGAGCTTTTGTGACATGAGCTCCAGTAACTGTTGAGACTTGTGTAAGTTTGCATCATATGCACACATTGATGCATATGGGCTTCACCTGAGCATCTTTGGGGATCTCACAGCTACTGCCCGAGGTTCTGGTAAAGTAAGGTGTTAACTTAAGTGATTTAACTTAGTGATTTTCTGAAGCATCTGAGGCTGATTTTTGGAAACTAAGTGATGCAGGGTGATGGTAATAACCCTAGATGTTTCATTTTTGCAAACCTGCTATTCTAACTGATGACTGTTTGATTTTATCCAAGTTATCCAGCCCTTCGCACCCTAGTTTGCGCTTTATGAAGCAGCTTCATTCCACCACCTCTCTACTGCAGTTTACCTAAGTAATGGGTATAAACTGCCTACTCTGCCAAAGCTTTCAAATAATGTTATCAAATACAACGTAGATGTGTATGTGTGCGTGCGTGCATGTGTGTGTGTTCATAGACCATGTGACAAAGAGGGTTTTTTTGTAAATGTAGGGTTAAAGACCAGAGAGGTCTGGATGTCTTGAATTCATTAACCTAGGTGGTTGGATTTCTCTCTGGAAAGACTCTCCTGGAGATTGTGTTGAGAAGTAACAGAGTGCCACCCCAGGCTAGAATCTCCTGAGTATGGGTTAGTGTGCTGGAACTAAGTTTCCATCAAGTTCCCAAGTGATGGTGTTGCTTTCATTAACCTAATCTGGAAAGTCCATCCATACCTGACCCTGAAAACACAATGAAGAGTAGCACACCCGCAGACTGGCCTCACAGCCTGCTCTGTCTTTGACTTCATCACTTTACCATATTTGCCCTCATGGGTTGTTCCATGCTTCTCTCTTTCACTGGTGTTTTCTGAAAACACCTTATGTTCTTAATAACCTGTTTCTAGAATGATTTTGATTTCAAGTTGTGGGTCTTTAGATAGATATATCATCTAATCTGTGCATCCATGTAAGCAGAAATTTTCTGTGAAGTGTGATATGAGGGATTAAACTCAGGGTCTCACTCATGCATGCAAGGCAAGCCTTTTACAGACCCACAGATAGTTGTTGAGCTGAATGAACATCAGATTAGCTTATGAATGAGAAGGTGCTGGTCGTTAATTATCTGTCTTAGAAGCCGGAACTCGGGTGGGTAGAACCATGCATTTGTATCAGCAGCACAAGGATTGAGAAGGAAGAAGCTCTGAGTTATACGTTTTTCCTGGATATATTGATCTCACCATACACATAAATGGAATTTGTCTGAAAAAAATTTATCCAAAAGCAGCACTTAGCATTAATTCTTCAAATGTTAGATATTAAAGAGTAATCCTAAGGTATGTGCTCTGATATTTAAATGTGTTTATGTGGTAGGAAATACTATAATTTAAAGGGCAATCCTGTAATTTCAACTTACAGTTAAATTGAAATTCTTGATTTATTTCATCAGTTACTGTTGCTTACTAGTGGAGATTAATTAAATTAATTTCAGTGTGCTTCTTAGCCCATAGTAGGTGTTCAGCAAAAGGGATCTGTAACTGAACCAAAGCAATGTGATTGGCCTTAAATCAGAGGTTCATGAATGGGATTTGGTGCCTAACAGAAAACTCAATATTTGGAAAAGAAGCCTTTAGCTACTTTTAGTAGTGTTTGTGCAGGAGGGGAAGGGCAGGCAGCTAGTACAGGGAGAGCTGTCTGCACCTGGCTGTTGTTAACCAGATGTTAACTCTTATGGTGATTTTGTTTGTTTTTGAAGAGAAAGGAGCACTGCCATCCAACTAGAGTCATCCAGTGTGGGCATAAAGCTTCGCAGACTTGTTAAGTGATTGACTCTTCTGTAATCTAAATGTTCAGATTCCTCTTTGAACCACTGATGCTCTGATTGTGCTCTGACTGAGCAAAGCAGGTGCCTCAGTGTTGATGGCACAGGTAATCATTCCATTCTTTGTGATGTAAAAGCACACAAGTGAGAGACTCTTCCTCTCACTGGTGTGAAATTAAGAGCTGGTATGCATCTGGGTGCCCATAGAGCATAGCTCCCCTGGGCTGCCCCACAGCCCTGTAAAGTTACTGAATGGGAGCACTGGCATTATAAAATTGCAGCTGTCCGTAGCGCTGTCCCCATGCTCAGCATATGTCTACTAAGCAAGAGCTATGTGGGAAACAATGTTTCTTTACTTGTTGCTTTACAGTTTATGAAACAACTTACTTTATGCCATGTTAGCCTTCTGTGTATAGGAGTCATTAAGAAAACCTCTCTTAGGCCCCATGCTTCCTTGTTTTGTTCTTGTAACTAAAATGGCTCCATAGCATAGATAACCGGAACATTGCATAGCCTACTGCCAAGAGACCATGCTGAATAGAGAGCCCTTCACACAGTAGCTGCTGCATCAAGACAAACCATGAAGACATTCAGTGAAGGGTGGACTATATCTTCATCTCCTCTTCTTGTGGTCAGACGTGCCTGCGCTTGGATGTGCTTTGTGTCAGCATGGACTGCTACAGGGAGGCCAGTCTTTGCTCTAGGCTCAGGAAGCTAACCCTCTGTCCAGAGTCTCACAAGTGTTCTTGACTTTGTCTACTGCTGGGGCTCTTGCAGGGAGGGGAGAGCACCTCAAGGTGCTGCCCACTCTTATCCCTGCTTGCTATTCCGTCTCAGCCAGATGTTTCTTTTTAAAGAGAAATACTGGTTTTGAAAGTAACACCTTCAAGAAAAAGTAGATAAAATTAAGATTCATATCAAAAGCACCAAGATGCATTGTTTTAGGTAGATGTTTTTGACTGTCTATTCCTCAACCATATTTATTAAGCCCGCCTGATGCTCATTAGGATAACATAGAATGTATGCTTCGGACACTGGCTCCTCAGTGGTGTATTGGTGGAGTTCCATTCTCTTTTGTAATTAGTTTTCTTACACCTAACCTGAATGTGACTTCCTTGTGCTCTGCCTAGGTTGGGTCATCATGTCTTCTGATAATTGCTGTTATAACGTATGTAACAGGTCTGGTACGAGGAAGTTTATTTCGGGGAAAGAAAAAGGGAGAGGAGTTAGTGCCTGAGTGAGCCGTGAGGACAGAGAAAAAGACCGAGAGACAGACCAAGAGAAACAGACAGAGAGACAGAAGGAGACAGAGTAAGAGAGCTTGCGATGGTGGGCAGGTCTTTTTTCCCTGGAGGAGGCTGCAGGTGATGACCTTGAAGGCCCAAAGACAGGCCAGCTGAGTCAACTGTTACACCAACAGTTGCCACTTGGTTTCTGGGAGGGCTGGTCCAGTCTTCCAGATGCCCCCTCACTCACCTACATGTCAAATTCAGGAGAGCTGGCCTGTCTCCAGGATGGGGGAATGCGCCCAGAGGAGGAAAGGCCTTCCCAGTATCATTCCCATTCCCTGCTGAGAAAATTTCTTTTGGGGGATGGTACACCCTAGAAGATCCTGCCAAGCAAATATACTACACAGTTTCTTCTGAGAGGTTATCCTTAAGATAGCACCTCCAGCCTCTGGCTTTGCGTTGCATTTGTGAGAGCTGCTGGGGCCCCTCAGGGCTGAGGTGAAGCTCTGGCTTGTGCTTTTCGGGACTTGGCACCTTTCTTCTGTTTCGTGTGTTCACCTTTTATGTGTAAAACCTCTTCCATCTGCTTTCGGCTGCTTTGTTAAAGCTTTGGCTTGCCTGAGAAAGGCTAATAGCAGCATGGAGTCCATGCAACCATAGGGAATTCTGCATGTGATCTCTGGTCCCACACTGATCACTAGCTCTAGGCCCTTGCTTCCCAGGAATTGCCAAACTTGTATTCTTGTTTTCAGCTTCTACACCTGTCCCACCTCTTGGATTAAGTCCTTCGGGAGAGTCTGGATTTCTGTCACTATCTGGTACAACAGCTTGATGCCAGCCTCTAAGAGGAGACTTTTATCCTAGGGCTCTTGCTTTGGATTTTGCTTGCTTGTATAGCTCTCCTGACATTCCCTGTGTTAGCAGCATGTACAGTGAGAAATAGTCTCACTTGGATTATTTCTCTGCTATTCTCTAAGCTGTGTAAGTGAACATATATTGAAACATCAGCTGTTTTGCATTTTAGCTGCTGTCATCGCTCTCCTAGGCAAGCTTAACCACACTTAGCATAGAATGTACTTGCACAGTTGGCCAGCTCTGTAGACCCCAGGTTGACCAGCTCCCATCTGTATGCTTGGACTAACTTTCATGTCTGTGATGGCCTGGAGTTGGTCAGAGGAGTGGACATAACAGATCTTCTATAGTCCTAAAGACTAGCAAAGAGCTTTGACGTGACAAGAAGTCAGGGTCTCCTGTTATTAAGAGGAAGAAGAATTGCTATCACCTAGCCACAGACTGCTCACATTAAAATTTTTTACCTTGTATTGTATAGTCTTGACCCTCTCATCTACGGCTTATGTAGCCCACACACTCCTCTTAGAAGATTTTTACCCCAAAAAGGGTTCTTTCATCATTTTAAAAATTATTTTATTTTATTTTTTTGAGATTATAAATAATCTCCTTTCCCCTTCCCTCTTCTCCTTTGGAACCCTCCAATATACCTGTTCTTGTTCTCTTTCAAATTAATGACATATTATTTTGATTCTTGTTATATATACATACTCACATACATGTATACCCTCTCTGTCACACACACACACACACACACACACACACACACACAAAGTATATGAATACAATCTGTCCAGTCTGTGTAATGCTACTTGTATGTATATATTTGCCAGCCTGATAATTTAGTTGGACTATAAAACAAGTAAGGAAATTGGTGGGTATGAAATTTATATGCACTGTATAAATGAGCTAAAATATAACACAGAGAGGTTAATGCATCTTATCCAGATTCAGCTTATATGTTCTGCTGTGTCCTTTCCTTGCAAGCTTTGTGTTGTAAACTTCTAGCTGAGATTATGCGAGCTATCATATATTATTCAACCCATTGTTTATAAATAGTAGATGATAAATATATCGATCTACATGGACCAAGAAAGCAATAAAATTTCCACTGTGTGTGTGCATTAAGAATTGCCAATATTTCGTGCTCCTAAAGTTGAAGGAGCTGTGAAAGCTAAACCCCGACCACTGTTTTGTTTCTTCGTACGATGAGTTGCAGCAGTTTTCTAAAAAAAGAACAATGAAATGTTCCTTCCTAAAATCAAGGACTTTTTGTAATTATCCTGCTTTGAGAGACTCCTCTTGTCAGACCCCTAGTGACTCACAAAACTGTACTTCTTAAATGCTGTGACAGGACATCTGCACACACTAAATTTGAAACTGCAGGGGGAAAAAAAACCTCCAAAAAATGGCTGATTTGTCTTAGTAAGAGCAGACCTTTGTACTCCTGGGCATTTGGAGAGAGCATTTGTTTAGCGCGTTGTGTTCCAAGGAGAGACATAGTATAGAGACTTTGTACTCAATGCTGTACTCCGTGCTCTGAATACTCAGGCAAGTACTCAGTGCTGACACTGACTGGCACACACAAGCTTTCCAACCAGTTGGAATTGTGTCATATTTGACATACAAATGATGCCAGAAGCTTTCATATACAGGTACCCTTGTTTTATCTCTTGTAAGCTAAGTCACAGTAATTCTTCATGGAGACCTTGTTATCACAACAAAGAACCGAGGTGGAGTTGGTCACTTGGGATTCATCTCAAGAGGTTATGAAAACCACTCATATAACACGACACTTTGGAGACAATTCACTTTCTCTCCAGCTATACCGTCCTAGGAAGCTCTGTAGATACTCAGTCCTTACCTCCTAGAAGTGTCCAGATTATGGCTTTTAATCTAAAGGTGTACCTTGAATGTTGAAGCTCTTTCTCAAATAGTCTGTCCTAGAATAGTTTAAATATTTCTCATAGAGCAGATTCAAAATGGGTCCTGTTAGAAACAAGCTGTTTTGTGGACCCCTGTGTGCTTTGTAGAGTCAACTCAGCAACAACCAGCACTTTCTGTCAAAACAGACACTTTGGTATATTTTTGAAAGAGAGGGAGAGGGCGGAAGGAAGCAGGGAAGAAGGAAGAGAAAGCAAAGGCCCCTCTTCCCTCTTCCCTCTTCCCCACCACTCTCAGTGCGACATCCACGGTGCTGCCAGCCCTCACGGTGTGTTCCGTGGATGCTGCTGCTGCCCTGCTACCACCCTCCTTCTCACTACAGAGCAGCACCCAGCAACCACTGCGCTCATGGTGCTCAGTCCAGGCCTGCCTGCCCTGCTCTCAGTTCCTGTGTTCCCTTCCCTCCTTTCTTTTCTTACTTTTCAGTGTGAAGGCCATGGAGTTTCTTTGTGATTACATCATAATCAGGCTTTTCTCATCTATTGTAAGGTTCATTACTGATCATTACTTCATGGTAAAGTCACTTCATCTCCCCAAATTTTAATGTGAAAACACAAAACAAAAACAAGCTCTAAAAAAATTCATTCTAATAGACATTTTGAAAAATCTTTGGTTGATACTGATATGCTAATTTTTATTCTCAGCAATTTTTACCCAGCATATATACACAAAACCAAATGATTATACTACAAGTACGGAGTAGTTCAGCCATACATACAGTAAGTAGAGATGTATATTCATTAAGCTTTTATATAAATACGCATATAAATAAATTGTAACGCAATCATGAAATCAAGCCTTTGGGCTTTATCTACTGCCATTGTTCCCCAAGCCTTGAAGCCCTCACCATGGCTGCACCAATAAAGCGCTCCCTAAGTACATAAAGGCTCTGATCGTTAAGATTTTTATTGCCAGCCACACATACAGAGCTGCAAATTGCCTTGTTTCAGATTTATTATGTATTACTCCAGAAATTCTATAAAGATCAAAAGAACTGATTACAATGTTGACCTTTGCATTAACTCATCTGAATTTAAATTCAAGTGTTTGATTTGGGAAAATAAGTCCATTTATCATAGGTCTGCTACTGAGGGGATTGTGCCGGGCTGATGGGGAGTGCCGAGACCAAATTTATTTATTGAGCGTGGGCTCGAAAATTGTTTGTAGGACAAGAGGAACAAAAGTTTGACCTGCCATTGTGTAGTGCCAGGGGAACACTGTGGACATTGCCCTTTCAGACGCAAAGTGCTTGGTCCATTTCAGTCTTGCTGATAGAATCTCCTGATATTAAATTGAGCAAATATATACTGTTTTAATCACATAAACCATCCCTGGATTTAATGTTAACGACCCTTCTCTTACTTAGATAACCACTTCGTCCAGGGAAGCCTTGTACTTAGAAGATACTGGCATGCTCCACATCCTGAAGTTTACTTAATGCACTAACCTGAACTCAGACTTTCTCATGTTTTTGCTCTTTGATTTACTAAGCAACTATTTATAGCAGTACCTTGCTGTACAAAATCATGGATTCCATTAACTTTTACCTATTGATCTGTTTAGTTATGGACACACAAAATTCAAATTTTAATCCCATGCAGTATACCCTACCCCCAAATGGCAAATCTTGTCCATTTTAATATACCTTCCGCAATACTCAGAGTATTAGAAAGTGAATTGGCAAGATACAAGAGTGAATTGGGAAGAATAATGACAGTCAGCTCCACCATGTTCAGATCTCTTCCCAAATAAATACCTGTGTTCTTTGAGAGAAAAGAGTGTCCATAACCATGTAGTTAGTACTCAGCATCCCTGACTGTAGCAATGGCGGGCATAGGCTGACCCAGAGAAGCCTCAAGGGCCCATAGTTGGGATGGCGGGGAAAACACATTCTGGATTAAGATTTATAGCCCTCTCAATACTAGGGTTCAGCTCTGTGCTCCTGATGGTGATTAGCCTTCCAGTTCTGCCCATGGAGAGGCCAGGAGTATTTCTCATTTGCTGAGATTCAGTGAGCAGAAGGGAAACAGCTGCAGTACACCCTTGACATTTACAAGATATCTGCGACCTGTGGCCATCTGAAAGTGGGAAAACACAGCAAAGCGTATTGTTCGCCTCCTTTAGACTCTGGAAAATGGAACTGAAAATACTTGACCTTTTGGACTCCTGGTGCCGAGTGTGTCGATGTGTGTGTGCTATGTGTATGCATCCACGTGGAGGTCAGAAATCAGTGTCAGATGTCTTGTATTGTTCTGCACCTGATCTTTTGAGAATTTGCTTCTCACTGAAGCTGGAATTCACTTATTGGCCAAGGATGTCCAGTGAGTTCCAGGGTCCTCCTGTTTGTACCTCCATAGCACTGGGATTACAGCTGTTTGTAAGATACAGCTGTTTGGGGTGATTCTAACAGCTGCCTGAAAGGCAGCTTAAATAACTGTTTTTGTGGGACATCTTGATTTCAAAGAAAATTTTAAAACTGGAAGAAGAAAAACAGACTTTTCCAGTTGAGATCTACATGAACTGGCCTGAAACAAAATCAGTTTGTTTTAAGATAGGAAGGTAGCGGTGTTGTACTTGCATTGCTGTTATGCCTCTGGAAAGAGCTGGTCTTGGTCAAAGTCTGTAAAGGTGCAGTGTTCACAGATGAAAGATGAAAGCCTGTAACCCTGAGTAGTGTAGGCTGTATGTCAGTGCAATCTACTAGAAAGCTGTAGAAGAAGCATCTTAATGCCTTTGAAATTGACAAAAATTGATCAGCAGCAAGAAATCCTTGAAGGAAGGAATCTCTGCAGCATTGTCAATGTGAATTTCTCAATATTATCTAAATTATTGTATTACTGGAGGATATAGTTACCAGCTGAAGCATTTCACCATTTCTTATTTAGTTTAAATAGGCATTGTGTCTCTTGGGGCCTGGATGTACTTTGATGAACTAGATTCTTTCACTTTACCATCCTTATCATTAGAGCCTGAACTGATTTTAAATGCAGAGATGATTTATTCACCTGTTAGGATTTTAATTCCTGATCATCATCAGGAAGTAGTGGGGAGACAGCACCTGCTGTGAGCTGAGGAAGTAGCCGTTTATAAACTTTGTCCATCTCAACTTCCTTAAGCTAACTAACTTCAACTCAGCAAATATTTTGAATGCCCACTTTGTACAGACGTTGTCGTAAATAACTTGGGTGGAAACAATTAATTGAAACAGGCCCCATGGCAAAGCAAAGTAGACACCTAAATAACCTTCCACGCGTGTTTGTCTGTACTGGAATGACAGAGGTGTAAGGGAATCCAGAGAAAGGGAATAAGACAACGGAATCCTTTTGTTTCTAATTATATGGAAATAACCTTCAAATTCAACACAACGCTAGGAAGTTTTGATAACATATTTTAGAGAAAATGCTAGGTTCTTTTTTATTTACATTTTAAAATGGAGGTCTGATGACTTAACATGACATATAGTTTTAAAACCCTTGATTTTTATGAACCGTAGTTATTGATTAAGGATCTAATGTACTCAGAGTGGGTATCACCTGATGAGTAAAAAAAGCATAAAGATCGTACAGGGTTCACCCTATCACAGCCAGGTTCTAAGCAAAAAGTGGGCTGATATAAAAAGAGACTGCCCCAGGAAAGAAACTGGAAATTCACCTTCATGTTTGGATAGATGGAAAGTGCCAGAGTTGCTACGTGCCCAAAAGTAAACATGAGAGGCCAATGAGTGTGAGCTTGGAGGGAGACAGTAATAACCCCAGCACACAGGTTTTGAGAATGCATCCACATGTGCCAGAGCATGTGCACTTTGTTTTTCATACTCTTTTTAAGGCTCACAGAAAACCTATGAGGTCAACATTAGGTACTACTTAAGGGTGACACTACAGTTTGAGATGATCCTAAAGCTGAGCTGCAGTTACTCTGTTTAGAAGAGCTACAGTGGTGATATCCCAGGCTTTGTTAGGGATGCCTACCTTTAGTCCCAGCTGCTTTTAAGTATGAAGCTGGAAAAGTTAGCTCAGGAGATGAGGCCACCCAGGAAAACAGCAAGGGCTCCCATCATAATAAAATGAAAAGAATAAAGCATAAAAAAGAAAGACTGCTTCATCTCACAGGATGTAGTAACTTAGTGTAGTAACTTCTGATTCACAATTTTTCTTACATGTGACACTAGAAAAACAGCTAAGACTGACCAGTGCTGAAAACTAAGTAAACAAGCTGAAGTTCTAAATTACATTAAAACTTAGACTTAAAGCAAAAAAGCTGACATGAGAAGGACTATAATAAGCCTATGTGGGTGGAAGAGATAGATAGGAGGGTGCACCCTCCCCTTATAACTGGTTAGCTCTGTGCAGATGATCTCTGAAGGGGGCATTAGTACACTGCCCAGCGTTTGTGGAAAAAAAGCATAGAGAGCAAAGCTTCCAGTGGAAGAGATGTGTACGTTTGTAGCCTGATCAGTTCTTTAATCTTCTTTTTAATATATGTTCTAAGAGTCTGGGTACATTGCTCAGTCAATAAAGTGCTGGCCATGCAAGAATGAAGATCCAGGCACACTCTCCAGCTCCTATGTGAAAAGGTAGGCTTGTCATCTAAACATGTGTACAGAGCCCTCAAAGGTCACTGACTAGCCAGCCTAGCTTATTAGGAAAGTCACAGGGCCCAGTGATAGACTCTGTTTCAAAAACTCAAAGTAGATGATTCCTGAATAACTTCTGTGCTCTGGAGGCACATTCATAAATGTATATCCATACACATGAGCAGTCACACACACACACACCACAAAATATTCTTTTAGGTTTTCTTATAAACAAGAGTTTAAGTTCCACTACAAATGTGAGAACTTTCTCTATTCACAGTGATAAAGCTATTGCTTTAAACTTTTGCTAATATTTTAAGGAATCAAATTGTCAGTGAAACAAAGTTCTGCTCAGTTTGCTTTAAAGCACTCGAAGAAAGAAGGAAAATTTAAGTCCCAGAGTTGAAAAAAGCGACGAGCAAAACAGGTTGGGTAAAGTGAAGAGGAATAAAACTCCACCAGAAGTGTTTGAAAGCTGGAAGCAGGTAGGTGGTGCCCATGACCACTGGTAGAGTTTGTGATAGGCTGGTTGCTCCCTTGTTGTTGGCATGTGGTTCCAGTTCTGAGTCTGCTGAGTTCCTGCCTACAGCTCAAGTCAGTTATCTGTTGGCCCATTCAACAAATTCTGTACGTTTTATTTTTGCACATGGAAGCCTTTTGAACAGTCTTTACTTTTGGCTTTCACTTAAACTCCTACACAAAGCTAAGAAGGTCATGACTCGCTCTTTGATAGACTTACTTCCTGACAGCTCACTGGCCTCACTAGAGCCGAGCAAGCAGTACCTGACATTGAGATACCATCTGGTGTAGAAGTGTTCAAATCAAGCGATTGAACTAAAACCTAGCAAAGAGTCATCCTGCCAAGTAGGTCGGAAATGAAATGTCAGGCTCATTGGTAAAGGAAATTGGGGCTGTAACAGCTAGGCATGACACTTCTGATAATAGCCAGCTGTGGTGGCCTGAATGAGATGTCCAAGTCTCAGCCTTGAGTGGGGCTTGGGAGGTGTGCCCTTGTTCTCTTGTAAAGACTTTTCCAGTTGATTCCTCTGCTTTGTGCTCTTGGTTAAATTGTGAGTTCTGAGCTTTTGTTCTTGCTGCCATGCCGGCCGCTTGCTGCCGTCCGTTTGCTGCCGTCCGTGTGCTCTAACGCTCTGGACCCGTAAGCTCAAGCAAACTCTTCTAGAGGTTCCTAGCCACGGTGTTCTACCACAGCAAAAATAGGGACCAGTACAGCAGCGTCTGCTGAGACGGCCTCTTCGTTGGCCTTTTTCTAAGAACTGTGTGTTTAATAGTTAACTCACACAACCCTCCTACAGCATTAGGAGGGAAGCTCTGCCGGGGGTGACCTCAGCTTCTAAAAGGGTGGAGTGAGAAGAATAGCAAGACAGCTTCAGTGTGGCAGAGCAGGGGTTCAAGTCCACACCCAGCACCGGTCACATTATGTCGACTGAGCCTTGTGCTAGTTCAAGGCATCTGCTGTGCCCAAACTTCATATAAGATAGTGCTTTCCAGTTAATGTTGCAATAAGTCAAATCTCAGATTGTGGCTATGTGGCCATGAAACAGCAAAGGGTCCACTTTTAAAGACAAACCAGTTATTGCTTAGTCCAGGTGGTACTGGGTGCAGAAGGTACCCACAGCTCTTTTATTCTCTTTAGATGTGCTATTTAAGAACAGCAAAATAAACAAAACTATCTGTGGCTTAGTAGATTGCAGGGAGTGTTTAAAACACAATTCAACCCTGGCACAGAGACATACAATACTAGCCCTTGAGAAGTTGAAACAAAGATTCCAAGTTCAGGGCTAGCCTAGAGAGGGTAACAGCAAGACCTTGCCTCAAGAAATAAATTAGAGTAGCACTATTCCTAATTTTCTGAGAAAGTGCCAGATTGATTTCCAAAGTGGTTTTACAAGTTTACACTCCCAACCTTCAATGGAGGAGGGTTCCCCTTTCTTCACAGCCTTTCCAGCATGTATTGTCACTTGAATTTTTGATCTTAGTCATTCTGATGGGAAGAGGCTCAATCCTCATTCAGAAGGACAAATGTGATAAGATATCGGAAGCAGGAGAAGACAGGGAGTAGGACAGGAGCGTACTACAGACTCTGAAAGACTCTACTGATCGAGGTATTGAAGCAGAGGCTAAGACTCATAGCCAAACTTTGGACAGAATGCATGGAATTTTATGAAAGAAGAGGGAAATAGAAAGACCTGGAGGGGACAGGAGCTCCAAAAGAAGACCAGCAAAGCCAAAAAATAAATAAAAAATAAAAAATAAATGAGCCCTGGGGTCGCTGAAGAAAATGATATCCCAGCCAAGGACTATACATGGAGAGGACCCAAAACCCCAGCTCAGATGTACCCCATAGACTGAGTCTCCCAAGTGGGATCGCTAGTAAGGGGAGCAGGGGCTTTCTCCTCTTTCATAAAATTCCATGCATTCTGTCCAAAGTTTGGCTATGAGTCTTAGCCTCTGCTTCAAGCACTCAAGAAACTGATTACCAGGAGGATTACCAGGAATTCAAGGCTAGTTTTGACTTTTGAGACTGCATGTCAAAAACTCAAATGTCAGTAAAACAGAATTTTATTTTGAATATGGAATATGGTTTTGTTTCAGATTTAAAGTGATCTGTGTCATCAAGATCCTGGTCAACAATGAGATGGGCAGTTTTTAGTTACTAGTTTAGTACTTTATGTAATTGATAATATCTTCTAATTATGACCTTGGATTGTGAGTTGAGAATTGATTACAGCTTCTTAAAGTGTCACTAGAGCTCCAGGGACCCACCTTGCCCCCAGCCCTGGGGTTCCAGATGTCCATAGCACTTCACCCAGGTTTACATGCATGCTGGGGATCTGGAATCACATGCTTGCAGGGTGTGCCCTTACCTGCTGACACAGCTCCCCATCACTGCAATTTTCAAGATGCATTTCCAAAGCCTTCCAACCTTTGTCCATCTCCCAAGCCCCAGTTCTTTCAAGGTTTAAAAAATACTCTTCACAGCGACCATGCTCTTAGTGCCAGCTTTCTTAGGAGATGTTATAGACACATCTGGAGATAGCCTCAGTCTGCTCCGTCCAGTTACCCATCAGTGACCCCTACATTTCTGCACTAAAATTGTGCTAAATTCTGCTTGTTGGGCAGAGGAGACAGAGTAAGTTATTGTAACCTCTCTAGGCTTCATTGATAAAATGTGTGTTCATTTCTGGAATCTCACAGAGCAGTAAGAACGGATATTTACATTGAGCTTTGTGTGGTTGGTGTTTGCACAAATCAGTAAGAGTGGCCTTGCTGCTGAGTACACGCCAGGTTAGTTACGGGCATGGAGAAAAACAGTTGAACAACGTTTCTGAACTTGGAGTTGGCTTATGCTCGCTGGGCTACTTGGCATTCTGTCTGGGTACCCACAGCAGCAGAGGGAGGTTACACAGGCACTGTCAGTGTTTCAGCCAGGGACAGAAGCTGTGGTCTGAGATTCCTGTGCTCAGTTTAACCTTCTTGGAGCTAACAGTTAATAGTGATGGAAAAATTCAGAAGATAATCAGTGCCGCCCAGGTTCTTTGCTGTGCCAGGGTGCTAAGCTGGCACAGTGCTCTTTTGAGTGGCTTCTGCTATAATGGATTTAAAGTTTTTGACATCCCATCATATTTGCAGTATAGACCAGTGCTTGATGGCATCATTTCTGTATGTGAATTATGTTTAACAGTATGCTGCCTAGAAAGATAATTCAGCAACCTTTCCTCTACATTCTTTTTTCTTTATTACTTTTGACCAACATATAGTAGATTTCTATACATTATAAAGTGTTTGGAAATTTCTTTTAAAGGGCTATAACATCTTTTTCAATTCTTGTTAAAGTTGTGAATACTTAGAACAAATGGTAACTACATTTATTGGGTTTATTCTTCACCTATTTCCCAGTCTATATTTTCATATTTTTATGAGGCTGATGTTTGAATGTTTGTAATTTTACATACTGGCAACTAATGCTGAAATTCTAAAGTATAGTAGCATTTAATCTGTTGTGAAGTACCCGAGTATCTGCAGACCACTACCACTAAGACCATCTCAGAAAGCTGGGTGCCTTACAGGGGCAGTGATTACACCTCTAACTGATTCAGGGCATGGTTCATATATTCAAATATATTAAACCCTGATGCCCATTAAATGGCAGATTAGACATACCTCTGCTTTTGAAAAATGTACATTATTGTAGAGGAAATAAGCATGTATGTAATTCTAACACGAGGCAGTCGGGTGAGTAATGTAAGAAAAACTCCAATGCAGGAAGTCACAGTGGAGACAGACAGTATTCCTGCTGCATGCAGACCTAAGACCTCAAGGCTTGTCATGTTGTGGGTTACCACGGGAAGGCACAGAAGTACTGCTGGAGAAAGCAGCACACTCCTTCTGCCACTCCAGCCAATGCCCCGCTGGTCTGCAGGTTTTGTTCAGGCCCTAATAATTGGCCATGTGAGCTGTAAGCCATGCAACTCAGAGACCACTGAGCTAGTTTTGATACTGTGTTTTATTTAAGCTGCTGACCTTTGCACTAATTGGAAAGCATCCGAATCATCAGCCAGCATTGTCAGTAATAGTGTGTTCATGGAATTAGAAGGTTTTGTGGTTCAGAGTGGGCAATGTATGATGTTAACTTAAAAAATAGCTGTTCTTTAAAATTGGTGTGTTTTGAAAAACAAATATAGATCTGCATTTCTAATGTGCTCATTAATATCTTATCAGAGCTGACCACTGTTGGTATCCATGACACTCACCTCTGCTTGTACTGTGTTCCCAGATAGACCCTTTTTCTGCTTGCTTTTCCATTCACCATATTTGTAAGCTCTTTATTCTTGCTTTATGTACATTAACACTTAGTATTTAATTTTTTTATCCAGGTAGTGTCTGCATTAGACTGGGAACAAATAGAAAGAATGACCACACAGAGATGGGTCTGTTGTATGTGATGCCATAGGATAGACACAGATGTCACCCCATTTTACAGTTGGGACAGTTGGGAAGATGATGAACAGGGGGGTAGAATTAGTCCCAACAGCCTTTTAGCCCATACTTGCAGTGTGATGGCTTCTTTTTAGAACCACTGTGTACTGGGGGATCCATGCTGACAAAATGCATAGTCACCTCATTTTATTGAACTTGGTGCCTGGATACTGCTACCATGGTTACAGTTGGAGAGCTTGGGCCACTGCTGGGTTGGAATTGCTTTGTTTCTAGATGCATAACACAGTCACATCTTCTTCACTGATGAATTATAAGCTAAATATGGAAAAATATAACGTGTATAAGATAAAGTTTTCATGTTAAACAGTGAAAACACTTAAAAGGCTTACATAGGAAGGGGTCATCCAGCCTTATCAAAAAGCCTCTTGTGGTGTAACTGGCTTGGTAGTCACAGTGCCTCTGTTGATTTCATATATTTTAAATTTGCAGATGATGAGCCAGCGGGGTTTTTCTTATGTGCAGTTCTTCAGACTTCCAGAACACCCAGAGCAGTTCTGGATGTAGAAAAAAAGAAGTGTTCCCCTCTCCCCTTTCATTGGTGGGAACCGAGCAGTTGAATGACCAGTTTTCTAAGATGGAAGGTAGACTTGGATAGGTATAGCTAACTTTCTTCCTGTCGATAAGGATTTAATTTTGTGTAAGCAACAGGATACCAAATAACAGTTGCCTGAAACAGAGGGTTTAATTTTTGCCCTGAATTCTTGGAAGACATAATTACATAGTATGATTTATTCAAGTGAAGAAACCAGTGTTAGAAAGCCTTTGGTTCTTTCAGCCTTCCTTTCATTTCTACTTTAAAAAAAAAAAATGGACATGATTATGTGGCACACACCAACTGAACAAAAGCTACTTAAGTTGTGAAAGTATCTTTTACTGGCCTGGTGTGATTATAGTCTTGGAGGCTTGCTGCTGAATAAGGTCACTCACTCTTTCTAGCTCTTTCTGAACCAGTGGCTGACTGGTTCAGCTCAGCAATTCTGGCTCAAACTCTTCTCCAAGCTGACTGATTCAGTCTACCTTCTCTCAGCTTCTCCTGAGTATCTAGGCTTCTGAACTTCACTAACTAAACTGCACCAAAGTGCATGAATTCAACTGCACTCAACCAAGTGCACTGAACTGCCTGTACTGTGCAGTTGTCTTCTCTACTGAACTCTACTGTATTGCCTTCTCTTCTGTTATTCTTATGTACCCTACTCTACTGTCTCTACTGCCCTTAAGTAGCCTCTTCTTCCTGTCTGTTCTCATGAGAGTTGGGCATATTCTATCTCTAACTCATTCTGTCAAATCTTTCTCTGATTAGTCACTTTGTCTGCCCCTCAATTAGAGGGGTGCTTCCTTCTACAAATTAACTTTACCTTCATTGTTTGAGATTAAAGGTGTGTACTGAGGGCATTTCTGTATTCTAGCTAGATCACACAAACCTAGAAGATCTTTGCATCTGATCCCTTTCCAAAGCAGCCATGATACTGGATTAAAATTCCTCTACATAAATCCTTTCTAGACACTGTGCCTTCCAATTCCACACACTGACTTGTGTGGCCAGAGCTTACACATAGCTGCATCCAGCTGACTGACTGCAGCTCAAGTTGAAATAGATTGTTTGCCTACATCAATTTAAACTTCAGTCTACCATAGAGTATTCTAGAAACATGAACTTGGGACTGACCATGTGATTACTTGCTTAAAGTAGACATTGGCCAAAAGATGTTTAAAGTTACAAGTTATATTGGGATTTCTTGTGATTCATTGGCTATGTAATAGCCTGAGGCTATAATTTCACTATGCAGACACTAAAACTCTGCGTCTTTGATAATTTATCCATTCCCTCATTTATATCTTGGAGAGTACATTGCACATGTTTGTGCTTGTGACCTTTCCCCTCTCCTCTCAGGTCAAAGTTGTATGTTTTAGCTATGGAAAGTTTAAGGTCCTCTGCAGTACAAGTGGTCCAGACTGGCCTGAGGACTGGTTATTTCCTGATGCTTGCTTCAGTAGAACAGCCTTGGAGTGTGCACTTTCTAATTCTTTTCTTTGCTGAGTGTATACTGGCTTAAAATGCAGATACCATCTGTACTTTCTTTATGGATTACACTGAATGTATTCTTGAGATTCCTAGACACCATGTTTTACGTATTGAAACCAGCTGTAACCTTTTTCTCTTGATTTAATTCAAGATTCCCACAGAATACCATTGGCCTTGTTGGGAAATAACAACTTGGCTCTGTTTCCAAAACAGTTTGAAAACCACATTGGAAACAATGCATGCATCTGGACGGGTGACTGAGCAGCAGGAGATGATGTGATGTATTACCTAATGTGCATAGAAAAGAACACTGGCTACTGAAGTGTTACTGGTCATGTGATTCTTGAGTATAAAAATAATTTTTAACCTAAGCACATGAAAATCTTCCTAGTTGTCTTAGATCCTTGGATAAAATAGCATCGAATGTACATGTAGAATTTTGGTTCAACAAGCTATCTTAATAATTTGTTATGGCCTAAGATGTGTGCTACATCCCATTTCCCTCAAATATGGCCTCCATCCTCTCTTATGACCAAATAATATACATGTCTGAAAAACGAAGTTTCACATGTACCAAGCTCTGCAGCGCGATTGTCTGCAGAGAAGAGCACTGTGATCATCGCTTTTGTCCTCACCTTTCCTCTATATAATGAGACTGTACAGATGAACCTGTAAGGACAAGATACTTTTCTGTATTGTGTGTTTTATGTAGAGCAGGAGGCAATGAAACATTTTTTATTATTTAAATGCTTTGCGGTGGTTGAATATTATTTTAAGGAAGGTTTTGAGTATCAGAAGATAGTAGAATTTCTACATACGAACACTTTCTTGAGCTGCAGTGTGTGCTGCGTATTTCAGGCTAATAACCAGGGCTTATACTAGGTCAAGGTGTCATGTCCCAGTGATGCCTGGTGAGATGGAAGGCTATCTCACGTGTCAGCCAGATAACCGTGTGAACGCTTTTGAGTAGGCAAGATAATGGGAATGAATTCTTTGGAATGTTGTAACACATGAGAACCATAACTTTAAAGATAAGTGTAGTTACTCTTTGACATTGTTATGTATATTTGACAGTTTACTCGTTTGAACAAAGATGGAGGAAGTAATCAAACATGTTTGTGTTTAATTTGATATATATGAGAGGTTTATAGGAAACTGATGAGCACAGCTAAAGCTCAAATGGATATATATATGTATGTGTATGTATGTATGTATGTATGTCTATATGTATGGAGTGTAGCAGATAAGATAGATTTAAAAGCTGTCAAACAAAACTTGCAGCATGTTTTCTTCTCCTAAGATTCTGAATTGACATTTCCTACTCCTACTAGTACTAGTAAAAATTTAATCCTCTTCAAGTTGTAGAGATGGTTCAGAGGTTAAGAGCACTGGTTGCTCTTCCAGACTACCTGGGTTCAATTCCCACCATTCACGTGGCAGCTCACAGCTTTCTTTTAACTCCAGTCCCAGGAGATCTGACATGCTCTTCTGGCTTTGCTGGCACTGGTCACACATGTGATACACAGACATGTATGCATGTAAAAATAAATAATTAAGTAAAAATAGTTCAGCCCTTTCTTAATTACTGTTAAGTTTGAAAACAAAAATATCTCAACCCAAACATAAGCATGGTAATAATGTTTTTACTTTTTCCTTTTATTACTGTGTTTCTAGGATTCCATGTATCTAAAGATTGGTTTATTTTTCTTTTATGTATTTATATGTGTGAGTATTTCCCTGCATGATTGTTTATGTCTGGTCCTTCAGAGGCCAGAGGAGATTATTGTGTTTTGTGGAACTGGAGTTACAGGTAGTTGTAAGAAGCTATATTAATGCTGGGACTCAAACCCATGTCCTTTGAAAAAGTAACAATTGCTCTTAACTGCCGAGCCATCCCTCTATCCCTCTATCATAGTGTTTTTTATAAGCCATTATATAAAATGTCAAACCATTTTTTAGATTGACAGTGATGTCAAAGAATTTTAGTTATGTCTTCCTTATACAGCTCTTGTATGTGCGTACAAGATAATTTTGTCAGGCTCAAACATGCACAGTATTTTGAACAGAGATTTGTTTCTTCTGTACTTGCTTGTTTTAAAAGTAGAGTCACAGAAAACATTTATTTTTAAAAGAACGTGTGAATTGCTTCAATTTGGATTGACTAAGAAAGCACATGTTCATGGTGTAGAAATTGCCATTTGGGAAGAATGTGCAAACTCTCAGTGTAATTTCAGCACTCAGCTTCCATGGAGTCTTACAGGGCTGTGTCGTACTGTGGACACAGCCCTGCTCCATCTGCACGGCTCTTAAGCGCAGCCTCATTTACACAGTTTACGTCAGTGCATGTTGTCTTCTTGAAACGACAGTGTGGCAAGCTGCATGCATGCGGGATTTCAGAACCCCCTGGTCAGCCAGTAGAGGCCACTCATAGCTTGCTGAAACTAGGTGGAACGTGAAACTCTACCAGAGTCCGGTTGAGCATCATTCTGAGCTGCTTATAGTTGAGATTGTTGCTCAAAAAAAAAAAAGATTGCCATGAACCAGTGTGAAAGCAGCTGCCACTGTGCCTGTTAGTGCCTTTTAGTGATGTATCCCTTCTGCTGAAGCCCTGACATTACTCATAGGTTACTACTATGATAATATAGAAATATAAACCCTGTTAGTGGCCATGAAGCAATGTATTTATTCATTATAATCATTGATATTCTTATAGGCTAATGATTCTAAACTCCCAGTACATACAGACTGTTAACTGGGATTTTTGAAATAATTACATTGTTTTGTTTAGTTATATGTTGGTGTACTTTGTGTGTGTGTGTGTACATGTATATATTCACACATAGGCATATATGTATTAGGATAATTTTTGTTGTCATTTTAACAGCTCTTAGAAAAATGTGTCTATATTTCTTTAAAAATGTGCTCAGATGACTTCAGATTCAGAGGGGTTAAATTGCATACAACTGCTTTCCTAGAGGATCTGTTCCCTTCCTTATTCCTCACTTTGTGGTCTTTGCAAGTTGTTCCACAGTAATTTTTTTTCTCATTTTGCTTTAAAAGTAACTGCAACCTTTATTTTTGGGTTTTCAAAACAGGGTTTACTCTGTAGCCCTGGCTGTCCACTCTGTGGATGAGGGGGGCCTCAAGCTCACAGAGATCCACCTGCCTCTGCCTCTGGAGTGCTGGGATCCTCCTGGCCTACAGTGCACCTTTGGTGATTGTGAGCAGTCTGTGATATTGTGAGTGTGGGTGGCACAGGGAAGCATTTGACTCACCTCGTCTAGCGTGTAGCAAAGACTTGAGTGGGGCAGGGTTAGCACACCTTCCTCAGCCGACGTGCTCCTGGAGAGCCTCTGTAGGTGTCACTGTAATAAGCTGTTTGCTCTATAGAGTGTTAGCTCCTCGGTCTTTTAAACAATGAAGCTAACTGTGTAGGCTGGCAGCCAGAGCCAGGTTCCTTGTGTCTTTTCGCCCCTATCTCCTAACCCCCAACTCTTGTTTCCCACGGCCAGACTTTAAAGTCATATGTTGAAGCTTGTCTTTGTTGGGTTATTTTCCTTAATGCCTGTCACATATACTTGACTGACACGTTAGCTAAGGCCTTCATGCAGGGCCTGCTTGACTGTAAAGACTTGGTTCTCTCCTCAGTATTGTCAAATTAATCATTATCCTGAGAAAAGAGGAAACTTTTGTATCTTGACAAACTGGCAGGCGATTCAGGCCTTGCCTCCCTCCAGCCTAGAGGCTACAGGGCTTTGACCAGCCAGGCCTCACCAAATTGAAAAGCCTTCTTTTGAATGGCAACCTGCCATGGTTAGTGTTTGTCAGAGTGTGGGCAGTGAGGCAGAATAGTGAGCAGCAGGCGACTCACATGCAGTAGAAAATGAGCACAGGGCTGATGGGAAGGGTCGCTGGAGGGAGAGAGCAAGGCTGCTGCTTTCTAATACTGCTAAGAGGATGTAGCTACATTCGGCTACAGGAGACTTCAGTGCAGACATCCTGAGTGTTGACGTGTGCCCTCCGCACTGGGCAGCCTCTATCCCAATCTCACAACTGTGTCTCAGCTCAGTTTCTGACTCAGGGAGGAATATGTCAACTGAAACCTGAAGGAGGGTTTGCGATGGGAAAATGAAAACCAGCTGCTCTGTTTGTCTTTGAAGACCACCAGTCATTGTGTTAAACATCATGATGGAGAAGAACAAGACCTGGCTCCAAATGTGTCTGCTAAACTGAGGGGGAGGTGTTGAGCACAGGGCGGCTTACTCGTGCTTCCATTCTGCCAGTAGTTGTTGGTCCTGTACAGTGTTTTCTGCAGTCCATTGCTTGGCTGCAGAGAACAGCAGCAAAAGCGGAAATCACAACAGAAAACTTGTATAATATAAAAATCCTCTCTTTCTGGCCATGCAGTTTTGTTTTAATTGGTAGAAGCACAAATAATGTAAACAAACATACTCTGTTTAGCACTGTACTCACTAGCAATGTATTAATGTTTAGCAGCTGAACCCTAAAGAGTTAGGTCTTGCCATATGATGTCTGAGTTCATCATTATTAATTATGTAAATGTTGACCTCTCAGTTCTGTAGCTCCCAAGAACTCTGTATCATGCAAATACGGTTTTTGTGTGAAACGCAAAGAAGCTTTTCTGCTAATTCTATGTGGTAAAATTTTTGGTCCTAGTGAACTTGACTGGCTAGACATGATGGTACACACCTTTCATCCCAGCTCTAAAGAGGCAGACCTGCAGGCAAATCTGAGTTCAAAGTCAGTCCGCAGAGGAGAGTCCCTCTAGCCAGGGCTGTACAGTGAGATCCTGCCCTACACAAAACCATAGAACTCCTCGACTGTTATTTAATTTGGCTTTTTAAAGAGATTTGACTTAAAATAGTTTATGATTTCTTTGTAAAAAACTTTTATGAATTAGTTACTATATGATCTGACTTTGGAGAGTTTTGGGTTGTGTTTGGCAAGGGCTCTACCACTGCCCTGTACCTCCAGCTTTTATTTTATTTTACTTTTGAGATTAATTATTACATGTGCACATGTGTATTTGTGTGCAGCAGATATGTGCGGAGGCCAGAAGACGGCGTCAGCTCTCTGAGACTGATGGCCGTGGGCCACCATGTAGTTGCCGGGAAACCACGCCCCGGCCCCCTGCGTAAACAAGTGCTTCTAACTGCTGAGCCATCTCCCCAGCCCCTTCGTGTTTAGACTTTGAGCCATTCCTCTGAGGTGGCACCCGTACGGAGTAGCAGCACTGATACATTCGTTCATTTTTTATGAGCTAAAATGCGACTACTTTATCTTTAAAGCAAAATATAACTAACTTGAAAGGACTGGAGGATAGTCACTTGTGTTTTTCTAAGGCCATGACCATAAAGTCATTTAAATGTCCACATTTGATACTTTAACTCTGTGTATTATTTACTGAAATTGAAGTGAGCTTGTAGTTTTTTTTAGACATGTGTCCCAATTCCTGAGAAATATCTGGTCAGATTATTTCTGACTGGATTGAAAGCTTACATTTGTATTGTGACATAAACTTGTTATAAGTTCTGTTTTATTATATTTCCCAGTATTGTTTTCATCAGGCAATTTATCACATGAGTATATGTGAAATTTCTTCATTTATTAAATTTCAGATTATGTATTTCAAGGCAGAGCAAGACTTAAACATTTTTTCCGTAAGTGTAGCTTTAGGTAAACAAGCAATTTTAGCCTCGAAAATAGCTCCTGCTTCTGTCAACATGCTGCTTATTTTTTCTCTGAGATAAAAAGTTCAGTTTTCTGATATTTGTACCAAGATAAAGTCAGTAAACAAGATTAATATAGTGTGGAAAAGGCTGTCAGCAGCCCTGGCAAAGGAAACGAGTTGCCTGTACATAGAACATACTGTAAACTGAATAAAAGTGTCAGGTCCGCCATGAGATAATGTGATCACGGACGTCTAACAAACCATGACACAGGCCCAGGCGGCTTTTCTCACAGCCCCAGTGTAGAAAATGGATTACTGTGTTCCAGGGATACCTGCCGGAATAACATGAAGCCGTACTCCAAGATGAATGCGGGATGTGGCCTGGAGCCAAGCCAGCTGTTTACCTGTGTGCTCCAGCCCTGGGCGCATCACTGTCATCCCCTGCACACGAGCCTGCTTGTGTTGCTAGGTGTGCCAGTGTGTGCTGGCAGCCTTAGTACTCAAGAGATACAAGAAAAAAGTTTCTCAAAAATGTTTATTTTTTAGGCCATACCAGTTTGACTCTGTCGTGGTTTACATGGCTCCTTTGTAATTAATCAGGCGTCACTTCTGTGATGAGCGAGCCTGGCTCAGCCCTCTGCTGTGAGTTGATGCCTTATCACTGATGGTGGCAGATTCATCCATTGATGCTGCCTTTTCTTTATTTGAGAACATTGGGTCCAACCGGAATACTGTGGACACCATAGGTGAAACACTTGCTGGGTTGTTTTTTTTTTTTTAATAGAATTTTTAATTTATGTAGACACAGAGGAACAAATATTATTCTTTTTGCTAATATTATATTTTGTTCAATGTAAATACCAAGATAATTCCTTCCCTTGTAGAAAATATATAAAAAAGAGCCATTCACTGCTCCTTTGACAGAAGTTCTTGTATGCACTTGAATTTTGTTTAGGAACTTACGACAAAAGCAGGTTCACAGAAATAGCTTCTGCTCAGAAGTGATGTGGTTATGCCTCCTTTCACATCAGTGTAACAGTCTGTGGACAGCAGAGTCACCACCGCTTTGTTCCTAAAGCAACATGTTTGCTCTGGAAACCCAGCAGACCTCTGTCAGACCAAGGTGATCTGTGTGGAAAGACTTTTGTGTGGAGGTCCAACAGAGCTTCCGATCCCCTGGAGTTTATGTTGCAATTGGGTGCTGGGTGCCAGACTCAGGTCCTCACTGCCCTGCATCTCTCCAGCACTCTAGGACTTCTGCTCCTAGCTATTTTGTATTGGATTGCAAATGAATGTTCTCTCCTCTGTTTGGAAAGATGTCTTCAAACTATGAAGCCCTGAATTGTCTTTAGCAAGTGAGTTGTGACCTTTTTTGTCATTTGTTTGAAAATCTCTTTTCAGATGTCTGCTCCTGGCCCTGTCAGTAACAAGAGGATGGTTCACTTTTCCCCAGATGCCCATCACCATGAGTGAGTGTGCATATTCTGTAGCGCTCTTGGGTTAGTCCATTTGTTTCTTTAGGACACTGACTTGCTAGCTCTGAGTGAGGGCAGTTGAATTTGTGCCTACTTTAAAAGCATAAAAAGGCACATGAATGGTAACAGTATAAGAAAAATTCAGATACAGCCCTGACAGAAATAGAAGGACTTGTAAAATACATTGTTTATTTTGATGGAGTTTTACATCCATGCTTTAGTCACTGACATCTAGGCCCTGTGTAAAAGCATTTCAATCTTAGTGACATTGGCCTGCACCAAGCCTGTACTCTAGCCCTTCCATGGTACCAGCATGAACGCCAAACGACCCATCTTCATGATGCTTCTTTTACACTGGTTTCTGCCTGGCTAGCCTTTGCTTAACACAGTAAAGAGCTATCATGAAACCAAAATGTATTTCCTTTAGCAATAAAAGAAATGTCCCACTAACTAAGCAGTTTATATGACTTTAGTATAGATTATAGATAGGATTTCTTGGTGGTTACCTTAATTCTAAGTAGTCTTATTGGAAAGAAAAAAAAAAAGACACCTGTATGTGTCTCTTCTACCATCTGAAGTTGGTTTAATTATCAAATTGCTTTTTCCTTAATAACAAATAAAATGTCTAATAATACTGGTTTTCTTTAAAACAACAACAACAAAAACTTCACCCTAAAGAACAAACTATTGTTCAGACATAGAAAATTCCTATCAGAATCTCCCTTGTTTTCTTGTTTGATGTGCTGCTTAAAAAAAATTAATAAAACACAGGATAACCGCCAAATGGTATGCAGTTTTGTATTAATTTTGTCTTGATGAACTACAGAAGCTGAGACAAGCAGACATAGAACTAGTTTAGATGATACTCTTCGCGAGGTGGGAAGTGTAAGTGCCCTGCAGCCATGCTTCTCCTCACGGCTGCTGCAGTCCTGTGCCAGCCCTGTGCCTGGTGGGCAGACACTTAAGACGGATTCGCTGAGTAGCTGCAGATACCGGTTTAAACTGGGGCACACTGGCCTGGCTGAGGGAGATGCAGTATGCCCATCCCAGCACATGGCAGTTAGAGGTCCTGTTCGGCTATTTAACAGGCTGGGGGCCAGCCTCGGCTTCCTGAGACCCTGTCTCAAAAACTGTAGTAAGTAGATAGATAAATAAGTGGGAAAGAACAGTATACCAACGGAAGTATTGCTTCTGAAGTCACAGGACTTTCTCTCAGCGCTCTGCTGTCCCCTCCACCCTGGGGTCTCCCAGGTTCTCAGGCAGCTGAGATGCTACAGGAGGAGAAAGTGGGTATTGTCCTCTTAGTATTCCAGTATTATTGTTTTACTGTGTAGCTCTCAAGGCTCTTGATAACTTCGCTCCCTTGCCCTCCTCATGTCACTAGTCCAGTTCCTAGGGTCTCTCCTGACCTATTTTCTCCCATTTCCTACCCCATTGCCTTCTGTATTATCTTTTATGTCCCTGTAGAGTCCCACTGTATCCTTCAGTCTAGCTTTCCATGGTTGCAAAGTATGTCACTCACTCATGTGACTCAGGTTCAGAGCTGACCATCCTGGTCTTCTCACTTGATACCCCCACTGTTGTCTGCCACCAGCATGGACACCTTAACAGTCATCAACAAACACCTTGCACAGCCAAGCCTGATACCCATCTGTCACCGTCCCTTCCGTTCTTGGCCCGTAAAACTCACAGGCCTCAATTTCAACCAACTCAGATCAGTTCTGCTTCGATTTTCTGAGCATCTTCTATATCTCACCTTTGCCCTGTGACCCTGGGATTGCTCCTGTGTTCTCCCCTACCATACTTGTCAAGGCTCCTTGAAAAAAAAACTTGTATCAGCATGTACTAGGTACAAACTTAAACCAACATAGTTTGCAGTTGTTTTGTTTTATTTTTGTTTTTCTTCAGATTTATTTTTCCTGTTTTGTTTTCTTTTCTCATATCAGTGAAGAAAGGGGGCTTTGAAAGCTTCATAAACTGTCATCTAAAGCAGACTGATTCTTTTTCAACCTTTCTTATCTGTATTCCATTCTAGGCTGCTATATCAAAGCACCATAAAGTAGATGGCTCAAACAAACAAACAAACTTCCACATCTTCTCGCTCAGTCTGGAAGACCCAGGCCTAACTAACAGCTGACAGTAGGGTTAGCTCCCTTCTGGGGCTGTGGAACACAGGCACTTCCTGAATGTTTCCCTTGCTTTTCACAGTTACCAGTCTGCTACCCTCCCCAGCCCTACCATGAGGGGCACTTTGCCTGTGCTGGTCTTTGTCCAAACTCTTCCCGTTTCCCGTATCAGGCACCAAGACAAATAAATAAGATATTCCAAAATGCCACACCTGACTGAGGTCCTACCTCAGTGATCTCTTTTTTTGTTGTTGCTGTTGTTGGTTTTTTGTTTTTTGACATAGGGTTTCGTTCTGTAGCTTCGGCTGTCCTACACTCACTTTGTAGACCAGGCTGGTCTTGAACTCACAGACTGACCTCATTTTAACTTGTCTCTCTAGAGAGCCTGTATCCAAATAAGGTCCTGTTTTGGCTTGTGATATTAGGACTCCATACTGTCTTTTGCAGAGACACAATTCTGCCAGTAACATTAACATCAACATCATCACCCTTTTCTTTTATATCCTCATGTTTATTGTCTTCTGGTGTTTGAGATGCTTGCTTCTGGTGCTTATCTCCTCCCTCCTCTGAAGAGGATAGTGCCAACAGCTCTCCTGTTCCACCTTTCAACAAGAACCTACCTCCCCTTTGTGGCCACTGAGCAGAATCAGCGTAACTGGTCATCATGGCTTAAAGGAGATTAGGAAAGAAGATATATAGTAAAGTTTCAGATAAGCTGTGGTAGCTCTCCAGTTCAGCACATAGCCAGCTCTAACAGTTAAGCCTAAGAAGATACTGTCCAGTAAGTAGCTACTCAAAGAATTTCTCATGGCCAGTTTACTGACTCTTCACCATCTGCGTGTTCTGTTCTTTCCAAGCATATAGTATGCAGAATCTTGTATCCTTTACCAGAGGAGACTCTTCCAGGTCTCCTGTGATTGCTTACTTCATTTCTCATCCATGGCCTCTGAGCGCTATGGGCTGTTAATCTAACCTAGCCATGGATGCTCTTGGTGAAGTGGCTTGTCCACTAAAGCTGCACATGTACAGTATAGAATTGTGGAGACGACAAGCTGTCACAACAGAAGATGAAGATTGCCACTTAGGAACGCCTTGCTTAATGCCCAGCATGCATATGCCGTGTCACCAGCATTCTGGTAAGAGCGCTCTGCCTTGCAGGAGCAACTTACTCTTCAGACCATAGTCCCACGAGCCCACCCAGGCTACTGCAGTTACAGCTGCACATTTCTCTGTGGCAGTCAGGAGTCACCATCAGAAGTTAGGGGCCAGGTAGCTGATTGCCCGGCCTATCTTCAGGTACTCAGTTCTCTTATTTGGCTGCTGCTCTCAGGCTCTTCCTGTGTCCTTCATGGTCTGTCCCCTAAAGAGTGCCATCCTATGGCAGTGCACGCTGGCCACCAGAGGGCAGGGATGAGTCTAGCAGGTTTGTCCACAGAGGCTCATCTGAGTGGCTTTTACCTGCACAGCACCCTTGCTGTGGGCTTGCTTACTAGAGCTCTGCACCCGCCGCCTCTTTCCAGGCGTGCTTTTCTAGTCTTCTGCTCTTGAGCAGCATGGCTGGATCTCGGATTTCTTTTTCATGATATTTGACAGTTAAAAGAAAACAAAACTTTTCATGTAGAATGTCATCCAGCTGGAAGTTGTGTTGTTGTCATAGTCGTTTGAGGCAGTTGTCACAACACATCCCTTTCTGATGCTTATACAGGGTGGGTAGTTCAAGACTGGCCTATATAGTCAGACTTGGTTTTGTTTTTAAGTTTTGTTTTGTATTGGTTTTTACATTTTTTTTATAAAATCTCAAAAATATCGAAAAATCTTGAAAACAATATACGCTGTAGGGGCTGTAGGGCTAGGGAGATGCTTTGGGGGATAAAGTGCTTGCTGTGCGGGCAAAAACGAGTACCCACCCTTACAAACATGCACACGCATTTGAGCACCACCCACACAAACATATAAAAAGAAATCATTTTGTGTGTCTAATGTCAAAGTTAGAATAGAGTAAGTCACTGCACTGGCTCTCAAGCATGAAGGGAATTTGGGTTTTGAACAGAAACAGTAGAAGACCACAGCTCCCAAAGCCCTGTCTCTGTGCCAGCTGTATAGAAATGGCTGAGAAGGCACTGGAGCCTCTAGCTGGAGAAGGGAAAGGGGAGAAGGGTTAGGGGCCAGAAAACAGTAGCAGTAGGGTGCTCCATGCAGAGATGTCTCCACTGAGCAGGAGAGTAGAAGTTGGTCAGTAAAGATATAGACAAGGGGTGGGCTGCAGCTCAGTGGTAGAGCACTTATGTCCCATGCATGATACCCAAGGTTTAGTCCAGTGCTTCAGTAGCCAAATAACTGAATAAATAAACTCTACACAATAACATTTCATGATAGTTTTCCATTATAAAAACAAAATTCAGATTGCTATTTGCTGATGGCAGCATTGCTCACACCTCTCAGAACATGGAACCCTGTCAACATGGGCACCACACACTGGAAATCTAAGAGTAGCTATGAGATGTGACCGGTTTAATAAAATAACGTCTTGCTTTGTGCTAATTGGGGAAACTATTTAATAACTATTCCCTGGAAAAATATTATCATATTGAAAGTTCAGTCATTAATAGATGATTGTTCCGTTTTAGCAGGAAGTATTTAGCACAGATAAATCAAGTATTCATTAGTATAAGACCCACAAAAAAAATGTGCGAAGCCTTAATCCAGCTAACTCAGTGAAATTAGTATCTACTGATTAAAAAGAAAGTTTGAGGACACTAAAGACATGGCTCAGTGGTTAAAGCACACGCTATTCTTCCAGAGGACCAGAGTTCAATTCAGGAAACTCACCACCACCTGTAACTTTAGTTCAAGGGGATCCAGTGCCTCTGGTTTCTGTTGATACCTGTATTCATGTGGCATACAGTCACATATGAACAAAACTTATAATAATAATCTAAAAATACAATGTTTTGAAATATAATTATTTCTGCCATCATGCTGTTACCTTTCTAGATATGCAAATAGTAAAATGTAAAAATTAACATGACTTCCTCCCAGAAAAATGTGTGGTTATAAAATAAAATTTGCTTTGTTAAACGATTGTAGAGCCAGGCATTCTAGCACAGCACACCTGTCTACTGCCAGCATTTAGGAGGCTAAAGCAAGAGAATTGACTGCCAGAGATCACAAAACTAGTATGAACCAGCCAGGGTAACATAACATGATCCCATCTTGAAAACCAAAAAATGTTCTAGGCTTTTATCTGCTCTCTAACTTTTCTTAACTACTTGCAAGATACTTAATCTTAAAGAGATAAATATGATTTGTTAATTGATTTTTTAAATTGATATTCATATTCTGCTTTTATTTTTATATAAAATATATCTACTTCCAAAGCTGTATATAGAATGAACTTTTTAAAAATGCACAGATAACTCATTACAGTCTTAAAATGAATTCTTTCATAAAGCAAATAAATATTCACTCATTTTATCTTTTGTGTAAATATCAAGCTTGCTTTTAGCAAGATTTGCCTTGACTGAAGGTTATGTATATTGGGAATACTTTTTCACTTTTAAATACTTTTTCACTTTTTCACAATAAATGCATTATTGGAGAAATGTCTTTAACTGTAGGTTGAGGTCTATACAATATGCTGAATCAGTTCAATCTTTTATTTATGCATGGTCACCATGGTGAGTCATGAGCTGATGTGTCTCCATTTTAGTTGTGGGTGGAGTAAGTGAGGCAGCCTCCTTATGTAAGGTGTTTACAGAGCACTCTGCCATCTCTGCTGGAAAGCACCTCAAAATAATCATGTCAGTATAGTTTGCATAGTAACAGGTTCTCTTTTTCAGAACATTTTCAGGTGTGTCATTTTAATGTCTTTACTCTCTCTGAATGACCAAAGCAGATGTTCTTTCTCCATTTTATAGGTGATTTGACTTTTCCAGAGCTACACACTGTAACTCTGATTGACCAAAAATCAATTAAGAAACAAGTATTTTAGGCATCTCTGGTGTGTTTTGTGACATGCAGGCCCTGTGGGAATTCTGTAAGGAGCTCCAGTCGTATTAATTCTCCTGTGAACACTGAGGGTTCCAAGGTTTGCAGAATGAAGCCACACATTTCTGTAGCCCACAGTGTGCTGCAGGGAAAAGGACATTAATATTGATTTCAAGTGCCTTCTGTATGGGAGATGAGAATTTATGTTTAAGCCCCCCGGTCCTGAGAAAGATCTTTATTTTTACATTATTTTTTTTTTTTAATGTGGATGGTACTTGTGTGCGTGTGCACATGCCATGTCCAAACGTGGAGAACAGAGGACAACTTAGTGGAATCATTTCTCTTCTACTTTAGCTTGGTTTCAGAAGTTGACCTTAGAGAGCGAAGCTTTCATACGAAGGACCTGACTTGCTGAGCATCCTGCCAGTCCCCAGTGTTATTTTTGTTGATAAGTAAGGAACCCAGACTCCAAATATGTAATGTTTTTAAAGAGCCTTCTGTGTATAGTTTTAGAGTTTTGTATCACAGAAAAAAATTAATGAAGGAGGAATACCTTCATAGAGAACAAACATGGCATCTATGATTGATCAAGCCCTGCCCATGCATGTGCAATTGCATGAAAATACACGTTATTATGTACTGAGTTAAATTTTTAACTGGACAGTAAATTAGAACAACTGGTAAATCTCTATGAAGTACATAAATTGAAGCAGTAAAGACAAGGTTGGCTAAGAACATAGGGCCCAGAGTCAGACATTCTGGTTGAATTGTCAGTCCAGTGTGTGCCAGCCTTGGCACGCTTGTGAGCAGTGGAGATGTGACAGGGTTGTGATGAGAGCTGCCTGGCCAGACTTGTGTGTGGCCCAGGGTAAGGCTCCCAGCAGTGAGCATTCCTTAGAAGCAGCGGGTCACCAGCTACGGTTCCTGTTAACTGCTTCTTCCCTAGTTTTCACTGATGCCATTGCTGTGACTGTTGCTCTTAATCCTGTCCCTCTCTCAAGGAACTCCAGTTCCCTTTCCCAGGGCAAGTTAATAGCCTGGTATCTGAACCTAATTTTTGAAAGGACATAGGTGTGGGCAAAGGTGCTGAAGATGAGGAAGAGGAAGCCTCCAAATCTGCCAGTGTGAGGTAGACTAGCTGCTGTTGCCTCGTGTTTCTGCGGGGTGCGCCCAGGCCACCCTTTCCCTACCACACCCGTGCCTCAGGGGTGCTTCTTCCTTGCTAGAGAGCCACACACTGCCTACCTCTCTTTACTTGCCCTTGTTCATTGGAGGCTTACACACTTGAATTGCTCATTCTCTTGGCATCAGTTTGCTACATGCGTTGGGAACCACAGGTATGGTGTGTGGAAGACCATGGCTTCAGAATCAGAACACTGACCTTTGAACTCCACTATTTATGAAATGTTTGTCAGGTAATTTCATCTGTCTGAGCCTGTCTGTTTGCAGAGCATCTGTCTCTGAGAGTTTGGGGGTTCCGTGTTAACTGTCTAGCTTGTGGGGTACTCCTGAGACCATGGCACTGCCGAGAGATTTGCATGAACTGTACTTGCCAGCGGTTGGCAAAGGTTTGCTGCCCACTTGACCAGTGAGTTTTGCTGGCATGCTACTCAGATCCAAAAGTACTTCCCTGATTACTCAGAAGCAAAACCATTCAGAATTCCTGGCCTCTGGAATTTTGGTGTCCTAATATTCTCCTGGCTCTTTCATTTCTTGTTCATAGCCTTTGTTCATAAAGATTCATTTAGATGAACTTAGTCACTCTTTCCTTTCCTCCCTTCCTTACAGTTTTGTTTATTAGAGGAAATAAACTTTTGTCCACTATTGGCTCTAGCACCTGTCTTTTAATCTGTCATTTCCCCTCTTCTCTTCTTTCCCGCCTCTAAGCCTGTTTACGGCACAGCCTCCTCCTTTGGCGTCCACCCCTGCATGGTAATCTCAGGCCCTCCCACCCCACTTCCTAGAACTTCTGTGAAAGTCCCCCAGTGACCCCTCCAGACCCTGCCAGATTACATTTCCCTACATTCTAAATTCCACACAAAGTTTTTAAAACTTCTCCCAGCGTGTCCTCAATGGTCAAACTGCCTCTTAGGATTTTTGCCTCCAGAAAAATGTATTTTTAGTATTCTTACCCAAATCCTATGAAGGCAGAAAATACAAATATGTTGAGGGAGGAGGGCATAGTAGAGGCTTCAACCAGTTTTTCAGACCCAAAGAACAGCAACTGAGTCAGCAGATAGGGATGTAGGTTCAGGAAGCACCACAGAAAATGATTTCATGCCTCTCGAAGTTCCCTAGAAAAGCTGAACACTTACAATAGTGTGGGCGTTGGACATCTCCCCTCCCCCCATTATCACTGGTGACGAGCACATCTTTATCAGTGACAAAGATGTGACTCTTCATTTAAAGAAGACGGAAGGAATGTAGGAAAACAGCAGAGAAGAAGATAGGTCAGTGCCAGCTGTGAAAGAATAGGAGCCCATGTGTTGTCAGGAAGCGGCCACTTTAGAACGCCATACTCTTAATGTCTGCTTAAAGTCGAGAGCATCAGGAGCTAGTGAAGAGTAAATTTACGATAACAGGAACTAAGTCGTTAACATCATTTACACACCACCATGATGCCGTGTTCTTATAAAATTGAGCATGTTTTTGAAAAGGAAAAAACCAAAAGCTCTTGTTTTTCTAGACTGAGCTTTGGAGTTGGGAGAGATGGCACAAACAAATGACTGCTGTTTTGAATCCTTTTATGAAATGATGTGCATTTAACTATGGTGTGCATTTGATCTTTAAATATAGTGCTTTAACACAGTCCACAACAGAAAGGAGATCTTGGTCAAGCTGTCAGTGGAACACTCTTGCAGGTTTGCTTCCAGCTGGGAGCTAATCCAGTTTAGCACACTAACACCAGTTATACATCTGTTCTCACAGGAGCATGGCTTCTGCCCTGCCAGAGAACATCAGCAGCCATGACCTGGAGAACTGCTGAAGGAGGTGCATACAAGCTCTGCCCTGTGCAGGCTGCTCACTCCCAGCTGGCTGCCCCAACAGCTAGAGAGTGTGGTCTGAGAGGCCCCAGTAGTGTGCCAGTCAGTTAAGTCTCCCCTGTCCTTCTGCACCATGGTGTGCTGCTAGCATACTTTGCTAAGGAAGTCCAGAGCCTCACGTCCACATTGGGAACTGAGGTTTTTGTGAGGGTGAGCAATGCACGTGCCGTCTCTAAAGAGACTGTAGAACATAAAGATGCTGCTGTTTCTTGTAATGCTAAATGGCACATATAGGAACTAGCCTTCCCTGTAATTGTGAGTGTTTTCAACACCTCCGGTTTCTAGTTCTTGATATTTGCTGTGTGCTGCTGGAGCTCTGGGTGTGTAGCTAATAAGAACGCCAACTGACAAGCGTGGTGAGGATCTATGAAGAGTCTAGGGGGCTTGGACTGGGCCTGGCAGCAGAGCAACAGGCAGTTTTGCGTGTGCGGCCACTGTATCTTCACCGCTGTGGAACTTACTTTGATCCAAAATCTCGATTGCTGTAGCTGTGAGAGGACTGTATCCAAAGTACCGTCTGTGGAGGGTCTAGGATTCCTCTCTGGGACTTTTGTTTTGGTCCTGAGTGCAGAGCTGCAGAATAGGATATTCTTGTATTTTCAACTCTTTTTCAATAACTCCAACAATCAAAAGGTCATAATTTGGCATAATGATGCTATAATTAAGTTGTGGCAAATGATAGCATTTGTAGATTTTATAACCAGAATTGATTTGTAAAATGAACACAGTCCCAGCAGTTTATGTTAACATAATTAAATGGAAATGTAATTCTAACTCCGTTTGCTTATTAAATTGAAAATTACTGGGTTATGAGCGCTCTTACATTCCTGTCAAAATTGGTGTAAGTCTAGAATTACATGAAATATCCATTAAAATAAAGCGTATGTAAGGTTCTGTTGCTGGTGTGAACAAATTCCTTACAGCATATGCTTAGTGTTCGTGGGAGAGCAAGTGCTTCTGGGAGAGGCCAGCTCACAGCTCTTCTTCTCTCCACAGCCACTGGTTTAGCGCTGGGGCTAGGACAGAGCACGGCCAGGTAAGGAATGTTTCTTTCAATGCTGTCTCCCTCAGGATAAACAGTCAGTCTATAGAGAGAGCAACTTATTTTAAAAGGAGTTAATTGGGGAGGCAGAGGCAGGCTGATCTTTGTGCATTAGAGACCAGCCTGGGCTACAGAGACAGTCCAGGAAGGAGAAACCCTGTCCTGAACCCCCCCACCCATCCATACTTCAAAAAAACAAACAAACAAAACAAAACAAAAACAATAGGAGTTAATAGTGCTGTGTCTTAATGCTGACTTCAGCAGGCATCTATGATTCCTTCCACTGCCACTGTCCGAGTCACATAGGTTACCTCTGTGGAGTGAGTCACATGTCAGACTGTACTAGGAAATACTGGCTGTGGCAGTGTGTGCTTGTCCAGTCTAGGGCCTGGGAGATGAAGATGAGAGGATCAGGAGTTGAGCATCCTCATCCATATAGTGGGGCTATCCCTCAAGGCCAGCCTGGCTGGCAGAGAAATTGTCTCAGAAATCCAAGTCAACACATAAATTAAAGCCCGTAAGATCAGGAGGTGCAGGTTGTTTTATTGAGGTGAATAGGAGGCAGTCATTTCTAGAGGGTTTGATGTATGTCTCAGTGGGTGTTCTAAGCTAGCTTTGTGACATACATGCAGTGCTCAGTGAGTAGTCGGATTGGCAGGAACTGGGCGTTCTCTTCGATTGTCTTTACAAATGAGTAAGGAGTCTTCCTTGCACTTGGGTGTATTGTTGCTTTAAGATGTGCTAAGTTTATATAGAAGTTACATTGTGATAAATCTGAAAATTTAGTGTTTGACTACTTGTGGGGGCTTTTGCTCTTCTGAATCATAGAGTTAAGCTTTGGTCTTGTGATCTATAAGGAAAGTACTGTTTGGAAGTTCATGGGACTCTGGGAGCTATGGCTTCATTAGGACAACATGCCTGACGTGTGAGAGCCCTAAGAGGCCCTGGCTCAGCTCTGCACAGGAGGAAGTAGATTTTACTCACAGCTTCTAAAGCGGGGGTTACCAGTTCTTCCTCACTTTTTAAGTTTCATAATTCTTTTGACTAATTTTTAGTTTGGCCTTTGCTTAAACTTTGGTATACATTTCACATTTTTGTCCTGACTGGATAAGTCATTAATTAGTGCTTTCATTTGTGGTAGTTAGGCTCTGTAAGTAGACTCAAACACTGAATTCCTTAATACTGAACCAGTGATCTTAGAGGAATTACAGAGCTAGTTTTTTTTTTTTTTTTCAATGCAGTTTATTCAGGAACCTTGAACAATCCTCGGACCCTGGGGAAAGCCAGCCCACAGCTTAAATAGCCTCTGGGTAGCCAACCTCAGCGTGCCACGTGGGCAATGCAGATAGGTCCACATACATGGAAGCAAACCAGATCCTCAGCCTTAGCCAAATGTGGAATTGTTCGTGACAGAGAGCACTCACCATCGGGAAGGTGGAAGGCGGAAACCAGCTCCATCTTTAAGGCATAGCATTCCGCAGCTCTCTACAGTTCCCCCTTTTTGTTTTAGACGCATCAGGCAAGAGTAGAGGTCTGATCTCTGATATTAGAAATAAATTGGGCAGAGCTAGTTTTTTCCGGGAGTATAGTCCCAAGTCTTCATCAGCCAGTCAGTTTGTGACTTTGGTGATGGTGGTGGTGGTGGTGGTGGTGGTGGTGGTGGTGGTGGTGGTGGTGGTGGTGTGTGTGTGTGTGTGTGTGTCAGAGAGAGAAAGAGAGGGGAAGGGAAAGGAAGAGGGAGAGAGAAAGATTCTGTTTCAGTATCAAACCTTGACCCATTAAGCTCTACCCAATAGCAGTAGCTTCTGAGCAAGGCTGTCTTCACAGGCACCCTTTTCTTTTTCTAGCCATCACAGCCCTTGAGCTTAAAAACAGTAGACACTTCCTGAGCCACAGAAGTACAAAAGCATTGAATTCAAAAGAACATACACACTAAAACAACTTATTCGCTGTGTGAGAGCGGGACAGCATCATCTGAATAGGTTCACTCACCTAGGAGACTTGGTTTTACCTCTCAGGGTATGTCTGCAGGCGACTGCCAAAGCACAGAAAGAATTGATCTGGGTGTCAAAATAATTTTCGGCAAGTACATACACAGTCAGTCATGGAGCCTGCTCAGTGAGGACCAGTTAGCTTGGAAGCAGATAGGCAAATGCAAGCATTTACATTGTGAAGCATAATCATTTCTCAGTTCAATATAGTCCTAACTGTGCTACAGTGAACAGAAGAATTCTAAAATTCTCCACTAAATGTTGAATGAATGACTTGCCTGCAGTCACCTTTTTTTCTTATTCCAATGTAGCAACATAAAGTAATGATAATATTGACCCAATACTCCTTTGAAATTCTCACCTCACTAATTCCCCACCTTCCCAATCCTTTCTTTCCTTATTGCTTCATCTTATTTCCATTTGCATGCTGTAGCATTATTATGCTTCTGTCTCTCTTAGGACGTAACTTCCCTGTCATCTTGTTATCTGTCAGATACTCGCTACTTTTACAGGAAAGGGTATTTGTAGAAAGCAGCATCATTTTTCCATGCAGACATAATAGTCTGAGCATGGAGGCAGTGACTGTTGGTAGCTGTGTAGGTAAGCAGGGATCACCCAGGTAAGAAAGAGGGGACATCTGTGTGTCACGGTGTGTTTGTGGTATGTATGTCTCTATATTTGTGCTTGTGTATATCTTGTGTGTATGTGTCTGCTTCTGCATGAGCATTTGAAATCTGAGGCTTTGCCTCCTTGAGCATCTTATAGCTTGACATTTTGACTGAGTTTACAAGTACCTTAATGAGTCATTGATCATGGTTTCGATATTACTCCGTTCTTTCTTTAATGTTGAGGGCACTAGAAGGCCAACTCTGAGGAGACTTGAAATAGCTTTTCAGATACTCAGGGGTTCCAGAAGGGGTGTGCGTCAGCAGGGCTGCCTCTGGCCAGTCACACTCTGTCTGAGGCAGCAGCAAGGAGGAGCAGGTGTCTTCCTTTTCTTCTGGGACTTAATAGTCATGTAGAAACACAGATAGTCCAGACATTCCTTATTCCCCTTCTCTGCACATTGAAGCCATGAGCAGTAAGTAACCTTTTTGTCTTCCTGTTGATTCCGTCAGCTCTAAGCTTGGGTGCCATGGTTTTACTTGTTGCATTCCGTGCTGCCCTCATGTGAGCCTTTTTCTAATGTCCACCTGCATGAGGTGGCTGAACTGACGGGGGTAAGACATACTGCACCTCCGTATGTCTTAGTCTCCCCATACGAAGCCTGAAGGTGAGGAGCGCTCGCACGTACCCAGAAGCTCTGTCCGTAACCGAGGTGACACTGCTGAGTCATGACCCTAGATTGCCCTTCTGTGTAACGCTGATAGGTGTCCCACCAGGCAGCACAGTGCCCATGGGAAGGGCGAGCTCTCCAGGCATGTCAGCAGCCCTGGCAGCTGCTCTGCTGTGGGTTTGCAGCCTCCTGCCTTTTCTTAGACAGTCTGCAGACACACGCGTATTGCTAGGCACTCTCTAGATTCCTCTCTGTTCTCCCAACACTGAGAAACATGTGCTAACTTGCTCATGGCTCAGGCATCCAAATCATTTTTTATCTGAACTTCATTTCAAAATCATTGTTGACCTTGATTTGTGATTTTATTGATAAACCGAGATTGTTTTATAATGGAGTCTTTATGTGCATTATTGCAATATTTGCCTTTTCATACAAGACCCATCAAACCATGAATTGTAGAATGAGCACACATTCTGTATGGATCTATTCAGAAGAAGTAGAACAAAGTTCAGAATCACTATCATCTCCTTTGTCCTCAAAGGAGTTTTCAGACAGGGGCTGAAGGCCTCCCAGACCAGATTGGCACACAGCCTGTCACATCACGGTTGCAGTTTCAAATCTAAGTTGTAGAATTTTTTCTTACTGCTGTTTGTAAGTATTTCAACTGTTTTAACACGAGCCTCAATAACTTTATTAAAATGAGAAGAGCTAACGACCATGAATCGGAGATAATATAATAGGGTGGATTTTTGTCTTCTCACCATGAGCTATCTGTGTCACATATGTTGGTTTATAGACATGAAGGTACTAAACTTAGAAATGCCAAAGCAATTAATTTTTTTATTTTCAGAACCAATTTAGTGTTCATGGTATGAAGTATTTCTAAATTGAAACACTTTCAGATTAATGGACTTAAGATAAATGGTCACTATTTTCTGTAAGTAGCCATAATGAGCTATGGCTTCAGGTATCATTACCAGATCTCACACCATATTTCATTGCCTCATTTATTCATTCATTTGTTCATTCATTCAACAAACATTTATTGAACACTGAAGATGTTCCAGAACAGTCTAAGCCCTAGAGATGCAGATAAATTGAAAAACTGAAGCAAAGAGCCACTGTGAGCAAGGGCACGGTCCATATCCCAAAGTCAAGTGTTCAGTCTGTCTGGGATGTGAGCAAGAGATGAGACCGCGGGAGGAGGGAGCACAGTGCTTATTCATGGAGAGAGGTGATCAAATTATGAAAGGCTGTGATAGCCTCACACAAGATGTTGAATTTTATTTCAAGTGTAATAAAATTAGACTCCTTTAAGAAAGCTCATATTGACTACAGCTCAGAGTGGCCTGGATCAGAGCATGGCTGCAGACAGGGAGACCGTCCAGGAGGCTATGACAATGAGAAGACCATGGTCTGGACCAGGATGGTGCTAACAAATCCCTCCATACTCAGGACTCAACTAAAAGTCTGGGATGTCTAGAAAGTGGCCAGAATAGCACTCAGTTCTCAGTGGTGGTGTGGAAAGGTTGAGAGTCATTCCCCTTCATCAGAAGCTGCTGGTCCTCTCATGCAGTTCACACTGCCAGCCAGGTTCCTTACCTGAAAGCATCTTCACACCTGCCGCACTCCGGCCGTGTTCTCAGCACTGGCAGGTTCCACTCAGTCTCCCGGTGCTAAGCCCTGCCTGCTTCTTCCTAACCCCACAGCCTGACAGTTGAGTGTCAAGGTTTCTGTCTCACAGGAGGAGACTGGCCCTCAGAAAAGTAAGGGACTCTGTCTAAGGTTACAGTTTACATGTGATGACACTGTCACTGAAACAAAGTGGCTAGAGGGTTTGCTGGAGCTCAAGTCCATCCTGGGTTAGCACCTGTGAGACTTCTTTTTCTCCTCAGATTGATTTCTGATATAGCAAAGCCTTTTATATTTGTAGTCATCATATATAAAAGTAAATTAAGCTTTGATGGAGCACATAGTGAAAGTATTTGGCTGGGTTTTTTGTTTGTTTGTTTGTTTGTTTTTGTTTTCGTCTGCTTTGTTTCCAGTTAATTAAGGTAAAGTACATATGAAGGGACATGAATGGCTAAGCATTTGGAGGAAGTTACTTGTGTATATGTATAGCGCTCCAAGGTAGCAATTTTTTTAGAGTAATTTTTTTGGTGTTTTTTTTCTGCTATGGTATGTATGTATTACATACATAAGAAAACGTATCAGCGCTTTCATATCTGCCTCAAAACTATGGCAGCTGAGCTTAACAAGCAAAGCTTTAGACAAGACAGGCTGTTGTCCTTGCACTAGAGAAGGAGAGGCCACACCTGAGCTTGGTGCTCCACGCCGTGTGCAGACTGGCTGGGAATCAGTCAGTGCAGCTGTCAAGGGCAGATTGCCTCTTGCTCACCACCCCTGACTGGCATCTTTGCACCAGTGACGGCGGTATCATTAGCAGAGAGTGGCAAGAAAGTCATGTAATGGGGCATATCAGTGTCCCTTCGATTACAAAGTGTTTTCCTCCTTGAAAAATAATATAACGGAAATATTTTTGTTTCTATACTTTGTCTTGGCACTTTGTATAGCACCAGCTTCTGAGAGATAGCCGAGCGGAAAGAGGACACAAGAAAAACTGCTCCGTGAAAACAGCCAGCAGGTAAGCGCTTTGGACGCTGTCCTTTTGCACGGCTCAGTTCTATGCAACCATGAAACCTTGTGAATTGTGCAGTGTTTATCAGAGTCCACTTCAAGTTCCCAGTGACGGAGACAAAGATACCGTTTAGTTCAGTTGTTTTAAAGCTGGTTAAATTTAAGGTAATTGGCTTTTTTCTAAAAAACCAATTTTTTTAGGGGTTTTTCATTTTAAGTTATGTAAGTTGTCTGTTTTATCTCCTTTTCTAATGCAGAGGATTTTCTACAGTTTACTTTTGACTATATGCTTTCAAATTTGCATGTGGTATTTCAGAAGACTTTATTTTTACTTGGATACAAAGGTTCTATCTTTCTTGCCCGAATATTGATCAAACGATTGCCAGCTTAACTTAGCACAGTCTAGACTCACTTGAGAAGAGATCCATGGACCTATGGGTGTGGTGATTGTCTTAATTATGTTAATTGGTATGGCAAGTCCCAGCTGAAAGTAGACATTGCCAGTCCTGTGCTTAGAACCTCAACTGTATGAAAAATAAGAAAGTAATTTGAACACAGCATCCATGTATTAGCTAATGCATTTTTCTTTGCTCTTGGCTGTGGCTATGACGTGGCCAGTTGCTTCGGATTCCTACAGCCTTGGTACATCAGTATTGATGGACTATAACCTGGACTTGTGATCCAAATGAACCTCATTTTCTTCAGGGTGTTTTTGCTAGGGTGTTTAGCACAACAGGAAAGGACACTGGTGCAAGAGTCAAGACCAAGAGGACCCAGCTTTTTATAATTACTCCAGACAGGAAGCCCACAGTTGGCCTCAGTGATCAGAGGAGTTTTCTCCTTCAGTCTTTCCATTCCACCAAAGTGTAAAAACTGATGGGATGAGGCAAAAATAACCATTATATCCTGGGGGTTTCTCATAAACCTAAAGCTCAGTCTGTTGAACAAGTGTAAAATTATCAGACCCTGAGTACTGTTCTTCCCAAAACCCCTGATCCTGGCGAGGTATGCTGCTGACTGAGATGAATAAAAAGTCTTGACTTGAGGTGTCTAGAGGGGCTCGCATGTTTAGACTGTCCTTAAAGCCTGGGTTTAATCTAACAGGGTCCTGGGGTCTATCCCTAGCACCTACAAAATAAAATAAGCAGGAAGCATGTGAAGGAGGAAGATGCCCGCAGGCTCCCTGTTTCCTTTATGTCTTTCTCACTGTAGGAAGTGACCACACTGCACTGTCACCACAGACTGCCCTCTGTCCCCATGTCCTGTGTCTTCTCTTCCCATTTCTGTGCCATCTCTCTAAGCTTCAAAAGTGAGTGCCTCCACTTCACTGTTTCACAAGCATGTGTGGCACTGTGCGTGTCCACAGCTGTCGCTGAGAATGAGCTGGAAGTTGAACCTAAGGTGCAGCTGCACTCGCAGTTTGTTCTGGGATCAGCACGCCTGAGGGCGTCCCAGTGTCTCCACGCCCTAGCTGGATGATTCTGAGCAAATGTGAGGTTTTCTCTTTTCCCCTGTATAAAGTATAAAAGTAGTAGTGCCTGCTCTGCAGCAGTGTTATACAGAATAGAGGAATGAGCTTCCGGGCAGCCTTGTGAAGGGCAGGAAGTGAGTGTACAGCCCATAAGGAGTCAAGCGCCGGCCTTACCTGCCTATTTCCTACATGCTTTCTGAATTGTATTTTCAATCACGTTACTCTCACACATAGTTTAGAGTATTAAATTCTCGGTGAGAAAAACAACATGCAAAAGGGCCCATCATCCTTTCCTGTTCTCTGCATTCAACCTCCTCCAAACACTTAAGCTTTTAGCTATTTCTTTTGCTATTGGCATCTGTGCAGTAGTATTGCATGGTTATATGACCACTCCTTGGAGTTTTCAACTACTGTTACATACTGATTTTTTTTTTCTCTGTGGCTCCTCCCTCCCCCATACATACCTGTGTCTGGTTGTTTATCTCTTCCTCCCAGCCTGAATAAATATGTATTGTCATTAAGAGACTTTGCATGCAGCTGTCTCCCATTTGTGTATGGCTTTTACTTATGGAGATCCTAGTATTGCTTGCCACTTGCTTAGTCCGTTTCCTAGCCCTAACTCATCAGTTGTAACTCCTTCTGGTTTGTTGTCCTGGTGGCACCCTTCTTGGCTGTCCATTTTCAGTTGTGTCCTGTGCTGTCTGCCTGACTCGTATGGCACATGCAGCAGCCTTAGGCTGTTGGCCCAGAAGACCTCCTTTACCTGTCTCCTTTAGAATCCTCTTTCCTGGCTTCCATGCCATTACTTCCCTTGAGCTCTATGGGAAAGAAAACGGATTGTTAAATTTAAATCTGGGAGATTCTGTTGTTTTTTGTTTGTTTGTTTGTTTTTGTTTTTTTTTTTCAAATCCCTTTGTGGTTTTCAAGCACTGCTCAGTTTTCATGAGAATCGAACTCTGGTATGGAGGCCTCAGCGTTTTCGTGTTCACCATCTTCAGGTTTTAGTAACTGCATTTATCTCTCCTGTTAGTTAGGCGTCGGAGGATCCTAGTTCTCTGTGTTAAGCCCCTCCTTTTCTCCATTCCCCTCTCCCATCCTGTCACAGTTGTCTTACCTACAGGTAAGCCATTCAACAGGTGTAAATACAAACATAAATTATCTTTGTGGGACACTGCTGGCCAATTTTCTCAGTATTATAACCCAAATCTTCACATGATTTTTTTTTAACTTCTACATTCCTGTGTCCAGACTGCTCCTTTTGAGTATCATCCTGTATTAACCGTTTGTCTTGATTAAAGGCAGTGTTGTATGTTCTTATTGCTCTAATGTCACAGACTGTGTTAGCATAGAGCAATTTGGAAAAGGTGAAAATAAAGATACGGAAAGATTGAAGCTTAAATTTTGTTCTAAATCTTATTAAATGCAACATGAGAATTCCTCACCTTCCAATTCATATATATATTATTGTACATTCCTCTCCTGAAACCCATTTTCTTTCTCAGTATTTTAATGTTATCTTGACTTTTCTTAACCCTTTTGGATGAGTGGCTGCACTTGCCTTTTTCAACTTAGGGAAAAACATAAAGGTTAGAGAAGAGAACTGTAATGCATTGAGTGAGTCATTGCATTGTGGGGCCATTTACTCCCAAAATATCCCAAGCAAGTACAGAACCATAAATTCACAGGTGCTCTGCTTTAGTGAATCGAGGCTGAGGTGCTCAAATGTTTGACTGTAGCACACTCCTAAAGTGGGCATCATTCGAAGACGATGCAAACACGCAGCCAACTGCTGTGAAGTTCCAGTTTTAGCCTGTGGAGTGTAGCGCCCGGGCACCTTGGGCAATTTGAAGAATCTTGGTGGAGAGTGTTAGTCATATATTTACCAGTGCTAACTGCAGGACATTCCTGTGCCAGGTTTCTCGGTTTCTGCTTTATGCTCTTGCATCTCCCTTTGCCTCGCTCACTTTAATGTTCTCTGCTCTATACATAATTAGTATAGCAGTATTGTCTCCCAGCACGAGAAGGACCTATATCTAACAAACAAGGAGATGAAAGAGGAAATATTCAAGGTCTCCTTTGAACACACCACACCTTAATATTTCCAGTTGCTTATTTGTCTGCTTTTGAGAGAGGGTCCCACACTACAGCGCAGGCTGACCTCAAACTCACAACGATCCCCCTGCCTCAGCATCTTTAATGCTGGCAGCCATCACTTCTGTGAGAAGATTTCTATGTTCTGTGAACTGTGCCATGTGCTTGTGTGTGCATCAGAGTGCAGGGTTTGGATGATCTCTTCCCGTGCCTCAGTGCCATGGGTGTCTCTGCCCTGCTTACACCACCAGCCTTGCTTGTGGTGATATGCCATCCCCTCACACACAGTGGTTTTTAATGAAATACAGCAGGCTGCATGAGTATTCTCACTGTAAATGAAATTATAGATTCACTGATGGTCAATATCTATGGTGTTGTTCCTCTAATCTGCCTGTCAGTTTGTCGCTTCCTTTTATTTCTCAGGGTATGCTCTCCCAGCTCACTGGAGAGTTTTGTGTTCTATTCTTCTTCCATTGGTTCAGTATTTTCTGTCCAGTTCCTACTGTTCTTCACCTTAATTGTATTATATTTTTTCTCATCTAGTGTTTAATGAGTATCAGAGTTTTTGTACCATTTGATCATTTTACATACCTCAAAATCTTTCAAAATGTAAGTTGAAACTCAAGAAAATGAAACTTTTAAAACGTAGTTGAATAAAAGCACATATAAATGTTACTGTTAGAACTACTTTCTTATTTTAATAAGTAGCAGACATGATGTTTGTTGAGTAATATCTTGAAGTGAGAACAAAACTAAATCCTTGAGTATTGCGCCTGAGGACTTTTGTTGTCATTTTGAGATAGGATCTCAGCGAGTGGCTGAGGCTATTTTAGAGCTCAGAGCCATCTTGTTTCAACCTCTAATGTGTGCTGTATTACAGGCAGACACCACCAGCCCAATTCCTGCCTGATTTTAGGAAGAGATAGGAGCCCCGTCTACATTATGCTGGGCCTGTCCCAGAGCACATACCTGGGTACACACTTATCTGTGTCCAGTGAAACAGAGCACACTCACAGTGTTAAATGAAGCAGCTTATTGCTTGCGAATGGACAGCAAGACACAAAAGAAGCAGCATTCATTTTGAGCTGTTACCCTGCAGCTCAGGAAAGATGCCTGAGACAAGTAGAATCCTGTGTCACACTTGAATCACAGCTGAAGGATCCCAAGAGGCAGCCGCCCAGGGTTACATACCCCGGGGACATGTGTTCCCTGGGTCAAAGTCTCAAAAAGAGATCGTGTTTTTCAGAGAATAGTTCAGCTAGTCGTTCCTCACCTGAGACTGTTTCTGCTCCAGGTGCCTTCTGCACCTATCTGCAAAGGTGTCTGCAAAGGAGAGGGGCCCGTTTCCATGCACGGCAGTGAGAAATGTCCTGCATGTTCCAGTCTTACATTTCAGCATTCAGGCGGCGGGTTTGCTTCTTAAAACTAGACATCCCTCCATACAAAGTAACAGTTGCATACTTTCCCAATTCTGTATAAACTTGTGTGTAGCATCAGAAAGTCCAGTATCATCCTCCCAAATTAAATCGATTTCACAGGCATGAAGGATGCCTGGTAATCAGCCATGTGTCATTGTAGGAAGATCGCTCTCCCTGGAGTTTTACACTAAGGACTGGTGTTTTCTGCCATGAGACTCCATGTACCAGCTTGTGCAGCTCAGCTTCATTATTCCCACATGTCAGTCTCCCTTCATCCCTGGAGGCTTTTGTAGAGAAATGGAAGTTTCCCTTCTTTCTTGCCAGACCCTTAAAAAAAAAAAAAGATTTTGCCATTATTTATATGAAGAATCTAGACAAAACTATCTAATACTTTGATATATTATTTGAAGTCAAGTAAAAAATTTTATTGCTGATAATATTAAATTCTATTAATCACCATAATATCTTTTCACTTTATTGCTAAAAGTACATGTTCATGTAGTTCATGTCACATGATTTGATAACCTTTGCGTACTGTGGGCTCTAATTGCTTACATTATCTATTCATAAGAACAAATTGATTTTTTTTCTATTCTCTTGACCAGTTAGTAGATTAAAATAAAAATCAACTAAAGTAGAAGACACTAGATGTAATCCAAGAACAGTAGATCCTGTCGTACATTGCTGTTTTCTAGGAGGGTCTCGCACTCAGTCATGGCTCCACCCCCCATCAATGTGAAGAGCGTCCCTGGCTCCACTGTTGGAGTGCACTCATTTCCACATGATGACGCTTGTCACTGTGTGGTCACAGACGTGACAGAGTTACAGCTGTTCTTATTTGATCTTGTGAAGATCTCAAGATGTTCAAGGATTCAGTGTGCTCCGTCTTCCCATGCTGTCATTTGTTGTTTGGAAAGGAAACCTAATTTGCAACAGATACAAAACTATTAGTCATTTTGCAGCTTTGCCAAAAATAAATGAAAGTATTAATGACTACATCTCTGAGCAGCTGTTAATAAATCGGAGGAAGACTGCTTGTTAGAGACCACATCAGAATGTAGACTACATGTGAGGTGTGTGTGTGTGTGTGTGTGTGTGTGTGTGTGTGTGTATGTGTATGAGTGAGTGACATTGCCTTTCACCGAGACATCAACAAACGTTCCATATATCATCAAAGCCAAATGGTGCTCCCCTATATCAAAGGAATCGCCACCTGTCCTGTTAGCATATTTAGCATTTTAAACAGACCTGTCCTTGTTACATTGGAGCTGTAATTATTTAACGCTGTATTTTTAAAGCAAGTTACGCTGGTTGACATTTTGTATGTCCAGAGAGTGGCTTGGGACAGCCTTTAAACACTCACTTTAAAATGTTACAGTCCTTTATAACCTTTCTTTCCAAATTGAAAACTAGGGCACGACTTTATTTGTTGTAAACAGGTTTGCTTAGCCCTTCTGAGAGAAAAGCCTCTCACAGTGATTTCCATTCATTCTTATGTGTGCATGGCCAAACTAATAGAAAATAGTCACATGTTCACTTTAATTAGAATGTATGCATTCCATATTTGTTTAATTGGAATACATTTAATTATATATGTGTCCTAATTAAAAAGAACATTTGAATAACTTCAAGGGCTAGAGATAGTTAGAGCAGAATAATTGGAAGCTTCCCACATTTGCGACATAAAATGGCTTTTAAGGGGTTTAATTTTCCCATTCTACACTCTACGACCAAATTACTGTATTTTATAAAACCACACTGTGCGCAAATTGCCAATGCTCGTGGCTCCTGTCCTTTGGCATCCTGAAATTCTAACCTTCCTTGCCAAGATTTTAAATGAATGACTGGAGAGGGTTATTTTAAGTTATGATGATACCAAATAAATTAGTCACTAGCCAATTTGAATTTTGAGCTGTCGCTTTTTGGTTGGATATGAGGGGCCCGCAGAGAACGAGAGAGTTTACCAACTGGAAATACATTCTGTGTCATTGTATAATAAATACAATTCTAAAACCGTGCTCTCCTCTGTAGCTCTGATCACGTAGGATCCTCTTTTTTCCCCCAGATGAACTGGGTTTTTTCAAATGCCTAGACATGTGCACAGGCTCTGCCCCCAAGGATGGCGGCTGCATGTGGCTGTGGTCACTAATAACAGAAAATTGTTAGCATGTGTGAGCTGTTCCTGCAGCCCTTAACTGAAATAAATTTGTGGTCTGGAGTCCATCTCCTTAAGGACAGGTGTCTGTTCACAGTTGGCACTCTCCAAATTGGCCTAGTGATTAAGTGGGCACGGACACAGCTCTAACCTTTAGCTCCCAGAGATGGGTCCCCTAGGAAATGATTGAGGGGCGCCTGCAGAGCCTACCACAGCAGCTTGAGTCACTCCTGCAGTCTGCATTGTACCTTCATGACAGAGCATTTGGGGATGCCAATGCAATGTGCTCCTGTGCCAGAATACTTCCCCAGTCACCAGCCCTGACTCGTTAGTGGGGGTCACTGGGAATGCTGCTGCTGCTGCTGCTTTCGAGCCTGGGTCTTTCTGTCTCGAGAACAAGAGTACGTCAGCAGGAAGCCGCTGTCAGCTAACTGTCTAGAGGAGTTCAGCAGGTGGACAAGTTCGTTTCGGCATTCCCACTAAATTCATCTGCCATATCCGAAATCCCTGAAGTTTCCAGCACTGTTTTTTGTGTGTGGAATCTCAATCAGATCAACTCGATCACAGCAGAACAGAAATTATCCTTCATTATAAATTTTAATGCCCACATATCTGCAGTTAAAATATTTACCTATAATATGTAAGAATCAAATATTAAGCACTTAATTATCACTTTAGCCATTTTTTCAGTTATAAGACCAATGCAAAATAAATAAAAAAGTAATATGAAACTTGTTCACATAGTTGTTGGTTTGTTTTTTTAATCAATTTTTTTATATCCAGTACTTTTTTTCTCTCACTGTTTCTCTTTGGAAATAAATACTTTTGTCATTTCATATTGATTTTGTTTGTGTACCAGGCTACAGATGGGAATTTACCTTTGTTTATTTCATATATTTCTGATCAATTCCAACTCATACCCAATTATATTACACTAAATTAACATAATTCAGCAGATGTTGATATTTAAATGTTTTCTGGCATTCATATCTTAGACAGCTGTATTAGAGCTTGGGGAAAAGGCAAACATTTAGAGTTAAATGCTGAACATATGCTTAAATTACTAATTAGAAAGATGGAATGAGAACTGTACATTCTCCTTCCTAAGGACAATAAACCTCAGATAAAGATTTTTGTAATTTTTTCTTAATAGCAGGTTACAGTATAGGCATGCTCCCAAACCAGAAGACACAGGCAGGCTTCGTGGGTAGCTTAACTGAATTTGAAATTTAGTCTTTAAAATTTATGAACTGTCTGTTTCCCTGAGTCTGAGAGGTGACTCCATACTTGTAAACTTAAGGGCCAAAAGATAAAATGGTGCTTGGGGTAGAAGTGATTTCAGTGTGTTATCACACACACACAAAATGTTCGTATGGAGAAATGCTGAGAAAAGTTGAAACTCCTACCCGCTTATCAGCTAGCTCACTTATACAATAAGTGTGCGAGGGCTAATGAATCCAAGTGCACCAAGGAAGTACAAATGGCCAACACGTGAAAATGTGTTCAACATCTTCAGCCCATCAGAAAAATGTCAATCAAAACTTCACTGAAATTCCAACTTAACTCCAGTCAACATGGCTGTCGAAGAAAACAGATGGCAGCAAATGGCGGTGAGGATGGCAGGGAGGAGAGCCCTAGTACATCATCACATTTATTTAACAATAAGAGTAATTCATTAACAAGTATGAATATACATGCTCCTTTTGTGTATATTCTCACCAACTGCAGATCTTAACTGTCACATTATTTAAACTTGAATGTGCCAGTTCTGTTCTCTTTTTATCATCATATACTTTTATTCTTTTTTCTTCTTTTGTTTTGGTTTGAGTTTTCTGGGGGGGTTGTTTTTTGGTTTTGGGTGATTGTTTGTTTGTTTGTTTGTTTGTTTTTTCTGGTTTTTTGAAACAGCCCTGGCTGACCTGGACTTGCTTTGCAGACCAGGCTGGCCTGCAACTCACAGAGATCCGCCTGCCTCTGCTTCCCAGGTGCTGGGATTACAGGTGTGCACAGTCGCACCTGGCAGCATATGCCCATTTTACAAAATCATGTGTTTCCTTAGGATCTATCCAGATGTGTGCATCTTGAACTTTGAACTCACCCATTACGTTACATGACTGCTTCTTGCTGGTTGCTCTACTCTTTTCCAATGAAATTGCTCCCACATTCATGACTTCTTAAAATGTACATTTCACAAATGAGACAAGATAGTGCTGTTCCCCCTTTGAGAAGTTAGCTTTGTGGGGTGCTTCCTGGTTCCCTGTCCCTGACCTGTGGCGTGTTAGTCTTTATTAACCCCTTGTGCGCCATACTCCATGTTCACTCTTCCAGTGGTACACACAGAGGCTGACGCTCATTTGGCTTTTGTGGACGACACTGCAGTAAACCAAGGAGTGTGTGTATGCTGTAGTGTGCTGTCGTGGATCTCTGTGTGTGCCCAGGACTGGCGTATCAGGGTTCACCTGATTTTACTTGTAGAAGCTCTGTAATGACTTACAGTTACTTATATGTCCACCGGTAATGTGCCAGGGCTCTCCTCCTCGCCATCCTCACCACCATTTGCTGCCATCTGTTTCTTCCTGACAGCCATGCTGACTGGAGGAAGCTGGAATTTCACTCAAGTGTCGATTGCCATTTTTCTGATGTCTGAAGATGTTGTGCACAGTTTCCTGTGATAGCCATTTGTACTTCCTTGGTGTTTAGGTTATTAGTCCATTTACTGCTCAGAGTATTTGACACGTTCTGACAGAGCGTCCCAGTAACACCATCATGCTGACTGTGACAGTGAAGGAATATATTAACCTGCATGAACATCCCATTCATGCGGGATGATTTCATCTTGGATGATTTTCTCCTTTAATGACTTTAATTCCCCTACACTTATGAACTCTTCTTCCATGCATATCCTGTTTGTTTGTTTGTTTGTTTTTAATTTGTTGTTGTTGTACTGCCAGCTCCCCATGCTGACCCCTCAATCATTCTTGTGCCTCTTCCAAGCATTTCATTTCATTTTATTTTTATTTTGTATGTTCGTCTGTTTTTTAATTTGGGGGGTGTGCAGGTGGAAGCCAGAAGTTCTACGTTCACTGGGGCTGGACTTGCAAGTGCTTGGAAGCTGCCTGATGTGGGTTCTGGAAAGCAAACTTGGGCCCTCTGCAGGAGCAGCACATACGTCTAACCACTGGGCCATCATCTCTCCAGCTCTCCAGACACTTAATTTTAATATATCTTTCCTTTGTTTACACATAAGTGAGTCAGCAACTCTGTTCTGACTTTCCTGTATACCCTTAAGTTCTTTGCATTTTTTGGTAACTAAAAATATGCCAAAGCATGAAGCATTCTTTTTTTTACCACATACATACAGCTATCCATGGGAGAAACTTACTGAGTGCATACCAAGAGTCACACTGACTTACCCTCACATTGGCTTTGTGAGACTTGCTGTATTCCCTTTCCCACTCTCCAGAGAGGGAAAGCCATGGGCAGTGGTTGCATATTGCCCAAGGTGGCAAACAAGCAAAAACTGTACTTGTCTTCATTAGCTCCCCTAACCACTGTACAAACTGGGGAGGGCTGGAAGGCTGAATACAGAACTGACAAAAGTTCCCTCAGTTGAAAAAGAAACCCTCCTTTCCTTTGTGTTTTGTTTTGTTTTTTTTGTTTGCTTGTTTTGTTTTTTACACAGAGTGTAGACTGAGTCCCTGTTCCTCAGCTTCCTGAATGCGAGGAGTGTAGGTGAATGCTGCCACAGCCAACTCCCAATGACAGCTGAAAAACTGAGTGTTAATGGTGTATTTTAATTCTCCTTGTTTAAACTACCCTGAGCAACAGATCTTCTGATTATCCTCCTTTTCATATGAAGAAAAAGAGAAAAGGGCTAAATAATTTCCCTAAGTCAATGGTAGGTAATTTATCAGTGAATGTATTTTGTTTCTCAAATCGTATTTCTAATCCCTGTGAAGCTAGTTATCTTGAGCTAGTTCTGTGATCAGCTTGCGCTTATAATGTGTGACTTCAGTCCCCCCCATGGTATGTAGGGTGGGGCAGTTGGCAGGGGGTTAGATGGCAGTTAACCTGCCTCCTTTCTGAAACCTTAAATCTTGTTGTTGTTTTTTTTTTTTTTTTTGCAACCCTGCTTAGTCTTCTACCATAACATCTTAAAGACTATTAAAATCGGCTTATTTGTGTCCAAAAAAGTGAAAACCTTTTGAAATCACAACTCACTGGAACATCTAGCCTGTAATAACTGAGGTTTAAAAAAATGTAACCTTGTATGTCTGCTGGAAGTATATAAGGGAGAAAAGAAAGGATGGTTATAATTGAAAATGGTTCTTTTACCAAGGTATATTTCTTCCTGAGCATTGAAAATAAATCTTTAAATACAGTGAGTAATATACCTGAATTAGGAAAGATATAAAGAAATTTTGACTCAAATAGTCAATGTGAAAACTAGTCCTGAGAGTAAACTGACATGCTGTAGCTTTCCATGTATTTTTATTGCAGTGAATTTGAAGAATCCTACCATACTTTGCCTCTTGATCATATATGCTTACCTAAACCATTATGGAGGAGAAGGCACTAAAAGCGTTCCTTCCATGAACCTACTCCGAAATGCAAGATGATACAGAAATTCCAACACAAGAGAATTAAGGTGCATGCATGTAGTCTAAAAGCTGCTAAAGTGAACACACAGGCATTAAACCCCACAGCCCATGACACTCACCAGAGTAATCTCAGTTGTTCTGTTCCATAAGTAAGCCCCTACATGTTAGTGAAATTGGAACCGAGAAAAGTATAAATTGTTCATAAGAGAAAACTCTTGTAAGCTCTGGGCATGCCTAGTTAAATTTCATTCAGTTACTATTTTATAAGCACATATTATTAGCAAGGATGCACTTGCTGAGGGTAATATTCCTTGCTAAATCAAATGTGGGTTCCACTGCCTTCATTGCATATAGTCTATGCTGACCATTCGGCCATGCCTTGATAACTGTTTTTTCCCCCCAAAAGCTGAGCAATTATTTCTGCAGCAGGAACCTAAAAGGCTTTGTAACAGAGGTGGCAGGTCAGTTGTTTCCAATAGATTTTCACTAGCAAACAATTTAAACAAGATTCAGTTAAGATTATTTTCACGTGGCAGCACTAACATATTCCAAAACAAACATCTATTTACATACAGGTTTCGGGCATTCCATTCTATTAGTCAAACTATATCAGTATGAAGATTAAAGTGGCTGCCATGTTTTTCTTTGCTTTTGTGTGCCCTCTTACTGAGCAAAAATGCACTTTAGACAGTGACATTACTGTGACTCCTCTGAGCAGGCGCAGTCACTGGCCAGGGCATAAAACCAAAGCTGAGCTCAGTCTAAAGCCAGTGTATCCCAGCCCAGTCATGCAAAGAAATTACAGAGGGGGCCATCTCACTCTTCATTTTGGTTAGCAAGTAAAATGTTGCAGACTGTTAATTATTAAATGTGTTTGAGTGAATTTAAATAATAGTTGGAGAAATACTTTTCTTAAACACCTGCTTCATTGCAGTGTTGGCACAGGTTTCTAACGCACGACAGCAGCTCATTAGGTTCTGAGAATTAGAATGGCTGTCGACCTTGAAGAGGAAAATCCCCCTCCTGTGCACTGAGTGGGCTGTGAGGAGAAAGAACCAGCTCTCCAAGATGGGCAGAATTAGGTAGGAAACAGGGAGGGCAATCTGAAAAGTAAATAAAGCATTTCTGCCCGAAGTTAACACTAACATCCAACCCTGGTGACTAGCAGAGATCCTATGGGAACCAGACAAGCATGGAACACATGCTCCCATGCTGGCCCCTCTGGTGCCAGCAGCTCTTCCCTGCAGATGGGAATGTCTTCACCGGCAAACTCAGAGGCTCCGGTCATTACGTGGCCCGGGTATGGTACCAACTGCTGTTCCCGGGATGGTGTAGTGTAACAACGTCACAGAAGGAGAAAGCTCCTCTTGATTTAGATGGTACACACGAGACATGACACAGTGCAAATACCAGTCCCTCTGGTTGTCATAGGTGCCCACCACCAAGCCAGGCTTTCTGTAATGCACAGAATACACCATAGACAGTATAACATGTCTATGCTGCAGAGTCCTGACTGAGAGAAAATCCACAGCAGGCTCACCTGAAAATGTCAGCGGATTTCAGACACAAGAACTTGGGAGCTTTTAAGTCTGAGATAAAAAAGGGTGTTTTGTTCTCATGTGCTATAACATAAGTAAAACAAACAGAGCCAAGTGCTGAAGAAGAAAGCCTTTTCTGCTAACTAGGAGACAACTGAATTATTATTTTAAATGACCGCTATTCTTTCCTTATAGCACATTGATAGAATTGTGTGCATATATGATGGTCACATGCTTGTGTGTTGTGTTTAGGGACAGCAGTGAGCATGCCTCTAGGTATATGGTATGGTGGCATGTATGGCTTGAATGAATTATGTTTACCTTTCCTGTGCCCAAGGCTTCTTACCTGCAAAGGTGGCATGGTAATATAGTAGGAGCAATAAACTGTCACTTTGTATGCAATCTGTGCCACATATTTTACATAGGGATATCTAAAGTCTTCCCGCCAAAGTTTTGAAGTCCATGCTAGTCGACATGCTTTCTGAATGTATGGAAAGCAAGGCAAAGAGAAGTGAAGTGGCGTGCTAAAGGCTTGTGAGCATCCTTTGCCAGCATCCACAAATATGGCAGCCAAGGCTCTTCTTCACAGATATATATAGCAGGCAGTCTGAAATGGGAACAGTAAAGGGAACAGGCCAGTCGACCCATGGCGACTAAAGTGACTCCCAGCCTCTACAGCCGTAAGCTTGACAACCTTGGATAGAAAGTCACCCTCTGCCCAAAGAACAGCGTTTATCAAATCATGTTTTAGTCTGTCTGTGATGTGTCTTCTTATAGGCTTATTGCAAAAAACATCCTGTAATAATGAGAAGGAAAATCCCCATGAATTGCCAGCACACAAAAGTAGTCAACAGCGTGTCCCTCCACAGTTCTCAGAACTTTGCCCCCATGCATGTGGCTTCCCTCATTTGTGTGCATTAGTTTCGGTTCTGGTGGAGAGACGTTACACAATTGACACGCTCAAGAGTACAGCAGTCACTGTTGGAATATGGGATGTGTAGATACTTGGAGGGCACTTTGTCCAAACTTTAAAATTTTATTGTTCATCATCTCGTAGTATAAGAAGACCCTATCTAAATATGTGATATTTAAAATATTATGTAAAAACGGTGGTTTCTTGAGACAGTCTCCCAGGTTGACCTAGAATTCACCGTGTAGCTGGCCTTTAACTTAACAACCGTGCTCCTGCCTCTGCGTGCCGAATTGCACTTGTGAGCCACCATGTATAGTAAGTGCGCTGTAGATGGCCAGTTTCAGTCCTCTGCTCCTGTTATTCAGGAAACCCTCTTTGTTACTGGATCTACCCTAGGAAGGACAAGAGCTGTTGCTGGGATGGCACACATGTGGACATTCCACAGTTGATTCTGGAGGGGCCTTGCCATGATGAGCAGGGTAAGCTGGCTCCTGCACAGCCATCAGGTACAGGAGAAACAGTTGGGAAGAAAGAGGGTTAGATCAGGACTCAGTACCTGGGGTGGCTGAACCACTGACAGGACAGGTCTGTCAGCAGCAGCTGAGAGGGGCTGTGTGCTGGCAGGGGAGTCCATGTCTGGGGGAGAGCTCGGGACAGCAGGATGCAGGATCAGTGCACACAAGCTGCAGAGTCTCCAGTAGGAGAGGCTGCCACTGGAATCTTAGAAAGAACTCCTATCACATGCTCCTGGTTTGGGTTCAGGATGTGAACATCTGGGAAGGTCCAGGCAGTGGCCTGTTTTTGAAGGAACTGAGATATGGGAAGATTTACAGTGAGATACGATAAAGCCAAAGACAGCATGAGCCCTGTCACTGTAACCAGTTACCTTCTTTCAGGGCTCTGACCTAAAACCTAACACATTCAAGGAGACTGCATGGGATAGAGGCAGAATATAGAGCCAAGAAACCAGGGTATGAGAGAGAGAAAGCATCAGAACAAGACTAACAGTTCCAAATAGACTTGCTTTGCACGACATGGGAAACTTGACACAAGAAGGGGCTAGAGATAGCTCTGTGGATAAAGGGCTTTGTACCAACATGAGGACAAGAATGTGGACTCCTCAGTACCCATGTATAACCAGGTCTAGAATCCTAGCTCCCGGGAGATTCCCTAAGACAAGCTGCTGCCTCAGCTAGACTCACTGAATTGGCAGCTTGGGGTTCAGTGAGAAACCCTGACTTAATGAAGAGCAGGTGAGGACACGAACCGCTGGACTACACACGCATGTGCATCGCTCTTCACACACGGGGGCAATGGGATGAAGGGGACGAAAGTCCTTCAAAAGAAAACACTGAAAAACAAGCATTTGAGTCTAGTTGCTCATTCTTTGTGTGCAGGGGCCCAGGAGGAACAGAGCTTGAGCCCACCGCTGTCTTTCAGCTTAATCTGTGGAGACATGTTGCCACTGGGTAAGGGGGAGGAGGGCCATTTGATTCCAGAGAGGGACGGTCACACTGGGCTGCATCTCCCGGTGGTGTCCGTCCCTCTGCCACCCAGGCTCTCCTCTAGTGACACTGCAGACCTGCCTCGCTTCTGTGCAGCTGATGCCCTGTCCAGGCAGATATTGTCCTAGCTGACAGTGAGCGTTCTTGCCAAATGCCAGGGCCGTGGTCACATCTGCTTGCCTCTCTCTGCAGCTTGTCCCAGACTGCTTGGGAACACACTGTATCCAGGGGCAGCTTTCACGAGGCCTAATGCTCTAAAGAGGTTCTCTTTGTAAACGCGTGCAGCGAAGAGACAAGCTCCTGCTGTCTTGCCTTTAGTAGTATTGTGTTTGACGTGGCCTTCCTCAGTGCTGTCAGCCCTGTCCAAGCCATGCTGTCCCTACAAGGTGCTTCTCTGTAGGGTGTATTATCATTGTCTTGTTTTGGGTGTTTCTGTTGGTTACTTTTTTTTCCCTCCAGATGATAAGATGTTCAGTTTCCAACAGTCACACCATCTGAGAAGCTGGCCTGCGGTCAACAGTGGGGATATGTCAGCCCAGGCTGCTTCACCAGCAAAACAAAACCAAAAGGCTTCCAGGATCCTAGTTTTCTTGTTTAATAGACTACCTTGTGGGAAGCCTCATCTCCAGTCATTGTCACATTCTCAGCAGAGAAATGCAAGCAGGGTTATTCCTTTGTCCTTTTGTATGAGATGACAGGAGAATCTAGACTGCAGCGTAGACTCGTCCCTATATGAAAACAACACCTCCTGAGAACTTGAGGTTGCTGAGCAAAACCTTGAACCACCCTATCTCCTTCCTTCTCTGCCCAGGCAAATTCTGTAGCTGATTCTACAGTGTGAGAAATGAAGTTTTAAAGGCAAAGTTAACTTGGGAGAGTGTTAAACATCTAAATGCTTGGGTTATGAACACCTGTTTCAAGAACAGTGCTGAGAAGGAGACAGCAGGATTAGTAGTCAGGGTGGATGCTCAAAGGGTAACGTGATTGGTGCACATGGCTGAGGATCCCTAACACCCAAGTCAGAAGTTGAGCATGAACTGTCAGGTCTGTAACCCCAGGGCCTGGAAAGGAAGGCAGGTGCCCAGGACTCACTAGCCCCCTGGCGTAGCTGAAACAGTGACCTCACTGAGAGAGCCTGCCTCAAAGAATAAAGCGGAGAGTGATAATGACACCGGACATTGACTTCTAGCCTCCTTGCACACATGCACATCCAAACCCATGCATGTACCACACACACACTAAAAGAAAAGAAAACCAATTTCCACTATTTTCTTGCTTTCAGAATGATCTCTTTCTTTCCTTCTGCACTGTAGCCGAGTTTGTCTGGTATCAGCTCTAGAGAAGGCAAAACTGATTCTGGGCTTTGGCAAAGAGATACCAATTGGATAGAACATGCGAAAGCTGTTCTATCCAGGAAGGTAGCTCAGTTGTTAAAGTGACTTAACGTCTGAGGATAAGCACCTGAGTGCAATTACCCAGACAGAACAGCAGGGCATGGCAGCACATGACGGTAGTCCCACTGCAATGGAGCCTGAGACAGGTGGGTCCCCAGGGCTCTAACCAGCCAGTCTAGCTGAGTTGGTGAGTTTTAGGCCAGCAGTGAGTTTTCTTTCAAAAAAGAAGATGGGCATTTTCATGAGGAACTTCAATCTGAGGTAGACTTCTGTCCTCCACATATGGGCACACACATACGTGCATACATGAACACACAAGTGAAAAGGGGGAAGATACTTTTTCATAAAAAAAAAGTAACCATCATGAGAACAGAAAATGGAAGTATTGGAGTTTATGGACTTCATTAATGGGGGAAAATAAAAAGCAGCTGGTACTGGGATTTTGAAGGAAAAGCCTGAGAGGCACAATACCATGTGGAAAGGAAGAGGGCCATTTCTCTCATGAGCTTGAAGCTGCTTTTCGCTTGACCACTTGGCCTTCATGACCATTACCTTGTCTTTCTGTGGTCAGGAGCTGTTTCTTATTGCTTCCACTCTTTACGCTTGAGAGTTGTAGCTTGTCCTAGGAGAATTAGAATTTGGTGACTAAAAAGACTCCAGAAGTACATTGAAGAAGAAAAGTCCTACAGAGGGTGTGTGTGTGTGTGTGTGTACTAGTATTTAATAGAGATGTCCCTGCCACCCCCACTCTTAATTATTTTATTTTCAACATCCTGTTTAGAGTGAGAACTGAATGCCCCTTTTTCTTTGTATTCTCATCTGCTCTGCTGTCTGCATTTTCACCACCTGTATAAAAGCAAATGCTAAGTTCATAGTGCATACTAGTAAATGCTTGCTGAACTGATTTTGTACAAAAAGAATAGGTCTCTGGGGTTTCCTTACAATGCTTAAAATTTTCTATGGTTTTAAAAAATGAATGTGATCATAACCATTTATTTTTCTTCAGATCATGAGGCAATATTTCCCTCTCCATACAATAAATATGTTATAGTTTTGTGTGACAATAACCATTTGAGAGCAAAGAAAAATTATTTGTTAACTAACTGAACTAATTTTTTTAAATGCACATTTATTCTGTAAAATATGCGCTTAGTACAAAATGAAAGCTAATAGATACGTATTTCTATAAAGCTACAGTGCAGATTTCATGCTGTTTGTTTCTGCCTGCTGTATTATTTAACTCACTCATCGTGGCTGCATATATATTTGAAACACTTTGCTCAAATGTATACAGTTTGCTCAGCAATAGTTTTTCATTATATTTAAAACATAAATATTTTTATATAGGGTATAAATGTCTACCACTGTCTTATCACTTTTTTCATTTCTGAAATACCTGCCAGTTCTCTATTTGGATTCTTTAAAACTGCATGCTGTTACCTCTGTGTAAGAGTGAAAGAGCATGAGCTTTAATAAATAATTTACATTTATTTCTGCTCCTTGCTCTTCAGGCCCTATCCTAACCTCACATCCAGGCTTATGGTCACAGAAATGAGCCTAGAAACTTTTTTTTTTTTTTTTTTTTTTTTAGAAGACCAAAGCTATGTAACTGGCTAACTGGTTCCAGAAAGGCTCACTCTGAGTTCTTGTATATTGTGTCTTTACATATCTGTAACCTGGTTCATGTTAGGCTATTTATGAGCAACAGACAGTCATCCCTGCATTCAACTTGTTCTCCCCTGACTAGTAAATAATTAAACAATTCTAATTGTGTGAGTTATAAGGACAGCATCACCATTTCCTTCCATGTATTTAAAATGTTTTAAAAGAATTCACTGCTGCATAACATCCTAAAAGAAATTGATCATACTTTTCCTGTAATAAATGTCGTCCTGACAGTAAAGCATTAGCAACCCATTGATAACCTAGCAACAATATTGTGATCTCTTTAGATAATTAATCTTCGCTATTTTCCTGTCAGAAGCAACAGTGCTTGATTTTATGTTGAGCCAGAAAGATTGCCAGTTTTGAAAATTAAAAAGCATTCCTTTTATATTATTCATCCCAGTAACAATTTATGATGGTGCATTTAGCTGCTGAACGCTTGTCAACAAACGTAATTATGTTTCGATATAAACAAGATTGGTGGTTTTACTATGCAGCTCCATCTTTGGTGAGAATGTTTTGATTTAGGTTCAGATTATACAAGCTGGATATTTATGTGTCATTTTCTCCTCCTTTGTTAATAGTTTTTATTTCTTCTGATAATTACTTGTAGGCAAACAAGCATGCATTTAGGATCCTTGTGCACAGGAGACATCAAAAGGAGAAGAAAAGCTGCCCCTTTGCCTGGACCCACTACAGCAGGTAAAACAAAACGGGTTGGGGTGGATCACAAATGCAGAGCACATAAATCACCACAGATAAAACATAGGAGATTCATAATTACTCTTTCTGCAAGAGAGGCATGGCTGCATGAAACTGTAAGGCAGATCATTTGCCTTTATGTTAGGGTATATAGCCCATTCATTGTATGAACCTTGCAAGTAGCTGACCAATGAGACATGTGCTGTACACCCACCCAAATGAGTGGGCTGCACAAAGATACAGAAACCTCCAAAGTTGTGTCTTTGGCTAGCTTGACGAAATTTTCAGACTTGTAGGGGAAACAGGCCATCAGCAGATGAGATGATAAATAGCTCACTACCTAAGACTATGTGATTACTAGGTCTGAGCAGTATGTGTTGGACAGACACTATGACTGCTAAAGCCCACTTTTCCCATGGCAGTGCCCTTAGCATCTTGGGAATGTACATATTTTGCAGATAGATGAAGACCTCCTTTGGCTCTTGTGCCTACCTCTTACCTCCTACCTGTGTCTCCTTTTCTGAAACAACATGCATGCTTTTCGAGATAGAAGCTGAGCAGTGTTGGTACAGTTCAGTACTGCATATGTGGGCCCAGCAGCCGTATTCTAACTAGAACTTTCTCACATACAATGTAAATGAACTTACAGGACAATATTTGTCCTTTTTTGCATTAAGAAATCATGCCTGTGTATCCCTGGAAAAGGCCAAAGACAAAGCTAGAGGACCATGTAGATATGCCATGTACTTATCAAAAGTCATGCCTCAGAAGAAGAAAGAACGAAAGGATGGGGCAGTGTCAAGAGAAAGTAACAGGGAACAGGTCCCATCCAAATGCATCATATGCATTTATAAAGATGGCATACAAAACCCATTAGTTTATACAATTAACATACACTAAGATCAAATGAATGGGAAAAAGATCTCTCCATTGCATTTACTGACATCAACCCAGTTTTGTGTCTGAAATTGATGGAAGATGCCTCCAGCTATAACTGTGGAGAAATGTAGAATATTCATGAAGTACTTGTAAAGTATAGTATCTATATGTAACAAAATACAGCCACATTTTATGTCTAATAGATGTGATAAGTTCTTCCAATCTCTCCTAAGGCTGGGACAGGATTTCTCGATATCCCCATTCCCATTGAGTAGTCCTCTGAACTCTGACCTCAATGGCAGAAGCCACAGAAGGACAAGTTTTAGGAATATTACTAATGATCCTATGTGGCCACAGTAACAAAACAGAAGGCTGAGCCAGGCCCTGACACACAGTGCCTGTGTGGAGTGGAGATGGTGGGTGCTTTAAGAAGGGGTTGCATAGTTCTTAGGACAGGAGTTTTCTTACTTCAGAGCTCAGGGCATCAGAGGACACCATTTATACAGAGTTAAGATACACACCGTAGCTCTAACTCAAAACAGTCTTTTTTCATAGCTTGTGCCAACATCTTCCACACGCTGTACTTCAAATCTGTTTGAGAGAAGATTTGAGATTTTTATTTTACTACTAGATTCAGTTTATGAAATAAAGTTCATAGGCATTTAGCGTAAGTGTGTGTGTGTGTTTAGTTACTCAAAATGTTAGGTCACCCATTTTAGGTGTATTTTTCAAACATGTGCAGCAGTTTTTTTCAAAGAGGAAGAAATGTAGGCAGTTGGGGGACAGTCGCTGTTGACCTATCCCTGAGTGAAGGTGCTTATCCACATGCAGTCAGAAAGGCCATTGTGTAAATATATTTGGATAATGAGGTTAGCATGGAGCATTGCCTTGTCTATGAAAATTGCAGTTTTCAAATTCTAGAATAGAGTCAGTCACAGAATAGAGTCCATTACAACTGTAAATTTTTCAGGCTTTACTGGCCTGTAGAATTCCTCTGGAAAGACTATTCCTGCCGAAGAAGAAATGGCTCAGTAAGTGAGAGAAACCAGGACCTAAGTTCACTGATACCCAGCAGCTACCCCGAAAACTAGACACAGACAACTGTGCCTGTAACTCTAGGACCATAGGTGGCAGAGATGAGAGGAGCAGTCATGAGAGTGCTTCACTCCAGCTGCACTCCAGGTTCAAAGAGAGACAGAGGCTCAGGAAGTAAGGTGGACAGTGGTAAGCATATGCGCCCACACACATCACTGTACCCCACACATGTATGCTTTTGCTGTGTTTACAGGTCCTTGCAGACCTTCCAAAAGATACACTTCCCTGAGATACACTCTTGTGTACACCTTTCTGTTAGTCAGCACTGAACCTAATGAGGAAAATTTAAAAATAAATAAAAACTCCTCCTAGGGAAATGGATCAAGACATGGATGGGTTGATATTGCTTGTCATCCTCTCTGATTTGTCTGTCGTTTATTATGAAAACAAACAGCAGATGTAGAAAGGGCTTACCCAAACTTGCTGGAAATGTTTAATTAGGAACCTTTCATTTGCCATCCCACATTGGATCTGTGTAAGTTGATGACTCGCAGCGTGAACAGTTGTGTAGTGTATTCATGTTAAATATGAATGTCTGTAAGACACTGAGCCTATCAGAAATTAAACCTCAGATCTGACTGTGATGCTCCTGAAGTGGAGACAGTCTTCCAGTCCTCTAAGCAAGTGTGCTGAGCAGAATTTAGTGTCTTTCGAAGGCCGCACCAGCCAGCCATGGTATTGGTTGCACATTTATTAATTGTGACAGGAACACCAAATTTATTTCAGCGCCTTAGCTTATTTACTGCTCCTTCACCTTTGTATTCAGTATTGACAATGTAAAATGAATATTGATATGGTTAGGTATTGACTTTTCTAATGTATGGCTTGTTCTCTGCCTCCTTCAAAGTCACATACCAAAGCCAGTGTGTGTGTCCAGCAAAGGATGTAGATTTACTGTTGTAAACCTGAGGAGTGCTGAAGCAGGAGGCCTGATGGCAAACTGAATGTTCCTAGTAGACAGATGCCATCTGTAGAGGAGAGCGAAAGCAGCGAGGAACAGGAAAACTACCGTCACACTTTCTTACAGGCAGTCAGCAGTGTTGGCTTGTGGTCTTCCTTTTTTCTAGACGTCCTACCTAACTAAGGATTTGATGGGGAAAACAACGTTAAATCCTTTTGTTGTGCTGTGGTGCCAGCCACACCTCAGTATCTTCCACTCTACAGTGCTGTTTGCAGCTACTGTTATCTGGCCTGTTGTCAATTACTGTTTTCTTTGATATAACCTAAACCTCTACTGCAAAAAACACTCCTCAAACACAGTAAAAGACTATAGTGTCTTTCCTTTAGGGTTTCATCACTTAAGAAAAGAATATAATTTTACATTATATTTTTATTGAAATTTAAATAATCATTTTCATTTTTTTTTTTTTAATGTAAGTGCAGGGCTGGGAACCACATTCAGTGGGTGAGTGCATGCCGAGCATCGAAAGGCCCTGGCTTCCATCTCCAGTGCCCCGGAATAAAGTAAATCAAAAGCAAATGTGTGAAGTATATATTAGATTGATTTTGCTTACATGAAAACTACATGTAATATTACAGCTCAAATGATTGAAGCATTTGGCAGACAGTACTGTTACCTGCCACATTCTCACTCCATGTCCCTACAGTGAACACTGAGGCCATAATTACCACTCACAGTTTTCATAACTCTGCTAATAATAATAGCCCTGACCTTCTGCTGGCTAGCGAAGGGACTGGGAGGAAGAAGCGAGAACTATTAAACGCCTTCTGAATACAGGCAGGCCCAGATGGAGCAAGCTTGCTTGCTGTTATATGGGAAGCAGCCCGTCACCTCCCCTTCTACTGGCTGTTGATCCAACATCAATACAACGCTTTAGAAGCCAAATTACTCAACACGCTGCCAATTAGGCTCGCAGTCAGCTGGATAGATCAGTGGGTAAGAGAGACCGATGTGAGATTTTCTTCTCTCGAGCCAATTACGCAAGTGAATTGCCCTCCACCACGCTCTACTCTGGGGAGCGCCTGGGAGGACATATCCACTGCAGTAGACTCAGGAGACCCAGCAGTCAGGCTGCAGCCTGGGATGGGAGCAAGAAGTGAATCAGGCTGCATTTGCCACAGCCCCACTCAGCACTTTCGTGGAAAAGACCTTAAGATGTAGCAGTTCTGGGAGCCAGAAAAAAGGGAATCATGGCAGTGGCCTAGGCTATGCTAAGTGCAAGTGTTGGCCTCCTGGGTCTTCCTCTCACAGAACAAGAATGGGAGAGCAGCAGGGGCTTGCCTCCCAGAATCAACCCATGAAAAACGGAATGGACCTTCCCTTTTGTCTTTTTCTAAGGTTTGTATATAGGAATACATCACATTGAGAAGTCAGTGCCCCTTATTTTTTCTTCCAAGTGTAAAATACTGCTTTATTTGATTCTATGTTTATGAACTTAAAAAAGGCACGATTCTAAACAATGAGAAAGAACAAGTTCTTTGCCACTTTATAAGAATATAACTTTGGAAGTAGAGCAACCTCTGCGGGCCTCCATGTTTCTGTACCAGCACTCTAAAATCGCAGTCATACATCGTTTTCACCATTTCACTTAGAACTAAATTTGAACTAAATTGCAATCACATTGCAATTTCCAGATATGCTTCAGATTGGCCTCATTTTTTTTTTCTTTTTTTTTTTTTTTTTTTTTTTTTTAATTAAAGCTGAATTTCTGCAAGCTTTTGTCCCAAAACTCTGTGTAACCAGATGTGTCACCAAGGTCAGCATTAGACCTATGACCTGCGTTCAGCTTATGTACAGGACTAAATTCACTGCCACACTCACAGAAAAGCCAGCGTTGAGCGCCTGTACCAACATGGCATTCTCCCAATACTTGCTCAGCAGCTCCACAGGATCAGGGTGGCCACCCCAGCTGCTGTTTTAAAATTAAAAAATATATATATAGTTTTTTAAAGACTTTGACCAAAAAAATGTTTTTCTTTAAATTTTTTGTCCATTTTTCATTTCATCTATTTTGTCTTTCTCACAGTCTCATAAATGATAACGTTTTTTGTGTACTGATTCAAGCAGGAAATGGAGTTAGCCAAGAACTCTGTCAGATATCAGTTGCTGCTGTTCAGGCTGCAGGCCATGGCATCTGCAGCACTCTGCCTGATTCTGCAGCACAGAGCTATCAGCCCACCTCACTGTCTCTGAATGCCAGCTTAGGTGTGCCGTTGACGCTGCACTGGTTTCTTTCCACTGGGAAATACATGCCAAAGGACACATGGAAATGTGTGTGCGCAGTCTAAAGGACAGTCACAAATTTCATCCAAGTTTCAACCTCATCCACACCAGAACTAGGAGAGTGCTATGTCTGAAGTCCCTTGGGTATTTGTTATTGTCACTGTGCATGCTTAGGTATCCTCCTGTGCCTTGATTTGCCTGTAGGACAGGGTCTATGAGGAGTGGTATAGAGTCCTACCTTTTTTGTGGTGATAGAAAACTGATGGGGGGAGCTGAAGGTGCTGTGTGAGCCATTGAGAATGTTAAGCTGCCATTTCAGCCTCTTTCTAGAAGAACATTGTCCACATTTCAGAACAGAGGCACCCCAGACACAAGGACTGAGCTGGGCCACCACAGGCACCCTCAGGTCTCAAGGAGGACCATCATGAACAGGTCTCTAGTTTCTTTTCTTTATCATTCCTGTGTTACCTGCTTCTATAGCCATTACTGCATGGATCTGTAAGGAGAAGGTGGAAAAGAGTTAAGGGGTGTGGCAGACTGGATAATAAAGAAGAAGAGAGTCATGAAACTAGGCTTAGGGATGTAAGCATAAGGGCCTGAGCTCAGATGGCCAGCATTAGCTGAGTACTGCATCATATAACCCCAGTGCTGGAGGCAGACCAAGGATCCAGGGTCTCACTGGCCCGCGCTCTCTACACAACCTCCGAGCTATCCGAAAGTCAAATGGAGAGTGATAGAAGAACCATCCACATCAGCCTCTGGCCTCTGAGGCATGCACAGCACTTGTATGCATTAGTTACACACTCATAACTGTAAATTCTTAGGAATTTAGGGTACAGCCAGTTGTGGTTTGGTTTGGTTTGGCTTCATTACATTCAGGATTTAGGACAAATGCGAGCTATGCAGAATAAGTTGCATTTTCACCACAACCCATGAGACAATGAAGACTACCCAACTGTGGCGCACTTCCTAGTTTGTAGAACTGTCTTCACATACATGAGCTCATCTGAGCCTTGGCTTTGTAGGAGGTAGACAGTGGACACTGCAGGATGCCTGTGTAATGGATGGTAAAACGAAGGCCAAGCTCTGGTTTCTCAGCCCCAGGTAGATCTTTACCTGTGGGTTCTCACGTTCTCATTTCAGGAATTGTAGGTGAAAATGCCCAGCCAATCCTGGAGAGCAACATCGGGAACCGCATGCTTCAGAGTATGGGATGGACACCTGGGTCAGGCCTCGGGAGAGATGGCAGAGGGATCTCTGAACCAGTTCAAGCTGTGCAAAGGCCGAAAGGGTTAGGACTTGGATTTCCTCTACAAAAGAGCACTCCCACCAGCTCTGCCCCTACGTCGGGAAAACCTGCCTGAGCAGAGAAGCAAGGAAGAGAACCTGCAGCTTCTGTTCCCGTGCCCTGTTGTCCTAACATGATCGTAGAGCTTCCTGGTTTGATGCTGACCTCTGCGTTGCCTCCAGCCAGCTTCCGGGAGCATAGAGCCCCGCCACAGTGCAGTGATAGAAATGGGATTCCATCACAATTCATGGTGCTGAAGTATGAACGTTGACCCTTTACATTTCCTCATAATTTCCAGAAGTCTCTAGATAGGAAGAACAGTTGGTCTTTTATTTATTTTGATCCTAGACGTCAGTTCTTTCTACTGCCTTGCTCGATTCATGCATGTGTGTAATGCCCAGAGAATCTCGAGCACACCCAGTAGGCCAAAAAGGATCGCATTTTTCATGACCGTACACTAGGTAGTTCTGTCTGGTCCCCATCCATGGAGACCTAAGCACATCTGGGAAGGGCTTGGTAAGCTTACATTCCTGGACTTGGGCTCTCCTGAGGATTTGTAGCATGAATCCTCGGTGGACAGAGAGCAATTGGTGTTTCCCTCAGACATTTGACAGATGGTAACCTCGTCCTCATCACCACAGTGCCCTCAACATTCCTCCAGTGCAGAGTTGAACGTTACCTCATTTAGAACGTAAAATATTAGTAAAAGAAAATGTATTTTTCAATTCCACTGACTGAACTGTAAGCCCTGCCCTCCAGATGCCTACCTCTTCCGAAAGGCTGGTGTTTAAGGATCAGCTCCAAGATGAAGAACAGTGACTGAAGCTTTAGTCACTGAAGTAAATGATTACACTCTTGAGTCGGTTTATTTGAAGATTTAAGTAGCTTTCCCGGTAACAGAGATTACTGGCAATGGCCTAACCAACCTCCCAAGGTACAGGAGAAACTGGGGGACCTGTCATTTTCAGATTGAAACACTTACTTTACAATTAAGCAAAACACTATGTTCCTTCCATTCCAATTCTGCGTCATTCACTTAATAATGTCAGAAACTTTAGGTTATTCTTTGTTCAGAAAATACTGATTTGTTATGATCTTCATTAAAAACCCTGATAATTATTATTACTTTACAGTGGCCTCGATTGGTCCAGTAAAGGTTGAGATAACCCATATAAGGGTAGCCTGGAACAAAGGCGTGTGACTTCAATTTTGTAAATTGAAAATAATTTTAAATTTTTTTTTTTTTTTTTAGGCATAGGAAGGTTTCAGTAGTTAACAGACCTTTCCTACATGGTCCCCTATCAAAATGCAGCCTTCACAGTCTGGCAAACATTTGCATTTCTTCTAGGAACTGTCTTAGTTGGGAGAATTGTAGTAAGAAGTAGGCTGGCTCAGACAAGACAGATGGACACTGAGCGCTTTTGGAACTCTTGTGTTGGGCAAAGCACTGCTGCTTGTACAAGTTGGTCAGAAAATTGGCGTTTTTAACAGTTGTCCTCCCAAATGCTTATTGTACGCACATAGGAGGGAGGGTGGAAGACACTGTAACAATTGTAGTAGTATACTGTACTCAAGGGTCTCTTCCAAAGTTGTTTGCATTTCTTTGTTTGAACTTCATTTCTTGAAGGTCTTGTAAAGCCCTGGGATTTTTAAAGGCTTGATTTCGAGCTGATGAGACACGAAGAGGCCAGTGCACGCTTAGCTCTGAGCTTTGGAGGATGTGGCTGCTGTGATCATTTTACCTTGTTCTAGAGGATGCACGGGAGCATCCCACGTGCTGAGCCAGGGCGGCCTGCATACTGGTCCTTCTGCACGCTTTCCATAGGTACCCTCCAGACGGTGCGAGCCTTCTGCCCTGGCTTCTGCGGAAGGTTCGTACTGAGCTGCTGTAACACCAAAGTTCCACTTTCACACTAGAAACTTCTTGCCTCACAGAACAGTTTATATTGTACAAGTGTTTATCTGTTTAGAGTAGAAGATGAGCACTTAAACAGTAAAAGAGACAGCTCCTACCCCGCCCCGTCTGCCCACAGCCACCCTTTTACATTCAAGTCCTTGTAAAGATCTGCAAGGTGTTACACTCTGTTACTCCTTAGAGTGAAGTAAACACAATTAAAATAGGAAACGTTCATGTAAATCTAATGTCTACTTGTGACATGAGTCCCGCTGTTTACATTTAATAGAGATTAATCAATTTTTGTCAGTTCAAATCAGTTCACGGAGCCCACACCATCAAAGGAGTTCATGTTTTTAAATGTGTCCTTCATATTGCTTTTAAATGGTATTAGGAGACGTCCTCAGCTTCCTCTTGAATCCACCCTGCTGCTCTGCAACCTAATCAGTTAAGGTCTCTTTCCTTCCCATCCACCCCCCACAGTAGCCAAAGAATAAGAGTGTGGCTGTGTGTGCAGTGTGACTCCACATTGTACGCATTTGATGCCAGTCGGATGTGGGCTGCAGTCATTTTCTGCCTTCCCCTTCCTTTCCTAAATAAAATGTGTATGGCTGCATTCCCCTCAAAATCATTTCCTTAGAAGAGGCCAGCTATTCTACACCCACCTCTATTCCCAGAAGTTGGGAGATTGGGTTAGGAGGATTGCCATGAGTCCAAGACCACGCTAGTCTGTAGAGTGACAGACAGGAATGCAGGACAGAATTCCAGGACAGACAGGAATGCAGTGGGAGAACCTGTCTCAGTAAGTATCAAGTCCACTGCCGAGTGCAACTTGAATTACTTCATGGAGTCCGTGCTGCTCATAAAGTGAACACAGTGGCTTGGGACTCTTGACTATAGTGATTAAGCAGACAAAAAGTCGAGGCGGCAGGGTTAAATGCGCACATGTGGGCAAGTGCATTTGTGGCTACGTTTGCGTGCAGTGTACAGACCTGATGGAGAAATTCTGCCCTTCCTTCAAGTTTAACATTTCAAATTGGTATTCAGTGCATTTCATTTTGAGCACGTTTCATAAGAGAATAATCATTGAAATACTTTTAAAACCATTTTAACTTGTATTTTGTCTTTCAGAAAAAGAAATGATCTACATTGGTACTATAAAATGAAGTTGTTAGCAAGGAATACTTTGACTTTTTTTGTAGAAAATTGTTATTCGTTCAACAAAGAAGTGAAAGAATAAAGCCCAGTGAGAACATTATTTCAGAAGCCATCATCTGCGTAGTTCCTTCCTGGCCCTCCTTTATTTCTGCTTACTTCCCTCTGTGTGCTCAGTCTTGTGGTAGTTGGGATTATGTCTCTGGCCTTCTGCACTGCCCTGGACTCCGCTGGATACTCCTCCAGGCCTCCTCTCCTCACTTCAGAGTAATGGAAACCAGGGGTAGAAATACTGTGAAAACACTCATTGGGTGTTTTGTTCAGTGGTAGTGGAGCCTACACGAGGCTCTGGGCTTGACTCAACCTAGTGACATACAGTTAACATTCAACGGTCATTTCCAGTATCCGCCCCACAAATTTATAACTGATTGTGAGCTGTCCAACCACACTTGTGTTTTTGTTTGTTCTGAAACTGGAATGGACCTACCTTCTGCTCTTTCTCTCCCCCAGCAAGGCTTTCCTTCTCATGACCTGCTCAGATACTTGGAATATTTTGTAATATCCACAGTTGCATCTGGTTTGCTAGAGAAGACACTTCCCTTTTTGTGGTAACAGAATTTTATCTTTTCTTCCACAAAAGTGGGTACAACAAATGCCTTCATTTGTTGAGTAACAGGTACTAACTATTCAGCTGCAACAGGCTTATACTACTACAAACTCAGCCGACACGTGGACCATGCGGCTCCTGCTGCTGGGTCCGTCCAGGGCCAGGACTCATTACTTTCCACACCTGACACCTTAAGGAGACTTGGATCTGTGTCTGGCCAGTCACTGCCATTAATTGCCAGATTGTGTCCCACTCTTGCCACCGTGAGTCTTATGTGTACGTTAGTAGTGTCACCTGGCTTTGAGTCACCTCATGGTGTAAATCACCCTCAGAGTCTCTGTCCTCTTGCTGCATCAGCATTGTCTCAGCTGTTTAGGCTTAACTTTTGAGGATCGAGCTTAGGCAACAAGAGAAGGTCACCTATCTGTTTCTGTACTTACTGGCACCCCCACCTTGGTCTGACCTTTCCAGATAAGTCACGCACTTTAGCAGTGCACACAGTTCTTGACTTTTTGGCCAAAAGGTTATTAAAACATGATCCCAAATAGAAACAGCCCAGTTGTTGTCAATTTGTTTGCATGTTGCTACTAAATTTATGATGGTCAGATATAACACGTAGCTATATTTCTAGCACTTGGGAAGTCTAGGCAGGAGAATCAGGAGTGTGAGGCCAGCCTCAGCTACCAGGCAGGTTTGAAGCCAGCCTGGGCTACAGGAAATTCTGTCTCAATAAAAACCAAATTTTTTAAAGTCTATATGAAGATAAAGTCTTCAGAAATAAACAGTTCGGAAACCCCTAATTGAAGTGAGCTCACTCATAAACCAGAACTACACAGTTGGGATGGAGAGATGAACCTAGAAAAGAGGGGAAAAGAAGATAGAGAAGGTTCTACTGACTGCTGAGAAACTGGGTTTCTGGCCTTCTACATTGGCAACTGTAGTTCATTACAGAGTCAATGTAGGTGACCTATGCTTTGTGGAAGAGGGACGTTATCTTTCAAAGCTTTCCGGTGTGTGGGAAGCACTCAGGAACACATGTTAAAGGTCAGAGTCTGAACTGGAAAGCCACAGCACTCCCAACAATACACCCCTGTAGTGTGTGGGGCTCATAGTGACAGTGGCTTGTCCACAAGCCTGGATTCTGGGCTCACATCTTCATATACATACTATGCTTCAATCCTATCATATCTGAGGCCTTTCCTAGTGTGAAAGCGCAGCTTGGTCTATTCCACACAGTCTACTGTCACAGGACAGTACCCAGACTGAGGGAAGAGTTGCCAAGCACACTGGAGCCAGTGCATTCTGAGTCTGAGGCCTTTGTTTCTCCATGAGGCCCCTTAACAACGCAGCTAGAAACGAGCAGCAGATTTTCCCTCCCCAGCGCACTGAGTAATTGTCCGCACCACAGTGACAGATGTGCGATACAGCAGCTTCTTCAGGAAAAAATTAACAGTTTGTCCAGCATGTCAGCTCACTCTTTTTAGTGCTTGGGAGGTCTTGGCCCCATTACGGATGATTTAGAAATTGAGGCAACCAAAGACCAGCTGCCTGTGCTGAAAGCCTTCGTTAGTTGGCCTCATCTGCATTCCAGGACTTGCTCACATCTAGAAATTGGTGGGGCCGTCTGGCCACAAGATGAGTATGGGCTGGCAATGCCTTCATTTGTTGAGAGAGAATAAATGGATTCTCCAGAAGATGAGGAAATATCACCATTACTGGCCAATTTACAGCATTTTATCCGTTCTTCAAACCTGTCACTTGTGTTATTGTTGCATGGCAATTACATAGTGAAACGGAAAGAAAACAAATTCTGGTTACGTATTCAGATGGATTGCAAAATCATATAATCCTGATAAATGCCCATTTATGATACACATGGATGAAAGGTTCATTTTAATTTTGAATGGCTAGCTCAGCTATGAGGAGGATGTAGGATTAAATTCCAGAGAATCTGACTACATCAAACAAATAGTCTTTCTCTTCACTTGTCCCTGTATCCAGGGAGGGGCCAGAAGGCATTTTCACGGACAGCACGGTCTTGACAAAACAGCAGTGCATTGAGAATTGCATTATCAGAAGAATAAGAATTCTTGGAGTGCATCTTGCTCTGGGGACCAGTCTCTCCCAAGGGCTTCTTGGGAAGCCAGAAGACTTGAGTCAAGAGCCATCATGAAGAATAACCCATAGTTTTTACCACCTATCTAGTCTCATCGGTCCCTTACAAACCTGAAGTCCTGTGCTGGTCTTCATGTTCCCCTCAGCTGCTATTTACACATTGTCATCCACAGAGTGGGGAGTGGGGTGGGGACAGGAAAGCTGACGGACCTAGGCCAGTATTTATTAAATATTCATCACAGATTCGAATAAAACAAATTGGAAGTCATGATAACAGTCAGTTGTCCCGTTTCTAGTTTTTATGTGAGCAGACAAGAAGGCAAAGTGGCCTATCTGGGTTGCTATGGGACTCCTGAGCATTCTACCATGGTTATAATTCTTTCCTGAGACTTAGTCTTGGTCCCATAAGGCACCCCTTTATCTTATAATAAATGTCCCTTTTTTTGCACAGGCTAAATTAAGAGGCTTCCTGTTACATTCATATAATACTAATTCTCTGCTGGATGTTGGATAATATTTAAATGCATTATAAAACACTGAAAAGTACCACTATACTTGACCTATTGGATTCTTTCTGATTGTGCAGTCAGCTAAGAATGTATAGTTTTAAAGGCACGATTATACCTTCTAATGCTTTAATAAAGTTCTATCTTGTGGCAAAAGAGCATGTTAAAGGACTCCGCCTCATATTTCCTTTTTATTTTATTTTTTTTAAATTGAGCCTGACTTCCTCAAATATTAACCCCACCATTCCTATCTACAGGGATAAGCCCATTATTTCAAAGCAAGACTAAAATTGGAAAATAATCCGAGTGCTATTGTACTTTTTAAATATGTTAATGGGTGTATGATATGTGGCATTTTTCACTGAACCGTTTTATAGTTTTTACAGAGTAAAATGGAGCATAGCAAAGCTGTAAAAAGCATTTGAACCCACGTCCTTCAGTCTTCCTGTCCTGTCTTGCGGCTTCTGGGTCCTCACAGTCAAGGAGCTAACCCCACAGGTGCTTTGATTCCCTCAGCAGCTCCCTATTCACACACCTACCTCTCCGCCTGCTTCTAACCTGTCCCATAGGAGGCCCCGGGCTCCTCCCATCAGAAGGAAGCAGCCAAAGAGTAAGTCAAGTTACAGAGGAGGAGTGGCCAGGGGTTGGAAGACCTGAGTTCGCATCTTGTCCACCCTGCTTCTGTCAAGAAACGCACCTCACCTCTGGTTTCAGAGTCAAGATTTACAGATGAAGAAGCTAGATGGGACAGAGAGTTGACATTGTGAGTGCTGCCCCTGCGCTGGGGATTGAATGCATCATTGTCCAGTGAACTTCACAGAGTGTTACCACTTCTTGCTGGTCCTGCTTGTTTATAAAGACTAGATGGTGCTTCCTTAATGCAGTATAATTAGAAAAAGTCTCATTCCTAAATGACCAGAAAGTCCAATTTATGTAATATTTATATATAATGCTCTGATGTTTACAAATTAATATTGAAGACAGGATTTGTATGTAAAGTGATATTCTAAATGTTTATAGTGTATGGTATCAAAAGCTTTTAAAATATTTTTATACTATTTTACCCTATAACTTATGTGTAGTATTACCTTTAAAATACAATATAGTATGAAAGCATTCTGTCCTAGCTCATTTACGGGTAAAATAAATTCAGAATTGATAGGGTCTATATGTGAACATCTGACAGTAGCCCCTGACATACACACCTCAAAACAGGTTGGTCTCGTGTTCACAGAACTGCTAACTGGGCAGTATGGTTTTGGCCAGGCTCTCAAGATTTCCCAGAACAATGAAGAAAGGGTGGGTTTTTTAAAGAGCTGCAGTCTGGGGCCACAACCTTCGCTCTATACACAGTCTGAAGAATTGAAACAAGTTCAGAGAAAAGACACAAAAGGCTACAGGGACTGAGAAAAGTATCAGCAATGAATAATGAAATTTTCTGAATAGTGGGTACAGAGGGTCCTCAACAACCCCAAGAAAAATGCAAAGACATGAACACTAGGAAGGGATGGATTTCTTTCTAAGTACTCCTTATTTAGATCATGAAAACTGTATTTTGTTTAAACACAACAAAGGAGGCTGAGGTTTGTAATGAGGAAATCAGAAAGTCATCTATTTGACAGACAACATTGATAGAACCAAAGGAAGACATAACAGGAAATTTCAGCCTGTATTAGCATGTAGTGAACTGGCCAGGTGCAGCAGGTTGGCCTGGCTCCGGGTAGAAATACCCTAACCTACCTAGAATGCACCTGTCTTTCTCCATGTCCAAAGTTGTAATGCATAAGACCAGGAAATGGTCATCAGTGTGTCTCAGACTGGGTGTGGTTAATACAAGGTTTGGCTAAGACTTTTTGGGTCCAAGATGGCAGTGGGGTAGTTGAAATGTCTCTACTATGCAGCCAGGCTGCCCTGGGACAGGAGATTATCCTGCCTCAGTCCTCAGCCCTCTGAGTGATGAAATCACAAGTGTGTGCCACTACAGCTGGCTTTGGATTCATTCTTTAATATGACTTTTGCATCTGTGAAAATAAAGCATCTCGGAGGTCGTTAGGCTAGGTAAACGGCTCATTGCTGAGCAAACTGAGATCAATGACAGTCGTATTCTGTCAGTGCAGAATTTGCCCTCTCCCCGTCCTCTAATTAAATGCCACTTGCTAGGTATTTATGGAGCATACGCCATATGGCTACTGTGAGTACTGTATGAATTTCATACAGTTCTCACTGCCCATAAGAGACTTAAAACCTTTTTTAGAACATAAATTCAGCAATGATATTCAAAACAGTCCATACGCAGATTGGCCCCAGTATTGGCCAATGGGCACAGAAACCAATCTTATCTAAACAGATGCACTGCAAGGATTCATGCTGTGAATACAAGATAGGCCCACATTGGACTTTCAAAAAATAAAAGAGTTGGGGAAATGTGTAATTTTTTATAGGCCCTGTGTTACAATAAGAGAATAGTCTCAAGGTACCCAACACACAGATCTGTCCAGGGCTACCTTCTGGGGTTTTCTAGGATCTCATCTCTCAGTGACTCCTCATTTGTGTTCTTTTCTGACATGTCCTTGTCCCTGCCTGTATTCTTCCTCTCATCTAGCTTAAGAAGATTATGTCTATTTAGAAGCTAGTAAAATACCAACTCTTTCTATCAATCTCATCTTTAAAATAACTATATTTTTATGTAATTACCTTTCTAAGAAGTTACTAAAAGACTGAAAATAACATTTTTTACTTTCTTTGACAGGAGGATTGATTCTTAATTGCTTCTATATTGGTGATAGGTGATAGATAGTAGATGATAGATATAGTAGATAGATGGTTGGTAGATAGATAGATAGATAGATAGATAGATAGATAGATAGATAGATGATAGGTCATTTTTATCTCCTAATATACACACTCACTCCTCAGCCCCAAAGTGCATATATTCACATTGAGTTATACAGTACCTAATAACTAGTCCATAATTGAAATTTAACTCTGGGTAAATGAGTAAGGTTGACAAGAGAGTCCATGGACCCACACTCTGTACAGAGAGGAGGGGTTTAAAACTGTTTTCATGCTTTAGAGAATGCCAGCAGAAGCACCATTTTCATACACAGTGTGAGAAGGGTCTGCCTCATTTTATTTCAGGCAGATACCCAGGTCTCTTGCACAGCCTGCCCCTGGCTGTTTCTTAACTAAGAGGAAAGTTTGCAGGGATCTGTAAACCAAGTATCAGAGGTGACAAGAGTATAAACTGCAAGTGTTCCTGGTCACACTGTTAGTGAAGTTGGCTGGCATCTGCAGCGTGCCAGTGTGGAAGCTGCTGCTGCTGGCTGCATTCTGATGTACAGATAAAGGCTTGATTCCGGCGTAGCTATAAAACCCTTCTAATAGGAAGGTAAACCCCGACTTCAGCACAGCTGGGAGAGGGAGCCCATTAGCCCTGGCTGCTGGGTGGACTTCATGGTTAACTCAGTCTTCACAGGCTGTCAGCATGGCTGGCCGAGAAGGTCACAGGCAGCTTGAATGGGCCCAGCAGAGACAGACCGTCACTGCTTGCTGCTGCTTGCTGCCTGCAGAGGAATCCTTCATCCTGGGCCCTGTGTGAATGAATGGTCTCTAAGTACACAAAGTGGTTTTTGAAATCTGAATAAGAGCTCAGCTATCATCTACAAAATTGTGGTTTGTGGAGTAGAAATTATGAAGAGATGCAGTGTTTTGCTTTGTCTTGTTGGCAAGCATCCTCAGAGACACCGACTCTTCCGTAATAAACCGTCATGGGACACAATTGTTTTGGAATATGGTCTCCGCGTTTGATTGCAGGGTCTGTGGGCTTCAGACAGTAGGAACGCACTGCTTAAGCCTCTTCACTTATTGCCTGCTGCTGCACAAATACAGGATTTGGCAATTTAGCCTAAAGCCTTAGTCTATCCCGCTCTGGGAGGTGTGGAGGACAGCTAACTTTCCACAGGCTCCAAGGCAAGAGGAGGCCCCAAAGCTGAAATCAGGGCAAGGTGTGCACCTGCAGCATGCATAATCCACTCACAAGACACAGCCGGGTGGAGCCCTTACCAGAGCCGAACTCAGGGCTCCCCACCACCAAAATAAAATCATAAAAATGGCCAAATCCTCATAAATGCTGATAAGAAGCAGCTGGTGGCCAGAAAACCTCTATAATAATAGGAACAGAAATAAGACCAAAGCTGGGGACAAAAGGGCTGTGTCTGGAAGGAGAGAATTGAAGTACAGGAGGAGGCACGGCCACATTTGTGTGCAACAGAACACACGGGAGTCAGGAAATTCATAGAACAGAAACCACCCGAGGCCCATCAGAATCACCCAGAAACCACCCGAGGCCCATCAGAATCACCCAGAAACCACCCGAGGCCCATCAGAATCACCCAGAAACCACCCGAGGCCCATCAGAATCACCCAGAAACCACCCGAGGCCCATCAGAATCACCCAGAAACCACCCGAGGCCCATCAGAATCACCCAGAAACCACCCGAGGCCCATCAGAATCACCCAGAAACCACCCGAGGCCCATCAGAATCACCCTCGATATATTTAAAATACCGATGATAGCATGTGCCACCAGGATCATGTCTCAAATTCACACACACACACACACACACACACACACACACACACACACACACACAACAGTTCCCATATAGCAGCAATGGGCTGGTATTTGTTCAGGAGCAGCCATGCTAACTCTGCCTGGCAACTGAGGCTTCACTGAATCTTGTTGGACAGAAATTTGCTATTGGCTGCATGCTCAAGACATTCACTACTTAGCAACCTATCAAGGCTGAGGGGCCACACTTACAGAATACTGATCAGCTGTGTTAGCATGCAGTCTGACTATTGACTAATAGAAGTTAGGGTTTTAACCCTGGGTAGGATGCATCCGGAAGCTAGGCTTCCCTGTAATCCCTATCAGTATCTACTTCAAGAGAAAGAAAGCCTTTAACTTTTTCTGCCCTCAGGTACAAGCAAACTGCCCAGGGAAGGTGAGAATGGGATTCTAAGGAGCACCATTGCTGGACTAGTTCCATTTTTGTCTCTCTGACAAAACACCCTGACAAAAAGCAACAGGACAAAAGGGGGAATTCACCCCCAGGTCATAGTCCATCATTGAGGCAATGCAAAGCAAGAACCCCAAGCAGCTGGTCACATCCACAGAGCAGAGAGAAATGAATGCCTGCAGGCCTACTCGTACTCAGCCCGCCCCGCACTCACTAGGCCAGGATCCAGCCCGCAAAAGGGTGCTGTGCGCGATCAGGGTGGGCCTTCCCACCTCAGTATCAAAGTCCTGTACATGCCCACAGTCCACCCTGCTGTAGACAGTTTTAAAGACTCCATTTCCTGGTAACTGTACATTGTGTCAATGTAGAATTGGAAATGCAGTGAAACTACCACAGTGACACAGCAGAAAAAGCAACAGATTCTAACCCGTGGCTCCGGCCCACCAGACATACTTATTTTGAGGAGTCATGGTGCTGACTACTCAAATGCTCCTACGAGAATCGCTGCTGAAACTTAATTACCATCGTCATAGTGTGAGGGGGGAAGCACCTTCGAGAGGTGTCTGCCTTGTGGTGGCTCCATCCTCAGGAACGGAGGAACGATGGTGTCACAGTCTGGGCCAGTTACCACAGGAGTAGGCGGCTGGAAAGTGAGCCTGCCTTTTTTGACATGCTCTGGCTTTCTCCTTGCTTTTCTGCCTATGGTGCCTTCTGCTATGCTGACATTCCAAGAAGCCAGAGAAAAAGCATGGGCTTCATAGCTTCCAGGACTTTAAGAATTTTTATTAATTATAAGCTATCTAGCTCCTGGGATTCAGTGCTAACAGAAAATAGGCAAAACATTTAGGCACCCTGAAAGCCACCCCCCAACCCCACCACACACCATTCTGCCCTTCTTTTATCTGTAGATCAAATAAAATGACATTATGCAAAGTCATGTTGAATATTGAAATGTTACATAAAGCTGTACAAAAATGTTTGCCCAAAACATTTATTGAAAGGCTTAGTAGCCAGGTATGGGTGTGATTGCCTGGAATCCCGGCACTCAGGATGGGTGAAGAAGGAGGACCACATCTTTCACTAAGCCTCGGCCACATAACCTGATCCTTCCTGAAAAGAAAAAGAAATAAATGAATCAATCAGTCACTAAACAAAATAAATCAAAGCCTTAGATCTGGGATGTAGCTCGTTGGAAGAGTGCTTCCCGAGCTTGTGTGATGCTTGGGGTTCAAGCCCTAGAGTTACATGTATAAATAAGTGAATGAATACAGAGAGAGAGAGAGAGAGAGAGAGAGAGAGAGAGAGAGCTTCAAGTTTTCAAGATTTTAAAATACCTGATTATGTAATGGATAAAATCAGGTGTTCTTCTACTGCGTCCTAAAGATAAGCCTTTGGCCCATAGTCACAGCCATAAAGATAAAAAGAAACAGTGGAAACAAAGATGGAAAAGTGACATACATAGTATCCTAGTCAACCTTAACTGTCAACTTGACAAGGCCTAATGTCACCTGTGAGAAAAGCCGAGCCTGAGAAGTTCCCCAGATGAGGTTGGTCGGTGGCTATGGCTGTGGAGATGCCCGTAACTGTTAGTGTCGGAAGGCTTGAGCCCACCGTGAGCAGCACCGTTCTCTAGGCAGCAGATCCTGAGCTGGGTAAGAAAGCAGGTTAAGCCCGTGAGCAGTGTTCTTCCACGGTTTCCTCTCCTGATTCCCTTGATGACTGACCTGTAAGTGGGAACCAAGGAAGCCCTTTCTTCTGCTAGCTGCTTTTGGTTAGGGTGTTTACTGTGGCAGCAGAAGGAAGACTGAAACAGATGGCTTGTTTAAAACCCGGAGAGTAGTCTTGCTTGCCTGGAGCTTGGGGTAGGCAGCACTTAGGAAACTGTCGTTTTTGTTGTCCATGTTTTCTTCCCTAATCACATTTATTTCATATGTGACTATCTTTTTCTCTCTGTGTGTCTGTCTCTATCTCTTTGTCTGTGTGTGTGTGTCTGTGTGTGGGTCTGTGTATACAAGTGTATGCATGCCTACATGAGTGTATGCCACAGTGTGTAGGTCAGAGGAAACTTTCAGGATTTTTTCCCCTTCTACCTCATGAGTCCTAGGGATCAAACTCAAGTTGTTATCCTTTGTCTGCTGAGCCATTTTACTGGCCCCATATTCTTATGTTAAATGGCAAACTTTTGCAGCCTTTTACTTAACATGAGCAATGTTTGTACCACATGACATCTAGATGGGTAAATATTTCTAGCTCAGCCTACATGATAGCGTTATTACACAGTAGTCTCTGCTACAGAATACGTTAATATCAATCTCAAAATTTTCAGAATACTTTTCTAATATTTTTTCTATTCTTTGCTATAATGGCTGATTTTTAATGTTAGTTTCCATTGTCTTAATATTCTTGCTTGTCTCATTTATATTCTGAGATTAATGATACTCCCAACACATTTGATTTATCATTTAGAGAAAGCACTTGCTCAGAAAGTCAGTGCTGGATATTAAATGGTGATTGCCTGCGATGAATTTCTTCTCAACATCTGCAAAGATGATTTGGCCTTCTTCTTCCACTTAACTCTAAATGAGAGTTCTTAAATATACTTCAATAGAATTCATATTGGTTTTCAAAATATCTTTTCAAGAGGTAGGGTGTTAAAAACAGGCACATTCCTAATGCCTGCTTTTCTAAGCTGTCAAAGATGGATACATACAATCTCTCTCAAATTCTGGCTTATACCGCACAATAAAATGCTTAGCTTTTCTGTTTGAAGTGGGAAGTGCCCACCATGACCCCAGGGTCAATGTGTGTGAATACTTGTCTCCAGCCTGTGAATGTCTGAGAGGTTTAGGAACCCATAGGAGGTGGGGCCTGGCTGGAAGAGGGTGGTCTCTGGAGCCGCACCCTGAAGGTTATACCCACATCTAGTTCGGAAGTGAGCTCTCTGCTCCCTGATCCAACAACAGTGAGGAGCCACAGGCACAAGCTCCGCCCTGTGAGCCCTACCATGCCTTCTCTCTGTGGTGGGCAGGAGCCTCTTAAGTTGTGAGTTAAAATAAACCTTCCCCCTCCCCCCAAGATCTTTTCCTCAGGTCTTTTGCCACAGCAATGAGAAAAATAACCAAGATCATCTTCCTTTTCATGTTAGCATCATTTTATATTTGTGCATTGCTTCATTATTTATTAGTATCTACTATTTTAATACCGGCAGTGAAGAATAAAGTTTTTTTCACATTTATTTTCGGCATGTGTACATGTATGCATGAGCACATATGCTCACATGCACGTTAACACAGCTATCCATGTGCCATGTGTGGAGATAAGACAACTTTCAGGAGATGGTTCTCTCCTTAAATGGTATGGGCTCCACGGATCCAACTCCTATTAGGTGGTGGGCACCTTTCCCTACTAAGTCATCTTTCCAGTCCTTAAAGTCATTTTTAAATGACTTTGGTTTGCTAAAAGCTCCTTTGACTGGAATGAAGTTCCGTAATCAATGCTATGAAACGACTCCAACTATATTTGAAGTGTGTCTACTGTGATAAATTCCTGAGAGCTGGTTAACACCTCATAACATCAAGGTTATAGAAAAGAAGATACTCAAAATGACATTTCAAAGGGAAAAGTGGTATAAACAAAAACTTACTATTTTATTCATGTTTAGTCATATCTCCTATTTTACTTGAAGCTGTCAAGACATTCTTTAAAGTTCTTGATCACCACAATGTTCCTGTCACTCTAGAAGCAGAGTAGAAAAGGGAGAAAGTGTAAAACAGTTACGCACGGATTTAATTTCGTTTGTCAACTTGACAGGACTTGGAATTGGCTTCAAAGGGGGTCTCAGTGAGAGACTGCAGATCAGGGGGATCTGTGGGTTTGTCAGTGGAGAACTGCTGTGACTCTGATGAGTGGAGTGGGAAGACCCGCCCACTGTGGGTGGCACCATCCCCTCACCAGGAGATCCTGGGCTGTGTGAGTGTAAACAGTGAGCCAAGCACTAGCATTCTTACTCTTCTGGTTTGGATATAATGTGACCAGCTCTTCAAGCTCTTACCCACCATTGTAGCCAGTCTTTGCTACTTCCTGGGTCCTTCTTTTTCTCACCATTTATCCCTGCCCCTTCATGCTTTAAAACTAGACAGGACTCATCAGGAGTGGTCGCATTGTCTTCTGATAGACTAGGGTCAGAGGGAAGGGGAGGAGGACCTCCCTTTTCAGTGGACTGGGAGAGGGACACGGGTGGGGAAGAGGGAAGGTGGGATTGTGAGGGGAAGAGGGAGGGAGGTACAGGGGCGATACAAAGTGAAAACTGTAATTAATAAAAATAAAAATAATTTTAAAAAACTAGATAGGAGAGAAACAAGGAGAGAGGGGAGAGAGGAATTAGGAAAATCCCTGAATCTAATTCTTATAGCTGAGCTTGTCTACTTTGGGGGTTCTTTTTCTCACCCTTATGCTCCACCCTCCATTTCACCTCCTATCACTAGACAGGAGAGAAAGAAGGATGGAGGATAGAGAGAGAGACCCCTGAACCGAATTATTTTTTGTTTGTTTCTTCTCTGGCCACGGCTACTAACAAACCACAACCAACCTCCCTAAACAACGACCAACCCTGCCTCTCAGGGTCCTCGAATTTGTACAGCCCCTGAGAAGTTTCCAGTCTTCCAGAAGTCACACAGTTGCAGAAATTATCTGCAGCTGGCAAAACCGTGCTTCTAGAGCAGAGGCAAATCATAGTCAGCTGCAGCAGCAGTCCCGAGCAGACCCACATTCCTACACCTGGGATTAAAATGGAAACACATTCTTGGAATATTTCTGTGCTTTAAAAAAAAATTCCAGAATTCTCAAAAATGTCACTATACACCATGATGGACTGTCCCCTAACAGTGAACTAGAATAAGCCCGTTCTCCTTGAGCTGATTTTGTCAGGGTATTATCACAGCAGAAGGAAAAAGAACCTAAGTTACAGAGCTTGCCTTCTATGAGTAAATTAGAAGAGCATTATTTACTACAGTGTGTTCTCTGGGCTTTTTTGTTGTTGTTGTTATTGTTTCCTTATTTTTATGTTTACATTTTTTTGGTGGGGAGGAAGTCAGACATGGAAGGACAGGAAAGTGACTGTGATCAGGGTGCATGATGTGAAATTCCCAGAGAATCAATAAAAATGTTATGTCAGAAAAAGACAAGAAATACCTGAAACAAGCTCCCCTTTTAGAGGAGCTGCCTTGACCCTCAGTCTGGAGGTTGGGGATCAGGTCTGCGGGGGGTGGGGTGGGGAACGCCTGGTAAAGGACTTGCCACAGATGATCTCAAACCACTGCAGGAACATGACCAACGGCTGTTACGGGGTTTGTGACGTCTGGGAAAAGACCACAGTCTCAATCCAATCATAGTTAAAAGATTTATTGATTAGCTGCTAGCAGGAAGAACAGTCTCTGAGCCAAATTTGAGATTGATGTCCAGAGGGGTATGGGAAAGAACTTTCAAAGGGGAAAACCACAGGAAGACCTTCCGATTCTCTGCATGGCAGCAAAAGCTGGTCTGTTCTGCCAAGTTAAGTAATTAAGGCAACTCAAAACAAGCTTTGTGTGTCTGCATAAGCAACTTACAGAAAAAAAAAAAAAGCGGTCACATAACAACTACATTTGGGACATTTTTGGGAGGGCATCACTGTGTCAGGGTTACTGGGAACTAACTTATCTTCCAGGAACTGGAATCTGGGTACCAACATGGATGCCTGGCAAAAAGAGGAGCTTCTTTAGTCATAACAGAGGTAAGTCATTACAGGACCAAGGAGGAATCCAGAGGCTGGTTGGGCCAGACTTGGACTTTCCTTACGACTCTCCCATGAGATGTCAACGACGCCGACCAGAGACACAGAAGATCCTTCTGAAGGACTCAAGGGCCTTCTACCAGACACTTCTCTTGTTCTGTAGTGCCCAGTGCTGCCACCCCTGCGGAACAAACAACACCCAGCTGGACACCTGGGAACAAACCATTACACACGTAACAAATCAATTCAGTTTGACACAACTGTAAGCTAGACAGTGGAAGGCGCCAGCTATCTTTGTATGAGGTATCTTTATAGCTGGAGCTTAAAGAATGGTGTAGTGGCTTCAACGTGAGGAGTAAAGTGATGATGGTTAATTTTCATCATCAATCCGACCAGATTAGAACAACCAGGAGACAGTTTTAGGAGTGGAGGAAGAAAGACCTACACTGAATGTGGGTAGTGCCATCCCATATGCTGACACCTAACTGAAGAAAAAGGGGGGGAGGCAATCCAGCTTGGTGTCTGCCTTCCTTCCTATTCTCCGATCTGCCCAGATGTAAGCAGGCAGCCTCACGCTCCTGTCGTGGTTGAGAGCTGCTCCTGCCACCGTAGCTTCCATGTCTGTGAGCCAAGCCGAAGCCACCCTTCCCCCAAACTGCTTGTGTTCCGCGTACTTGGACCAGCAAGGAGGAAATAGTCAGGTTAAGTAGTAGAGCTGCGGTTCAAGTGGACATTGCCTGATTCTGATGCTGGCTCTGTTTACTTGACCACACCATAAAATTGCATTTTGCTTTGGAATATAACCTTATGCTTAACTGATGAACAGAAGGGAGAAAGCTCATTTCAGAGTCAGGGACAATTCTAGCACTCTAGTTTAAATGCTGGAGATAACAGTGGATAAAAGTGTTCCTCTATCTGTTGCTTCAAAACAGTCACCTCTGCTAAGTTTCTGAACTAAGCTAGAGATACGTCTTTTAAATTTATTTATTTGCTTATTTATTACAATTTGTTCACTTTGTATACCAGCTCTAGCCCCCTCTTTCGTCTCCTCCCAACCTCATCCACCCTCCCTCTTCTCCCCCTATGCTCCTTCCCTAGTCCACTGATAGGGGAGGACCTCCTCCCCTTCTAGCTGACCTTACCTATCAGGATTCATCAGGCCTGGTTGTATCATCTTCCTCTGTGGCCTGGTAAGGCTGCTTTCCGAAGGGGGAGGTGATCAGAGAGTGCCACTGAGTTCATGTCAGAAACAGCCCCTGCCCCCTTACTTGGGAACCCACTTGGAAACTGAGCAGCCTGTGGGCTTCCTCTGAACAGGGTGTCTAGGTCCTCTCCATGCATGGTTGTTTGTTGTTGGTCTCTTCAGGTCCCCTTGGGCCCAAGTTTTTTGCCTATGTTCGTCTCCTTGTGGAGTTCCTGCCCCCTCCAGGTATTTCTGTCTCCCTCTTTTTCCATAAGACTCCCTGAACTCTGCCCAGAGTTTGGCTATGAGTCTCATCATCTCTTTAGATACCCTGGTGGGTAGTGTCTTTCTGAGGTCCTCTGTGGAAGGCCCCTGTCCTGTTCCTTGTCTTCTACTTCTGATATCTATCCTCTGAGTGAGGTTCCACCCTCTTCCCTAGGGTCCTCCTTGTTGTTTAGCTTTTTTAGGATTATAGATTTTAGTCTGCTTATCCTATATTATACGGCTAACATCCACTTAAGGATCCAAGCCAGCAAGATGGTGCAGTGACTAAAGGTATGTAGCTGTTTGAGTGAGTCTCAGGCATTTTGGTACTTGGTCTCCAGTCGATTGAAATATTTGGCTAGGTTTGAGAGCTGGGGGCTTGCTAGATGAAGCATGTCCATGGGAGTAGGCTGTGAGGGTTTAAGAGCCAGGCACCGTTCTGTTCGCTCTCTGCGTCTTGTTTATGGGTCACGATGTGTAAGCTTTAGCAACCATGCTTGCTTGCTGTAGCACTTCCCAGCTCTGTGGTAATGGACTCTGATCTCTGGAACTGTCACTGCAAATAAACTCTTTATTCTATAAGTTGCCTTGGTAATGCTTTTTATGTGTTTGTTTGTTTTTAGCACAGCAAGAGAAAAGTTATTAATACAAGGTGTTTCCCACTAAGTCTGAGAACCTGACTCTAATTCTGAGGACTCAGGTTGTGTGAAGAGAGAACTGATTCCTCAGGTTGTTATACCCTCTACCACAAAACTCTTGCATGCATTTGCACATGCACATGCACACACACACACACACACACACACACACACACACACACACAGAGAGAGACATGAATACAGCTTACTTTTTAAAACAGTGGCTGGCTCTTTGATAACCTCCCTTGAGGGTGGGAGCAGCCTTACCAGGCCACAGAGGAAGACAATGCAGCCAGTCCTGATGAGTCCTGATGGGTTAAGGTCAGATGGAAGGGAGGAGGACCTCCCCCATCAGTGAACTGTGAGAGGTGCAGGGGAGGAGAAGAGGGAAGGAGGGGGCCACAGCCAGGATACAAAGTGAATAAACTGTAATTTAAAAAAAAACTTTTAAAAGAACATGGAACCAAATCAAGAAAGAGCTATGGGGAGTGAAGGGAGAGGGTCTGGTGCTATGTGAAATATAAAAAGTGATATAAAGGTAGAAATAAAAAAAAGACTGGGTTTTCTAAACTGGGCCTCTGGGTGACAGTAATGCCAGCTGGGACAAGGTCAGTGTGAGAAGACAAATCATGTGAGGCGTGTTGAAATGAAGCCGCCTTTGGGACAGCCAAATGAGAACACAGGCTTAAAGGGCAGTTTTGAATATTGGGGGATAAATAGTTTGAAGGTATTCCATGCCATCTTCTGCCCTCCCTTGCCCATGTAGGAGTTGTAGGGCTGTAAGACCTGAGTTGGCAGCACTTTTGAACAACCCAGGGCATGTTCATCACATAGTTAAGGTCAAGGGTGTGGCCAGACAAGGATTCTGTGGTGAACACTACGCATGGTCACTTGCCTCTGACACAAATGCTGGACTAAACACAAGTTCCTCCCTGGGGACCCATTGGAATGGACTCGGGGAAATATTCTCGAAAGTAAAATGAAATCACAACTGTGCAGAAGAACAAAAGAAGAGCATGAGCATATGGGAGAAGATGGCTTCCTCAGGAACCGCCACCAAATCCCATGTCAGGATACACACGCACATACACACACTGGCACGCAGTGAGTTGCCGAGAGTAGGGTGTGCCATTCTGTGACACGAGTTTCTTAAGTGAGTTCTAAGTTCAAATTGGCCTCACGGACAATGCAGGCCACAGGCTGAGGGTCTTGGACGTGCGACGTGCGATGCCAAGGTAACTGTGTAGGAAAGAATTCACTCCCATATGCTCACATGCATCTGCGAGGGCCTTCTGCCTACATTGGTGGGGGCACAACCATAATCTCTTAGGAAGGGAGTACGGTGACATGTAGATGTCCAGGTAGGCACGCTCACTGACAGAATGGATTTTAGACTAGGACTTCGAAACAATGGTAACAGAGCTACAGAGATAGAGTGAAATATTGTAAAAGTGTGACCTGGGGAAAAAAACTTAAATGTCCATCACGTGAAGAAGATTATGTTTCAGATACACCATTTGTTATCAGCTGTCATTAACGTATTCAGTAGACCCAGATGTTTGAGTGTTGACAGTGGTACTGAATTTGTTGAGAGAAGGTCAGAGCCACACGAGATGACGATGGTTGTCCCATCAAAAACTCACTCTGACCTGTTGAAGAGATGGCAGAAAACTATACCTGTGTTTGAGCAAACAGGGTAGGAGGGAGCTCTTGACCTCAGCCTCCTATGCAGGGCACAGCTGGAGTGAGGGCGGGCTCTGAAATCACCGGGTCATTTTTTCAGAAAAAGTACTGAATTTTGTAACTTCAGACTCACTTTGACTTTAATATCAGCACTTGGGAGGCAGAGGCAGGTGGTTCTCTGTGAGTTCGAGGCCAGCCTGGTTTACAGAGGGAGTTCCAGGATAGCCAAGGCTACACAGAGAAACCCTGTCTTGAAAAACAAAACAAAACAAAACATGATTCAATTTGAAAAAAAGTCACAAGTTATATGAAAGTAAGTTACAAGTTACAGTAGTTTTCTGCTTTCCTCCGCTTTCATATTTTAAAGGAAAATGAAGGATTGATGAATACTCAGAGGCTCTGTCCTCACCCAGTGGGCATGCACAACTGACCACCAGTCTTCATATCTGACGTGCGTACAAGCCAGTTATATTTTGTACAACAAATAGAAGGCAATTAGGGGCTTGTAACTTCGTGTGTGTGTGTGTGTGTGTGTGTGTGTGTGTGTGTGTGTGTGTGTGTGTGTGTTATGTGTCTGTGGGGTGGGGGGCGTTACAGCACATGTGTAGATGTTAGAGGACCAATTTTCAGGATCAATCCTGACCCTCCACTGTGTTCTCTGAACATGAGACTCAGGTCATGGGCCTCGTGCAGCACCAGGCCTTTACCTGCTGAGCCGTCTCACCAGCCCCGGTTTCAGAGTCCTAGGTTGCATTGCTTTCTATGCCACCTTCAAGGCTTACAAAGGCACAACAGAAACAGAATGAGTGATGGTGAACTAAACCGGGAGCTTCTTTCATTGTCATCTCTTTTGTTGGCAGCATTTTATTCTAATAGTGTGTTCGCTTAGTAAAAAGGCACCATATTGCCATAGAAAAATATCTCCAGAATACAAAAAAACAAACTTGCAAAGAACAAAAAATTTCCTCTGTCATATCATACATTGTACATACACAATTTTTCCAGATATCTTGTCTGTCTTTCTAACTATATCTAATCTATCATCATTGATCCTCATCTGTCATCTGTCACCTACTAGTCTATCTTCATTATCATCATCTGTCTATATCATCAATCATCACCTACCATTTAACTACCTGCATATCTAGTCTCTCAATATATCATTAATATCTATCCCTATCTATCACCTATGTATCCTCTATTATCCATAATCTCTATTATCACCTATATAGCAATCATCTATCATTACTACCAACCTGCCATCTTTCATGTGTATTATCTATTTATCTGCTGTGTGATATTCTAATTATTGGCACATGTTCCCTCTCACGCACACAAATAACCACAATTGCAATATGCCTCTTAAGCTGATTTTTTTCACTTGCTCATATAAAGAATATTTTCTTGCATCTCCTACAGTAGCATTTTTAGATGTCTTCCTCCAGCCATTCTGTTCCATGAAAGTACCCAATTGTGCTAACCAGCTGTAAGCAATTAGGTGTGTGACCTTTCAGTTTGGCCAAGGAAAAATATACAGAGCATTTCCACACAGGTTTCCATGAATGCCTCCTTACAGTTTTGTTACTCCTTTTTTTCCATCATCTTTGAGTGAATAAATAAATTTATTAGTCACCTAAACACTTGCATAAAGATGTTTCAAATATATATGACTGTGATTATCTCCTCTGGCAAAATAGGAATTCTGATATAGTTTAGTGTGTGACCCAGGTCTCCAGGCGTTTAGAGAGTAGAGTCATTGGAACCTACCAAGTCCTGTGTTGCTCCACTGTGCGCCAGGACAGGGACGTTGGAAGACTCCAGAGCCAGTTTTCCATATTACAGCAGACTTGAATGAAATGATAATTATTGATCCAACAACTTGAAATGGGTTTTCCTAAGTCTGTGGGGAAATACTGTACAACTGTGTACTTAGGGGCTCTTAAATAATACTTATTAATGACCTGGCAGGCCATAACTGCTTGAAAGAAGCCATTAGAGCGAAGATAGAGTTCCTTCCCAGCTCCTTCATCTGTGATCCTCCTGTCAGAGACTGCCACGTGGAGCAGGCACTTGAAGGGGATGCTGAAACAAGGCCTCTATCATCTTGCAAATTGGACCTTTCCTCTGAGATTTGCCAATTCCCTCACCTTCCTTCCTTTCACATAATATGTTATTCTCTTGTGTGGGAGAGAGGGCTCAGGAGTTAGGAGCACTGGCTGCTCTTGCAGAGGACCCGTGTCCAGTTCCCAGCACACATACACTGGCTCACAACCACCTGTAACTCCAGTTCCCTGGAGTCTGATGTTCTCTTCTGGCCTCCAGGGACTCCTGCATGCAAGTGGTGCATATAAATTCAGACAGGCATACGCACACTCATGTATAAAATAATAATAAATAATTTTGAATTAATTCTCTTAAACATGTTAAAACTCTATTGTTGCTTCACTTAGGTCCAATTTTCCAAATTTATTTCTATTGCTTTTAAACCACAGAAAAAGGTTGGGACATTTAATCATAAATGTCATGATTCTACTAAATTCTGATCAACATATTTCTCCAATTTTTGTATCATAAAGTATTTTTATAGTGATTATCAACCATCACCCAACTGGTGAAAATGAGAAGCTTGAGTAGCCATCATGAAGTTAATGCCAGTTTAAGTTTCACTGGCACGTTTTAAACTGTCGCCCCACCCCCCGCTGTCTTCAGGGGAGCATACCTAAATTTACATTCCATCCATGTGACAAAGTCAGGTCTAGCTTTTCCTCTCATAGCAGGTTCCGCCAAGACACTTCCCAAAGTGAGATGAGGCTGGTTAACCAACGAAGGACTCATTTTGAGCTACCTTCTTTGTTTTGAAGCCTAACCTGCAGGACAGGACTGTGATGTGTTGCTGGAAGAACACAGAGAGGTTTAAAGAGTCCCTTTTCAATGTGTTGTGGCATTACAGCCTGAAGCCAAAATTAGGTTTTTCTTCCTTTTTTTCTTTCTTTTCTTTTCTTTTTTTTAAACTGCAACCTACCTCCCACGAATGGAGGAAATGGATTGCCTCTTTGCTGAACACTCAGACAAGGTACTGATATAACAATAGTGGACAAGCAGCTGGGAGCGGGGCTGTCAGCCTGTCACACGCTGACAAATCTGCTGTTCATATTCAGGCAGGATGCGCGTGTCCACTCGCCACCAGCATCATCCATCTAACGCAGGAGGGGGGACGCGGGCAGCCTGCACCCTGCTGCCTGTGGACCAAACACGCTTATTACAGTCCTCCTGAAAGCTTGCAGCTCAACAACTCATTTGCTTTGTGATGATGGGGCCAGGCAAATGAGACAAGTAAGATAGCCTGCTCAATTTTTGTTTCTCTTCCTTCAAGGTATCAAGACAGCCTGGATTACCATTTCATGTCACATACATAAAACCATAACTCTAAATAGCTCTTCTGAAAAACTAGACAGACAAAAAGAGAGAGGGTAAATGCAAGAAATATTCAATTAAAGTGTTGTTCTTTGAGGGAAAACAAACTTTGAACACTGTCTATGCATCGCAACCCCCCCCCCACACACACTTCTTTTTATTTTTCAGGTAGGCTGACTCTCAGAAAATCTCTGGCAAATTTCCCCCAGAGCTGTCATATCTATAGCACTCTGACTCTCTCTCTGTCTCCTCTCTCTCTCTACAGATCGACCTTAGGCTGATCACAAAGCCCGCCTGAGACTGAATTTACAATTCTCCAATCAAGACATATCTATATTTATATGGCTCTTTGTAAATCAATGAAAAAGACTGTCTTGTACGCACTTGGGAGGAATTGGAAGGTAATGTTGAGGATACTCAAGAGTTTCTGGTGTACTGTGGCTCGTCGTTTGTTGATCCTTTACCTTTACTATTTCATATTTTCCAACAGCTTCTCCAGCACACTGCCCACTGCCCACCACACGCTGCCCACTGCCCACCACACACTGCCCACCACACGCTGCCCACCACATGCTGCCCACTGCCCACCACACACTGCCCACCACACGCTGCCCACCACATGCTGCCCACCACATGCTGCCCACCACATGCTGCCCACCACACGCTGCCCACTGCCCACCACACTCTGCCCACCACACACTGCCCACTGCCCACTTCACACTGCCCACCACACGCTGCCCACTGCCCACCACACACTGCCCACCACATGCTGCCCACTGCCCACCACACACTGCCCACCACACACTGCCCACCACACACTGCCCACCACACACTGCCCACCACACACTGCCCACCACACACTGCCCACCACACACTGCCCACCACATGCTGCCCACTGCCCACCACACGCTGACCACCACACACTGCCCACCACACACTGCCCACTGCCCACCACACACTGCCCACTGCCCACTTCACACTGCCCACTGCCCATCATACACCACACCCAGCACACTTCATACCATACACTGCACATGCCAACTACACCCAGCACACTGTCCATTGCACATTGCCAACTGCCCACTGTGCACTTCACACTGCACTGTCCATGCTGCCAACTGCCACTGCACACTGCCCAAAGCCTCTTTTCTATTGATCATAGTCATTCTCCAGAAAAGGACTCCAGAATTGGGACTGCTCTGTGGAGTGTTCAAATGCAATTCCGTGTTTCTCATTTATATTTCTAGGTAATTTTTTCCCAAGTTGTTTTCTTCCAGTTTCCTTCATCCTATCAGAGGGACTGTTCTGAGGAGCATTTCAGGTAAGCTGTTCAATAAAGTCCACAGGAAACACAAATCCTCTCAAAGAGCAAGACAAACACTTTCAGTGTTAAAAGCAAGAAAACCTTGAAAAATCATGTTAACATTTTAGAAATGAAAACTGCAATAAAATGTCACTACAGCTTATGATTTAAAATTTAAATTCCTTATATTAAAACAGTGGCAGCAAGGGTGCCTGGCATAACTGAGGTCTCTTATGTGGATGTCTCTTTTCTATATTGAGGTACACATGAAGAGGAAGGAATCTATTTTGGGAATGTGTAGGGTAGTAACAGGAGGAAGAAAATGGAACAAGTGAAAAGCTACTAAAGAATAATTTTCTCTTTTCACTGTCTATGGCACGTATCACTCTTACATAATTGTTCTTGCATCAACAGACTTTAAGTGATGCTATTTATCATGGCATACCACTGAAATTCCTTGGCTTGTTTTTGATTCGTTGAGAGGGTCTCACTGTGTAGTCCAGTCTGGCTTGAAACTCTGTAGCCCATGATAGCTTTGAACTTGTAATAATCCTCCTGCATCAGCCTTCTGAGTACTGGGATTATGCCTGACTCAACACCTGTGCTTTCAAGAAGCACAAAGAAGCAACATCAGCATGACAGATTACATGCCAGAGCACACAGTAAACATACACACTCACACATATGAGGAAAAGGCTTGGATTAATAGTCATTATACAGGAAATTCATTTCCTGCAATAGCACAGTGTGAATGTGTTCTTACCTAGAAAAGCACATTTTGTTTTATTTTATTGGTTTTTTACACAAGGCCTTATGGTGTGGCCTGGGCTGGCCTCAGACTTTCCACTGTAGATTACTTCAGATTCTTATGAGAGTTGGAAACCCTTGATTCATTTTAGTTACGGTGTTGCATAGCTTTAAGCAGACATTCCACTGTGCTCCAACATTCTCCATGTTTTGGTGGGTCCGAATGAAAAGAAAAATGAAAGCACTATTTAATTTGTAGTGTGAAAAAGAACTTAGAAGGGCTGATGATCATATTGTAAAAGTGAATTTACCCTAATAGAAAATAAAGCATAAATATTTAAAAGGACCTAATAATTCTGATAAATTTAATAATATCTCGATTAACTCTACACTCTCAAGTTTTAACACCATGCTTACTGTCAATATAGTAATGAGGTGCATTCTTATAAAATTCCTGGGTGCCCTTTATTCTGCCCTAAAACTGTAGTGAATTTTGATTGACAGAAAGATTACCTAATAAACCTCCAGTACAAACTAATTAATCACTTTGAATACAACCCTAAATTGGCAGGCATAAAAAGGCAAATGAGATGGGTGTTGAGGACCCTTTTCAAATGACCTTAGTTGAAAGCCAAGTGCAGATCGGTTTCTTCTTTAGCAGCTCCATGTTAGTGAGAAACAGTGTTTGCTTGTGTCCTCCCTGCCTCCTTGCACTCGCACCTGCCTGCCGCTTTCTGATGACCACCTAGCTGTGAATGGGACCAGACCGAGAAGCAACAAGTCCCGGAATAAATCTGTTATGTAACTGTAAGGCAATGGGCTACGCCTGGCTCTGCCTCCACTGCCCTTGCAGTCTACAGTACTTCTGAAGAGCGCTCATTGTACTGTAGTATCCCCATTTTTCAGCCGGCTGGTGGCTCCTTGTGGGAACACTTTTACTTCAGTTCTGTACCCGTGGCAGGGGACTTCTGTCCTGGTGTATCAACATGGTGGAGTTACAACAAAACCTGACAGTTTTGATCACCCATTTTACTTTAAATGATTATTCCCTTGTGTTCTCATGCTTAATTTAAACTTCCAAAGGGAGCTGGCAGGACGGCTGCACGGGTAAACCCATCTGCTGTCAAGCCTGAGGGAGCCGAATGGGCCCCACATAGTAAAAGGAATGAACTGACTGTACAAGCTGCCCTCTGAGCCCTCAGGCCTACGTGTGCCCCACCCCCATTCATAGACAAAGTCAGGACGCATTGGGAGGTGCTGCCATCTCCACCAGTATTAGTTACTTTTTCTTTTCATTGCTGTCACAAAATATCTGACGAAAACAGTTGAAGGAAGGAAGGGGTGATTTGGCTCACAGAGTGAGGCTAGAGTCCAGCAAGCTGGGACGTCATGGAGGAAGGATATGAAGCGTCTGGTCACATCATGAGCACAGGAGGGAAGCTGAGAGGCAAGGGCGAGTGCTCAGCCTGCTCTCTGAGTTTTATTCAGCCAAGGCCCCCAGCCCATGGAACAGTGTCCCTACGGCCTCTCTTGTAAAACCCTCCCAGACCTCCCAGAGGTGTGCTGACATATTGACTGGAAATACAGTCTAGTTAAACCTGAAGATTAGCTGCCACACCCAGAAAGCCAGAGAGCTTAAGAGCTCACGATCTTTTTGACCTACAAAGAAAGCTAGTTCACCATCAGTTTTGATCATGAGAAAGAGCCACCCACCGTCTTTCCCACCATCCCCTCCAGCTCGTTTTGCCTGCTGTGCTCTGTGTTACATGATGCCTTAGGGAGATCCAAGGCCCTGCAAGAGCAGGAATGCATTTCCCAGCTTCCTTGTGTTCCCTCCCACAGCAAGCAACAACTCGAGGTTTCCCTGATAGGTATGCATCTCAGACTGTAGAAATGGTCACTAACAGGGTAGTCTTTGGATATTCATCTTCTAACCTCCAGCCTACAGCAAACCAACATGGAGCAGGCCTAAGAACCATGTAGTAATGTGCTGGGCTTCCTACTCCCCGTCCTGTCTTGAGTCCACCCCAATCTGCTTCCCAGTGTTGGGGCAGTGCCCATGGTAGCTTTTCTCTACTGACTTCCTCCACTCATGACTGGCTGTGGGCTGTGTCTCCAGCCATAGGACCTGTCTAGTGATTTCCAAATGTAAACATCCCTCCGTGGGTAAGAGGTGGATTTGGGAGGATATTAACGAGCCCCCACTTTTCATCGCATCTCCTTGCTCTATGCTTCCTTCTCTGCCAGGATGTCTTCCTCTACTCCCACTCCCAGCCCAGCCCAGCCCTGCTCCTCCAGCGCCCTCTCTTTCCTGATCCTACCCAAGCTGCTCAGAGACAGAAAGGGAGAGCGGAATTATTTATTGTGCGTCTGTTTGAAGTGAAAGGCTTTTACATTTTAATGAGCACTAAATAGGTGCGAGGAAATATTGTTCATTAGCTGTAATCTGCGGAATTGCCTGAGTGAACTTCCTTTGGAGGCCGCTTTAAGCGGCTCGCTCAAGTAGAGCAGTTTGTATGGTAATTAAGGGAGCATTTTTCTGTCAACATCTGTGCTGCTATTTATAACAGGGGAGGTGGCTTGCGGCTCCACTGGAGGGCTGGAGGGTGTGGGTGCTGAGAGATGCAGGTGGAATGGGGTGACAGTCAATAGTGGCACAGCTATGGCTTACAGCCATGACAGTCTCCTTTCTTTGGCTTTCCTCCCATTCAGCCTCAGAAATCTCTCAGAAATTCTATCCCCATTCGTCGTGGCTAGAAGAATCCTTGCTTTGACGTCTCTTCATTAATCACAGCCTTCACCTGGCAGCCCAGGCAGGGAGATTCAAAACGCTGTGGAGAAGCAAGTGGTCTTCAGCTTTGTCAGCTTCTTTCTGTCTCTTTTCTGTCACTCTGATGGGGCAACAAGGTGCCAGCAATAGAGCTGTGGCACTTGTGGGGTGGTCAGAGGTGACCAGGAAAGAAACACTGAACTGGGCACCTCACTGCTTTGGTGAAGGAATAGTCACCTTTTTATATCACAAATTGACAGTCCTAGCAAGACCTGCAACAAGCCTGATGCCATGTCCTCCTGAAGTGGCCTGAGGGAGTCTTTATACCCTTTGCAATACCAGAATGGCATGGCCTGCATACCCTCTGACCATCTCCATCTCCAGAGAGATGGAGAGCCCACCTGGAATGGCCTGGGAGACAGGCTTGCCAGGGTAGAGGACATTCAGTGGGAAAGTGGCCTGGCTATGCTAAAGCCGGGAGCAGGGAAACATGGGCAGGCAGTGAATGAGCAGAGGCAAAGAGCTCACAAAGGAGGCTGATGGCAGGCTGCTGGGCTGCACTGAGTCTAGCACCCACTTCTGGAGGGATTTCACGCCCCAGCTTCCGGAGGGACACACAAGTCAGAACATCACCCATGGGAGAGCTGAGAACTGGGAGCAGAGGGATGAAGGCACACAGTTCTGTAAGGGGCTGGGCTTGGGGGAGGCAAGGACCCAACTTCTAGAGGTGAAGAGGAGTTGAAAAAAGCAGTAGCTAAGTGTCGCACCTGCTACTCTGGAAAAAAATCTTGTCCTATCTCTTTAAATATTTTCCAGCTTAAGGCAGAACCATGCAGGATTATTGGAAAGAGATAAGATGCCACTCTGCCTAGCTATGAATGCCACCATGAAGGGGCAGGAGTCAAGCATGGCCAGGAGTCAAGCATGGCCACTGGAAAGGACGGGAGACCCCATACACCAGACTGGGGGTCCAACGGCAAGGGAGCATCTCTGTCCATTTCTTCATGCTTTCCTCTCTTTATCTTTTCTCTTTTTTCCTTCCCTCTCTCTTCCTTCCTCCTTTCCTATCTTTTGACACAGGGTCTCCTGTAGTCCAGGCTGGCCTTGAACCACCCATGTAGCAGAGGATGGCTTTTGCCCTCTGCACTTCCTGAGCCCGGACCTCCCGAGTGCTGGGTTCACAGTTGCGCACCACCACACATGGTTGATGTAATCCTGGAGATCAAGCCCCAGGCTTCATGCATCCTGGAGAAGCACGCTACACCCTGAGCTGCACCCCCAGGCCCCAGCTCCAGGCCTGTCAGTGTTTAATACATTGGCATTATTCAGCACATAGTAGAAGAGTCTGTAAAATCGATATCTTCTGAATGAATGAATGAATTATTGAGGATCTGTTGACATCAAGAATGGTTTACAATGAAGATGTGGAGCTCCGTAGCAGCCAGCTCTTCTTCAGCTGGGGATCTTTTACTCAGTGAACTGGTAAAGGAACAACAGCCTTCAAGTGGGATATACCTTGGTTTTGGAAAAAAAAAATTAGGAAACATCAGGCCTACCGAGGAAATTCGGTGAGTGTGATGCTTTGAGTGAAAAGTGCTCCCCATGGGCTCCAACAGATTCCAACACTTGGTCCCCAGTTGATGATGTGGTTTGGGAAGGTCATGAAACTTTTAGGACGTGGCAGCCTGCTGGGGGAAGAGTGTCAATGGATTGGCTTTGAGGGTTCAAAGCCTTGTGTTACTTCCAGGTTTAGAGAAACTGCTTTCTCCTTGTGATTAATGACATGATCTCCCAGATCCCTGCTCCTGCTACTCGATGCCATCCCTTGCCACCATGACGACTCTTACTGTTGTGGAACCGTAAGATAGAATAAACCCTTTCCTTCTTAAAGTGCCTTTGGTCATAGTGTTTTATTACAGCAACAAAACTAATACCATGAGGGACTATATCAGTTTCTTCTATGTCTATTGACAGAAACAATGGAAAGTGGGAAAAGTATATTTTGGCTTATCATTTCAGAGATATTTCGGGCCCATCATAGAAGGAAAGGCATGTGAAATGGCTATTTCTGGTTGTCGTTTGACTGCATCTGGAATTAACTGAAACACAAATGACAGGGCACATGTATGAGGGTTTTTTTTCTTAATTGAATAATTTTTAGTGAAAAGACCCACTTCTAATCCAGAACTTTGTGGTAGGTTAATCTGGGACTCACCTTCTTCTGGCAGCCTATATAAAGGACACGGGAGAAGGAAGCTTTTGCTCTCTTGGCCTGCTTGTTCTTCTCTCTGGCATGTCCACCCTTTTACTGGCATTACAGCCTACTTCCTGAGGATTTTGGCATATGCTGAAGACTGCCTGAGACATCCAGCCTCTTGGACTGAACAACTATTATATTCTTGGACCTTCAGTTGATAGGCAGCCATTGTTGGATTAGCTGGACCACAGCCTTAAGATATTCTAAGAAATCCCCTATGTAACACACACACACACACACACACACACACACACAATTCTGTAAGTTCTGTTACACTGCCCTGACTAATACAGCATGGTTGCAGGAGCAGTCATGTCCATACAGTTGGTTGTGTAGGTTGCTGTTCATATGTTAGCAGACCAGGAAACACAAAGAACAGGTCAGGCCCAAGCATAGAGTAACTTTCTAAGGCTCAAGAAAGGTTACCTACTCCTGCCAGTCCAGTCCCACCTCCTAAAGACTCGATAGCATTGAAAGAATGACAGAAGCCTGGGGCTGAGTAATCAAAACATTAGCCTGTGGGAGACAGTCAAAGCATTATAGTACACGGAGACTCCACTTCTATCAGAGCAGCTGACACTCAGAACAACTGAATATCAAATACATTCTCCTTATTAAACTCCATCTTCTCTGACAAAAGTTGTCATTAGGCACAGTATTTTATCACTATGTTATTTTTGTCTTGATTTTACATGATTATTAAACCATGTTTGAATTCTGTATTTGTCCAAAGGCAATTTCACTTAATGACTCATTTTGAAAAGTCAAATAAAAACAAACAAATGTAATGAATCCCAAGTGACTGAAGATAATTTACACTTGGAGATGCTACAAATAACTCAGATTTTCAAGCGGCTGACATATTATTATCAGTTTAGTGTAGTTACCTTACAATGATCCTTCAATATAATTGTTTGGGGGAAAAAATCTGTCCTCTACTGAATCTCCTTTTTTTTTTTCCTCCCTGTTAGTTAGCTTTCGGTTACTATAACAAAATACCAGAGAACGTCGACTCTTTTTAAAAAGATTTTATTTTGGCTCATCAGCCACTGTCCCTCAGGCCTGTTGCTCTGGGTCTATAATAAGGGAGCAGTAGAGCATGCTAAAGGGGCAATGTGCTGACCACTTGATGGCCAACAAGTTTAAAGAGAGAGAAAGCCAGAGGCTATGTCCCATGAGCCCACACAGTGCACATCCTTACTTTAGGTAAAGGCTTACAAAATGCTGATGAGGATGACACAGAAGGGAAAAGGAATAGGGTCACGGTCCAAGTGTTTTTCAGGCCTTCTCTGTATACCAGTTTTTATGCTAGACCCCTGAAGCCTTCTTGCAAGGGTTAAGCTTCTAGAACTGAGTGTCATCTCTAAGAACTTTGAGGTTTCTTTTTTTTTTTCTTTTTCTGTAGGATATATTCTAGCCTATTGCTATGACACTAAACCTGGTCCCAGGCCTCCAGGGCCTTAAGCATGGTCTAAAGACAGATTAAAAATAAATTGTTAGAAAGATATCTTGCAAATTACCATCATAGTGGTATCTGTGGTGGGTAGAATGGGGGCCTAAGAAAGTAATCATCAGTGCTGGGAGAACGGACATGAGGGAAATGGAAAGTATGTGACAAGGGGCAGGGTGGAGTACAGATGCCACAAGATTGCAGCAGAAGTCAGGTGGACATTCTCTCCTGAGAAATTTGACTCTCACGGAAATTCACTGATGATGGCTGATCACTGAAAGTTTCAAATGAAAAACAAACGAGATCCAGTTAGAACTGGAGGTCATTTGAGCAGCAATGAAGGCAGGATTAGAGGACCTGAGGGAGTGGGTGGAGAAGAGGTGGAGGAAGGGGAGGGGGAGGGAGGGGCGGGGCAGGGGTGGAGGAAAAGAGGTATAGCTGAGGAGGGTTCAAAGGAAAGGAAACCAATGGAGAGTTTTGTTTTTAAATAATGTTATTCTTAGTTTTGTAAAGTTACAGAGGTGAAGAAAAGCACATGGGGTGCTGGTTCTCAGGAAGAGGCAGAGGTCCCGAGGGACCCATCTCGAGGAGACTGGGTAACCTGTTACAGAGTAGGAAGGAAAAATAGAACATCCAATGTTAAGGCTTACCTGCTCGAGGAAGTGCAGCTGACAGTCACTTTTGCACTTTGTGCCATTGTCATTAGTTATTGTTGTGACACTTGCCATTTATTAGCTGAAGACCTGGGCTTCCCAGGAGTGTAAGAAAATACTATTTTTAGAACCTGCCCAGAGATTCCTGAGGAGGGAGCCTAGGTGGTGCCTCCTCTTCTCCCTAGAGGGGGCTGGTAACAACCTTCTTTGCTTGTTTATGCAAATGAGATATTTTTCACACTCACTCACACACATTTATAGCCTTTTCCAAGTTGTATCATTTGGGAACCTTTAGATTACTCAAAAAGTTGGGCTGCCATCTTTGATCCAGCAAACCATCAGTATAAAATCATGTGAGACATCACAAACATTTTCACTGTGCCCCTAACAGCCTCCCCTCATACCCACATCCTGAGAGGAGAAGATGTTGAGTAAATGCAGTGCCTTAACTGAACTTGCCTTAGGAATATCAATTTAGAGCTGTCGGTGGGGTCTCCAAGGGCAGCATCTGGATTCGAAGATTAAGGGAGATTTCTGTGCTGGGAATGAAGCTTCCAGAATCACCTATCAGTGGGAGGTGCTGGTAAACACAGAATAAAGTAAAGACGGTGAGATCTGTAGGCTCGGGAGGAGGCTGGTGTTCAAGTCTGAACAGACTCGGGGAAGTATGGTTTGTGCTGTGCTTCATGTACTGTTTCCTAAGCCATCTGATACCCACAGAACTTGCTACAGAAGGCCAGATCTCTACAACCATTGCTTCCCAGACTGATCGAAGTGAAGGGGGAAGTTACTTAGTATCCTCGGCTATCATTTTCTGAGTTTTCCTCTCTGTTCTATCTTAGCGTTCTCTAGAAGGATAGGAACAATAGAATGTATTCAGCAAAAGGGAGACTCATTTGGTGGTCCTACCTGATGTGAGCTGATCCGTGGCTAACTGCACACTGCGGAGACAGAGAATCTGCTCAGTCCATTGGCCTGGGTATCTCACACCCCAATTTGATGCTGAAGGCCTGGAGTATCTCTGGAGAGCCAATAGTCTTCAGTCCATACTGGAAAATCAACAAAGTGGGGTTCTAATGGCAGAAATGACTGACACCAGCAGCAACAGAGTAGAATGAAGGAGTTAAGTGAATTTATAAATAAGACATTGTATAGCAAGTGCTTTGGGAATGTTTTTGTTTGTTAAAGATTTATTGGTAGAGATTTAGCTTATTAATGTACTGCTGTTTGTATGTGTACTTAGCTGTGTGTGGATTTGTGTGTGTGCGTGTGTGTGTGTGTGTGTGTGTGTGTGTATGTGTGTATGAAAGTGCAGTGCACATGGAGGCCAGAAGAGGGCACCAGATCTGCTGGAGTTAGCATTATAGGCAGTTGTGAGTCACAATGTGAATGCTGGGAACCAAACTCTAGTCCTCTTTAAGAATAGAAAGTGCTTTTAACTGCTAAGCCATCCCTACAGCATCTTTTTTTGGACTGTTTTAAATTTGAGCCAGTTTGTGTGACTGTATATGAAAAAAGATAGATTTTGACAATGAAATTTGACATATGTCATCCACAAAGGCAATATTTGCCAAACTTCTGTGGGAGTCAGCTAAGGCATCTTACCTAATTCAGGTGTCATGGAGCTCTCATCACACTAAATGTAGCATTAGGGCTGGCGGGGCATATTTGGTACTTTGGAATTATAACTGGATGTATGCAGCCAGTTTGCTGTAGGTATTAATCAGCTCCTAAAATATGCCCCTGAGTGATTTTTTAGCACATACACAGAATAGCTTCTTAACTTCCCACTCAATTTTAATGCAGCTTCTCCAAATATTTTTTTTTTTTTTTTTAAAATGCCTGGCTCAGCCCTAAGCACAGTCCCTACGACATTCACAGCTGGAATAGAAAAGACAATTAGAACAAATTTATTAGATGGCTCACCTCTGCTGTTTGTGAAACATTTAAATGAATGTGTAGCTGGAGAAATGGAGAAATGAAAACCCCCTCAGAGCAGCCAAGAAGAGCAGCAAACCGGCCGAGAGGTGGCGCACAAGAGGCTACTCAGAAAGGCCTTTCTAAACCTTTAGCCACACCCTTGTGTGCAAAACAAAAATGCTGAGTTGAAGAGGGGAAGGGACTGAGGGCTAAAAGGAGTTCAAACATTAGTATGAGAAATGGCGAAGGCTGGAATTAAAACTAAAAGTGGAGTCTGAGTCGGGACAGAACGCTGAGGAACAGCCCAGCCTCAGAAGCAGTATGGCAAACAGGTCTGCACCACTTGTTTGAAATCGCTGTGCTTCCTACAAACTTCTCTCTTCAGGTTTCCACGATGCATGATTTACCCACAGATGCCTCTCATGACTCCTGCCTCCGTCCGGGACAATTTCTTGCATTCTTTGTTTTCTCTCTCTCTTAGAGATTGACCTGCTGAAGAAGGGCCCACTGGAGCCTCTTCATGCAGCAGCACTGGCCCTGGAAGTCAGTGGGGTCAGCGTATGATGGAGCTCATCCCTGGAAGGGCGGGTCTGGGTAGGTGCTCAGCCCTTCCAGCTGCCTGGGCGGCCTCCGGAGACTGCTGGGAAGACTTAATAAATCATTGTGTCTGTAAACACATGAGAATCTGTAGAAAGTAAATGTTCCCTTAATGTTAACTTTTTAAAAAGCATTTTAGGGTCAGAGAGACGCCTGAGCAGGAGAAGGTGCTGCCCTCCAAACCTGATGGCCTGAAGATGAGGCCCGAATGGTAGAAAGGCAGAACTGACTCTACGCAGTTGTCCTGTGACCTCCACACAAGCCCTCTAACAAAAAAATGTGCTAAAAGCTTCTAAAATCATCCCTATTAATTCCTTGAGAATTTTACACATTGTATTTTTGTCAGCAAATTCTGAATTAAGATAGTATACGGATAGAAATTAGTAATCAAAAATTCTATCCTAGTTATGCTGGGAAGAGAGCAAAGGGAAGGTAATTCGGCAGGGGGATTGTTCTTGTAAAAAGGGTACATCAGAACCCACACTGGGTTATCAAACACACCTGCCAAAATACCCTGTTTTTTATCCCTGTCATAATTGGTAGTCAAATAGCATCGCATTGGTGGGAACTTGTCTTTAAGATCTGACACGATTGTCTAATCGGCACAAAAGGGAAGAGGAAAATTCTAGGACCACACACCCTTGTCAGGCTGATTATCTTTAATAGAATAGACATTTTTCACCGTTATCACTCAGTCTGAAATTCTCTGATCCAAACTAATCTTGTGTGGTCAGACCTGTTCACAGTCCTAGAGCAGGTCCCTGGCTGGATTCCTGTCTTTCCTGCCTTATGTGAACCTTCTTATCTTGGGAATCACACTGAAATAGTGTATTTGGTTCCTTGCTTTGGTCACCAATTCCATCACTGCTAACAGTTTGTAGCCCTCAAAAGCAGAGACCAGATTACCAGGTGGAAATTCTCTGACAGTCACAGGGCAGCCTGTGACCTCCAGTCACTACCACATATAATCAGATTAATGTCCAGGGTTTGTTAATGACATACAGAGAACACTAAGGTTATCCATGAGCCTAGTATAAAAACATCTTAGCAGACACCATCTTTCCTTCAAAAGCTGTCGTGGTGACTGCTTTTGTGAGGAGGTAGGAAATTTCAGGTTCCAGGCACTGGAATCTCCTGGATTTTTCCAGTAAATAATGAGGTCAAGACTTATTAGTTTTTAACTCTCCACCTCGAACTTCACCAAACTCTCACAAGTAGATGAAGAATTACATGTGTTTTGTGTTTATAGAAAACGGGACAGCATGAAGAGTGGACAGAAAAAACGTGATTTATGTAGAACCTACAATACACTTGAGGTGATAGATTATATATGTTATAGATAGAACGATAAAGATGTAGATGATGGAGATGGGTAGACAGACAGACAGACAGACAAACAGATGACAGAAGATAGATGGCAGCTAGATAAGAGAACACTGATAGACACGTAACAGTAGATGATACGGAGACGCTTGGTAGGCAGGTGATAGATTCCCAGAGTCAATAGTGGAAAGACCATTTCCCAAACATGCCTTTCCCTCTCCACCAGCTCTGTTGAGTTCCTGTTGGCTCATCAGCTCTCCTCTCAACACTGCCATTCACGAGGACCTACTTAGAGCCCATATTACCCATCAATCCCAACAAAAGTAGAACAAGCTGCAGATGTAAGCAGGGCTCCTCCAAGCTGCTTCCTCTGACATCCCCCCCCCATGGCTTTTTGTTTGTTTGTGTTTAATTTGTTTTTCTGAGACAGGGTCCTGACTAGTCAGGAACTGTGGAGCCCAGGTTGGTTTCAAACTCCTGCTCTTGCCTGTGTGTCTCAAGTGCCAGGACAACAGTGCGTACTCTCATGTCCTCTTCGTCATTTCCACAGCCCTGCCTTTCCCATGGGAAACAGTTGGTGTTGGTAAGCAATTTGATGAGTTTTCTCTCACTGGGTTGTAATCAAGGGTTTGCCCTTGCAGCAAAACTCACAGCAGTGTGATCCTGAAGCTGGGGCTTATCTTATATCTTTACCTAAGAGTTCTCAGATAACTGAGTATAAAGCCATTGCTCCTTAACTATCGTTGAAGAGACACAGGACCCAGGGCGGCACTTTACAGAACATTCAGCTGAGATGGTTGTTAGTGAGTGACGGTGAACTGGTCCCTTGTGCTCTTAAATCTTGATGGTTCTGGCCTGTGTCAAATATCTCACTTTCTCCTCTCTGTCAAGTTGTCACCTGATGTTACAGCCACTTTGATAAACAAAGATGAGGGCCTTTCCCAGCAGGGAATGTGTCTCACATAAAGGAGACTTCTAACTTGGCCCAAATCCAGACCATGCATTTTGCTGTTACCCCAGCTTTTGTTATAATAATCCAGGACTTGTGATTTATGAACCTCTTTTCACATTCAAATTTCTAATGGTATCTTCATAAGGCACCCTTACCACGGCCATTGTTATACCTTGAAATAAGAAAGGGAAACTTTTTTGAAAAGATAGACATAGGCTGGTCACAGTGACACACGCCAGTAATCCCAGCGCTTGGGAGGCAGAGGCAGAGGCAGGCAGATTTCTGTGAGTTCAAGACCAGCCCGGTCTACAAAGTGAGTCCAGGACAGCTAGGGCTACACAGAGAAACCCTGTCTCAAAAAAACAAAACAAAACAAAACAAAAAAAAGGGCGGGGAGGAGTGGGGAGAAAGAAAGACATGCTCTGGGCGACAAACAGCTGACCCAGAATGGTGACCTTGCGACTCCTCCATTCAGTTCTGACTCCACAGTGTTGCAGATTCTCATATAGTGATGCAAGATCCCATGGCTAAATGTTTCGTAATCATTTGTACTTCTGAAATAATTCCTACTATGTTGCCAAGCATGTGAATTAAGGCTCATGTTAGGTCTATCAGGGAAGTATCTGAACACTATCTCCAACTGAAGACAGAGGGGAAGAAGGCAGCGAAGCATACATGAGCTATGAAAACATACACTAGCTGGAAAAAAAAAAAAACCACCTTGAAAATTGCCCAGTCTCTCTCTGAAGCCTGCTAAATATACAAGCACTAAAGACCATATGAGTGGGGTCTCAGCTAATTAGGGCTGTAGGCTCCAAAGGGACCAGAAGAAGGAAGGGGCAGCAGAAAACGACACCTTTTTCTACTGAGTCGTCTTAGGTCACTGTTCGTGCACAGTTAGTGACAAGCGTTGAAGGGATGAAAAGGAAAGGTAGCCTCCTCTTGATACACACACAAAACTCTAAAATAATAGCTGTGAACAGCCTGTGGCTCTCGTGATCTCCTTTCCCTTGGATTCATCTTGCCTCAGGAGGTATAATCCCAGGCACTGGCAGTTCTCTAGCACTCCCGAGGGAAGCCGGGGGAGAGGAGACACGGTGCCTTCTTGTTAGGAGAGCACTCGAGAGCTGCCTAGCCTAGCCAGGCAGCCTTGGCTGCTGTTCCTTAACCAGGGACCACTGTATCGCCAACCTGAGATCTCCTACATGGCCTTCTCAGAAGGTTAAAGGGTGAACACAGGAAAGGGTAAGCACTGTCTGCGAGATGGCCTTGAGAATATGTTTTAAAATCTGAGCTATTTTCCCCTCCCTTCTCTGCCTAGAGCTTGTGTTATGAATTTCTGTTAGTTATGAAATACAACCAAATCTTAGAAAATAAGTGATGTTTTCATGACATCAACCGTGGAATGCCGGTACAACTCTGGAGAGCTAAAATGTCAGGAATAGCGTGGTGGAATTGTGGGAATGCTGCAGGAACACAGGACGGAAGATGGTGGCCCAGCAGAGCTTGGGACGGGGCACGGCGGGGCAGGTGCCACTCTGAGGTTAGAGTATGACAGATTCTTCCTAAACACATTTGAACTTGGCACACCTTGCCAGATCACATGCTAGCCACAGTCTGAACTGCAGGTATGTGGCAGGCTCTGGAGAGATAGATGCTTTAGCAGGTAAGAGCCCTGTAGAAGATGGGCGAAACCCAGCCCTACAGAGACTGAGCCGCCATACGTGGGAGAACCCACTCGAGAAGGCAGGCCAGTAAGGAGAGGGGAGTAGGGCAGAGTGAAGGACGTCTGGCCAGAGGTGACTGAGTGTCATGGCTCTTGGCATGACAGTAGGAACCCCAGAAAAGATGGTGCCGCCTCGTGACACAGAGGGAACGTAGGTAGATGCTAAATCTACTCTTTCTGAAAAAGAGAGTTTTGATCTTCATCATCTCCTCACACGTCTCCTGAGGAGTCAGCTGAGAGCATAACCTCAACTGACGTTAAGCACAAGCACGACACAGTTGTGGAAATCCCTGGGACGCAGCACGTATAGAGTCACACGCAGAGAAGTGTCACCGCTGTCTCCAAGAAGGCATCGTGCTTCATGACATTAGCTTGAGCCAGTACCTTGTACTTCTGAGGAAGACCTGTACAAGCCTGCTAAATTCAACCGTAAGGAGACCCCACGTGGATTTTCCTTCCTGTGTTTCACTATCATGTTTTAAAACATCACTGCTTCCAACAAGATCAGAAAACAGTAAAGCTATATGACTTGCTCAATATTAAATTACTGTTATGTATTTATATTAATAATAAAACAAGTTGAAATTTAATATAATAAATACAGTTAAATATAATAAAATTAATATAATTACATTTAATAATTAAAATGTTTAATTTTAATTAAAGAGTATTTTCTGGAGCAGAGACATCTTCACCATTTACCAGACTATAGATCTGAAATATCCACATTGTAAGATGCTTAAGGATCATGTTTCATTAAATAAAACATAAATATTTATGTTAATATAAAACAGGTTGACATGAGATGTATACACTATTATAAAGTAATGTCACTAACACATCAACTTAACTGCATCAACCACAAAGGTAGCTTTGTAGTTTTTAAAAAATTAATTGGCTTATGGTTATGAATAAATATATAGTTGTTAACAGGAGCCACAACCAACCTGCTAATTTTTTTTTTAATGTGAAGAATGGTTAGGGTTGAAAATAGTACAACCATCTTAAAGCAGTAGTAAAATGCCTTCAATTTACAGAAATTTGCTTGATTTACTAACTCAAATTGCTAAAAGCTCACAGCCATGTCTTGTCATGATATTTCCTTTCACTGAAAAGGCTCTGGGGCCTTTTCAGCAAGTGACACACTTGCTGGTCTTCCAGAGGAGCTGAGTTTAGTTCTCATCCCTGTGTCAGATGCTCACAACTGCCTATGACTCCAGCTCTGGGCATCTGACTCTTCTGACCTCTGAGGGCACCTGTATTCATGCACACATAGCCACATTCAGATGCACACATCTGTGTATAGTTAAAAATAATAAAACTAAATATATAAAAGAGAAATTTAAATGTTATAGGAAGAGAGAGAATTAGAGGTGTGCAATAGAAAAGTACCAGTATGTAAAATAGTATTTGTTGAACAATACCAAACTATATATCTCTATCTATCTATCTATCTATCTATCTATCTATCTATCTATCTATCTATCTATCTCTCTCTCTCTCTCTCTCTCTCTATCTATCTATCTGTCTCTCTATATCTATGTATCTATCCATCCATCTCACTAGATTTTAAGGGACACACCCTCAAGCCAATGAGCTTATGACACATGACAGATATGAAAGAGAGAAAAACCTAAAAGAAACACAATCACTGGGTGAGTTAACGCTCCTTTCAGACACAGTTGTGTCTAGAATTACACCCTTAGCATTAACTACTCTGCTAGATGTAATTTCTGAGCAGCTTGGCTATGCTGGGACCAATAATGTTCCAGCAGATGTTAACAGTGAGGGAATTTAAAGATTACAGAGTTTCACGGGTGCAGTAAAGCTGCGGTGGGAACAGAAATATTACCGTGGCTGTTATGTTCCAAGTGCATCACAGTTACTGACAAGTGATACATGAGTGATAGTGAGGACCAGGGGACTAGGACTTTATACTTACTGGTCAGCAGCATATAAATCCCATAAATTAAACAAAGTTTTATGTATTCCTCATTTCTTTGCAGACTGATCTTCCTCGGAGGGCCTTTGTTTCACGTTAATTCCACCATCAAAGCTTTGTTCAACCATACTGTTCTCTTTAAGCACCGCACAGTCTCCGTCCAGGCTTCCTGCTGCACGCCCATCCTCCCCATTAGTGTTGAACTTGGTGTGATCTCCAGGCGGAACTTTGGGGATACCTCCATGGTTTTACGATGACCACCATCAGACTTAGCAGCTTTTATGTGAGTTCCTCCAAGGCTGACTTATTTGTCCCTTTAAGGACCAAAAAGGAACAATCTTGTAATCTCCAAAATGCAGATAGGTGAAAACTTAGCCCTGGGGCATCATGCCTCCTGCGGATGTTGAACAGGTGTTCACTGTTCCTGAGAACAAGTAAGAATGGGCATAGCGCCTCTTATATCTAAGTATAAATGCTGGCTCTCACAATCATGCAGTCAGTCATGAGAGAACAAGGATGCCCAGTGGACTGAACAGCTTGTGTCCAGTTCACTGTAAGCTCCCACGACAGAATCACAGCCAGATTATGACCCTGGGGAGCAAGAGTGAAGTTGTGGGGAGTGGGCATGGCTTATCAGTTAGGAGCGCATTAATGTTGCAGAGAACTCCAGTTTGGTTCTTCACTGGGAGGGGCACAACTGCTGGGAACTCTCATGTTTCTGGCCTCCAAGTGTGTGTGTGTGTGTGTGTGTGTGTGTGTGTACTCACACACATTCATGCACTCAAGCATTTTCACACACACACACAGAGACATTCATACACTCAAACATGTACACACACACACACACACACACACACACACACAGAGGCATGCTCACAAGCACAGTTAGAAATTTACCAAAGTGGTGCTTTCATTGTACATCCAAGCCAGCAGTATTAACAAAACGTAGGTCATCTTAAAGCTAGAAGTTCTGATGAACCAATAGTGGGTTCCTTATAACAGAATACAGTTATTCGTGTATAAAGGCATCTTTCTCTAGTCCTGTAGACACAAGAAAGAAGCTCCATGTGTCTGGGTCCCCATTCCATCACACCACAACACTAAGGGAACACTGGCTGAAGTTGCGCATGTGTGTGCCACCCACGGACATTCCTACTTACCAGCCTGGGGAGTGCCATGACGCCTTGCCCTCTTCCTTCTCCCAGGCTTATTTGACTCCTGTGGATGCATCTCTTGTAACTAGGGTCTGCTGGCTTGAGGACATGGGTTATTTTGTATCTTGCTGGTCCCTGCCCACTTGGACTTTTCAGGGCTTTGTGATCACCACACTCCTGTGTCTGCTTTTCTGGAGTCATGGGTACCCCACACACCCAGCATTTTTATGTGTGTACCAGAGAGCCATTTGAACTCAAGTCCTCTTGGACTGAATGCGTCATCGCTCCAGTCCCTGCAAAACAAATTTATTGGCATCACTTTCAGACATGTGGGCAGAGCACCGTGGGCCTTCGATCATGGCTGCGGGCTCTTCTGGCATGGAGTCATTCCTGCATGGACTCTAAGGCAGGTGCTACCTCCAACCCATTCCTATGCTTCTGTAGGGTAGAGGAATAGGGGATGCCGTGCGCTGATGACATGCACATAGGGAGAGCACTTCTCATTTTCTTGCCGGTGCTATCATCTTTTAAGTCCTAATAATCTCGCTCATGCTCAGGCTATGAGCCTATAAATCCGTACATGTTCAGTGAGCAATCCAGGAGAAGTTTTCCTCAGCCGAGTGAGGCCCTGATAAAAGCAAACAATGCAGCTCTGGCCACTGCTTATTAAGAAGGGAGACACCCACGCAGCCCGACGCTGCAATCCTTTTTATTTTGGTGGTACTATTTCACTGTCTATCGTAAACTTAGCGGAGCAGGCTTTCTCGATCCTGCTCTCCTTTTATTGGATATAAATCACCCCTGACAGGAAGTTTTATGCCTAAATCCGTTTACTCCTTGTTGGTAGTCTTTTAAATTAATATTTATAAGCTGAAAGAGGCCTAAAAGGGTGCATCAATATAATAGCTAAATGCCCCAGCTGGGCTTGAACCGATTCCCACCTCCTTGACCATTGACACCTTTTAATTACTCTCAATCCTAGCATCTATTGCCAACCCCATCCCTACACCCACAAATCATAGGCTTTGGTGGAACTGAAATAGGCAAAAACAGGGGTTCAGGAAGGTTTAGTCTCTGTCCATGTGTCGTTATTATTGTTGTTAGTCTCTCTCTTTCACTTTCTCCCCCCTCAGTGTGTGTGTGCATGTGTTTGTGTGTGTTGGTGCACACAAGTCACAACTTAGGTGTGGGGGTCAGAGAACAAGTGTGGGTGACAGTCCTTGCCTTCCACCTGGTTTGAGACAACGAGATCTCTTTGTTGTGTAGGGCTTCCCCTCCTGGCCTTCTGGCTTCTGGGGAGACTGGTCTTCACTTCCCAATCCCGCGGTCAGAGCACTGGCACTGCAGACCCTTCCTCCACCCCACCCCCAACTCTATCTAGCTTTAAAGGGGTTCTAGATCTAGAACTCAGGCTCTCACACCCAGGCCCTTTACCCACTGAGCAAGTTCTGTCTCGGCAGGTAATTTCTGAAGGGTTTGTGTAAGCAGTGATGGGCACTGAAATGAGAGGTAAGCAGTGCTTGAGACAATGGCCTAGAGATTATTCAAACTGAAATCAGGTCGTGACGGACCTTTATACATTCCATCCTGAAGCACATGTCTTAAAATTACCTCCTGATACCAAATTGCATTGTCAGTCTTGGCCACAGAGTAGGCCTTGCTGAGTCCGTGACTCCATTCCCTATGGCCTACTCCTCTTTGCTGTCTCCTTCTGCTCTCTGATGCTTTGTTGGGGAGTATTTACTACTCTTTCTAGCCTAGCCAAGTGATGTGACAGAGTGGCCTCAGCCCCAGGGCCTGTATCTCCAATGGTCTCAGTAAGTCAAGGGTTAAGCATGGGCGTATGTGGCGACGCTGGAAAGGTGAGAAGGGAGAAAACAGAGGAAGCAGCTTCTGGAAAAGATGGGCCTCTGCTCACTGTCCCTTCAAGAACTGATGTGACCTTCTTTTTGCTACCAAAGGAGCCAAGCTGAGGTCAGATCCAATTCCCAGAGGAGGGCCAGGGCAATGGACCTCAGGAAGGCAGAGCTGCTGCTCCAGCTGGGACTTCTTGTTCCCGAGGTGGAAATGCTCTTTATCAGTTACGGCAACTAGTCTACATTTTCTGATGTTTGTATCCAAAGCCCACAGTCTGACCTCCTTTTCCTGAAGCAGGGTTCAGAGGTAAAACCAGCTTGTCCCTTTGTTTTCCTCTTATGGTGCTCAGGATTCAGCTTTCTCTACCACCCCCCTCGTGGAAACATCTCCATCAGTTTTCTGGTTTCCTTAACATGGACTCCTGCCACCTCTTGAGTCTTCTCTCTCACTTCCTTTGTCTCTGTAAATTGGCGCCCTTCCTCCAGCCTCATGGTAGTATAGTTTCCGTAGGAGGCTGAAATAAACAGGTGTGTTTATATAATAGATCTTCTTTTATTACTTATTTGACTTGGAAAATACAGGAGCTAAATCTGCTAAGTAATATGCACCATCCTTCTGGGGAATGCTGCTTTCTGTCAAATGCAAACTGTGATGTAGAATAATGAGATTGGCTTTTGGATGTGGCTCCAAAGGCAATGAAAAAAAATTAGTGTCAAAGTTTTTTGAGTAATAGCCACTTGCTTAGGCTCGGACTATAACCTCCAAGAACTATGTGGTGGGAACATCGTTGCTTTAATGTCATTTAATTTTGGTTGTATATAAAGGTTGAGTTTGTGCTTTGTTGATAATAGTTCCTAAGTGTCCTTTCGTTGTTTACTTTCATTTGTTTGTCAGTGAAATTCCAGCTTCACCAAGAATTCTCCAAGCTTAGACAGTGTTTGGATGACCTCTGTTAAAACCAATCAGGAAAGCCATGTGTGGTGACTCATGCCTATAATCCCAGCACTTGAAAGGCTGAGGTGGGCTGAGGTAGGATGAACAACCACAAAACTAAAACCTACCCAATTTTTAAGATTAGGAAATTAGTAAACATTCATTTTCCCAAGCACCAGCACAAGCCAGTGGAGTCTGAATACCTGGAAGCTTTCAGCCCAGGTTTGCATTTTTCATAGGAATCTCGGATGATTCTTAAAATATGGTGTCGATCATGTCACACATTGGTTTATCATCTTTCTATGATTTTTAGAAGTACAGTTTAGTTCGTGAGGCTCAGAAGGGAACAAATGGAAGCTTACTAAGCATGTGCCTACGCATTTAGGATTTTACAAAAATCAACCTAACGTGTTTAAAACAATGTGCTCCACTCCTCCATCTTTACAGCATCACTTCACATCGACATGGAAGAACTGTTTTAAATATGGTACTGTCAATCTCTGGTTTCTTGATGTCCCACTTACCCAGGATGAGAAGGGACAGCATTTCGAGTGCTGGTGTCCGAAAGTGGTCCGTCAGCCACGGAAAAGCTGGGGTGGACCATCAGCCACGGAAGGGCTGGAGGTGGTCCATCCACTGCTGAAGCGCTTTGGGTCTCTGGCTTCTGCAGACTGTGCTGGGAATCAGCTTGAAGAAAGAGAAAGGCCTTCCCCCATCTTCTCACTGAGCAGGGAGAAACAAAGGTTGAGGACCCGTGCCATTGACACGTGCTCATTTCCGGCCCCTGTAGTCTTTCCCCACACAAGGGTGGTTTTCAAACCTCCTAATGCTGCAACCCTTCAATACAGTTCCTCATGTTGTGGTGACTCCCCCCGCAACCATGACATGATCTCATTGCCACTTCATAACTGTAATTCTGCTACTGTTATGGACTGTATTGTAAATATCTGATGTGCAGGGTATCTTATATGTGGCCCCCATGAAAGAGTACTTTAACCTCCAGAGGGGTCGCGACCCACAGGTTGAGAAAGGACTCTCTAGGCCCTCATTCAGCTGATTCATAGGAGAAAGGAACAAAGCAAAAATGAGGAAAAAATGGTATGGAAAAACACAGAGAAAGGTCAGCAAAGCCCAGGCCCTGCCCCAACAGTTTGCTCAGTGCGCTCTCCGGAGCCCACACAGGAACTCTCTAGGTGTAGCATGGGAGCACCAGTACAGTCCCCTGCAGGGATCTGGAGTTTGTGTGACCAGTGTTCAAATCTGGAGTCTTCTCTTTGGCTGCTGACTGGGACAGATGCCTGGACCCGAGAGGCGCCTGTCATTTCTTTTATACAAAGCCTGCCATGCAGCAGGGGCAGAGCTGGGAGCTGTTCTGGCTTGTGGACAATGCACACACCTTACACCTAGAACAGCAACTGGAGCACAGCTGTGCTCAGTAATCCACAAAACCAAAGCAACTACCAGCCCTGGAGAGAGAGCTCAGTGGCTAAAGCACCTGATGAGCAGTCAGCAGGACCTGAGCTTTGATCCCAGGACCAACAGCTCACAAATACTTGTAACTCCAGCTCTTAGCCATCCGGTAGCCTCTCCTGGCCTTCATAGGTATCCATCCACACATACATGTGCGCATATGTCCACATAGATACATACACATACAGAAGCGCACGTGCACACACATATAAATAAGGAAATAAAATAACAGTCATGGCCATCTGCTCAGTATTTAAAGAGTTCCCTTTCTGAAGTCTACTTAAAGCTTTAGAGTGGGGGTTGGGCTTTGCTATTCTTATGTAAGTCTCATAGATCAGCAACTTGACTATTTTGAGAATTAAGTAAGTCCTGTTGGTTGCAAATGATGAATTTGTCAATTAGTTTTGAAAATCCAACGGAATTCTACTGTTAAACAATTTTATTTAAACAGTGATTCCTGAATTGGGCTTTGTCATACCCGGTTGATGTCACCTTTCTGAGTCCTACTATACATTAAGCTCCTAATAGCGGACTGTTCACTAAGAAAATCTCCCAAATAAAACCAGAAGAGTGATACAGAACAACAAACACAAGAAACATGAAAAGGCAAGGATGTGTGAAACCTCCAAAAGAACACAATTCCTTAATTACATAACTCAGAGAAACAGAAATGGTTGAGGTGCTGGACAAAGTTCTCAAAATCTCCATTAAAAGACAAATACATCAGTGACTTCAAAGGAAGAATAAAAGCAGATGAATGAAGTAAGGAAATCAATTCGTGACATAGATAAAAGTCAGTAACATAGAAGAACAGGTCAGCAACATGGAGGAGAAATTCATCAAGGAAGCTTCAACTGTGAAGAGAAAACACAGCAATGCTAAGAGCGAAAGTCTCGATGAATCAAATAAAAAGCAGAGTAAACAGCATCACCAGTGGACGGGAGGAGCAGGATTAGCATCAGGGATGACGGGCATCACTGAGGGAAGACTACGTCAGACATCAGCAAAGAAAATGGAAATGTGCATGAGCACATTTCCCAAGAACTTAGGGTACCACTAAAAGACCGAAGCTAAGGATTCGTAGAGTGGGAGGAACTGAGATAAAACTAAAGACATATATTCTGTTCAATAAAAAATTTAAAATACACTTTATTCAAATTAACACTCAAATATAACCATCACACAGTCAGCTTAAGAACCCACGACCATCCCCAAACCTAGACACCTCAGCGAGATGAACCTGTACAGTTAGACTGGCCATTCTGGAGCAAAGGACATTTGCTTAGGGCTCTATTCTTGTACTGACAAATGTATTTTTATATACCTATCCATAACAAAAAATGAAAAAAAAATGGATTTGAAACCAGAAAAAGCAGAAGAAGGAGGAAGAGGAGGAGGAGAAGAAACTTTATATTCTCTTTCATGATTCCTATGTCCTTTAGCCAGCATTCTATCCTTGCTCATTGATTAATGTTATCTTAGTCTCATTTTAAAATTTTATGCTACCCCATACTTACAGCCATTTACATGTAAACGATAAGCCAAAGTCTGCATATATGAGATAAAAGATACCATGAGGATTTGAGTTACTTTACTTAACATTATACTTTCAAGTCCATACATTTACTGCACATTCCATGACTCCATTTTTCTTGACAGCTGACTCATGCTCCATTTAAATTTATGCCACATTTTCATTCTCCATTTATATGTTGGTGGAGATCTATGTTGTTTGCATTTTACTCCTGTTGTGAATAAAGCAGCAGTAAGCACGGGTGCTCAGATAGCTTTATGGTAGTGTGTGGAATTCTTTGATTATATACCCAGAAGTGGAATTGCTGAGCTATATGACTCAATGACATTACAGCATAAAATTTCTCAGATCTTGGGATACAGCTAAGTACAAGAGGTACTTCAAACCCAAAATAGACACTAGTCAAACAGAATCCCTCCATAGTCAAGATGATCAAAGTACAAAACAAAGAAACAAAAACAACAATTAGACCTGCTTAAACAGCAGACCTCAAGAGGAACGAGAAGCATGGACAATATGAACCTACATATTTTAAACATTGAAAGTAAACATCTGTCCACCCAGATGATTATATCCATCAAAGCCATCTCTTGAAATTGATGGGGAAATGGAGACATTTTAAGGCAAGCACAAACTACAGTAATTCATGACCATCAAACAAGCATCATGGAAAATGCACAGAAGAGGAAGAAAGGCAGTTTCAATCATAAGAACACAGGAAATAACAGATTTTACAAGAGGAATAGATGAACAAAGGAGAGTTAGAAAATAATCCATTATATTCTAATCAGTTGGCACCACAAAGCTCCCAATACGAATAGGGAAGGCAGGAACAGCAGTGTTAGAACTAGCCAGGATCAACTAGAAAATTATAAGAAATCAGCAAATCCACCAGTAAAAACAGCCTTCATTTCTCAATAAAGAAATGCAAACTAGTGGGTTGGATTAAAAACAAGATGTATGCTCCATTGTTCACTAGGAACATATGTTATTGGTGAAACCACACACAGGGCCCCGAACAAGCCAATAGCTATATTTACATCTGATAAAGTAGACTTCAAACCAGAATTAGGTAGAATAGAAAAAAATCATTTCCTACTACTAAGGAGAACAATCTGTGAAGATGACACAGTGTTTCCAGTGTATATACACAGAAGTTAGTGCATACGTCATTATTAGAAAGCCCACAGGACATAAAGGGACAGATGGGACCACATACGACAATAAAGGTGACATCGATACCCTACTATCATTAATAGACGTCACCCAGGGAAAACAAGTCAGCAGAGAAACTTCAGAGCTCAATTCTCCCACAGGGCAAATGGACTTAACATACAGCTACAGAATGCTCCATCCAACAGCCAGAGAACACAGTGTTCTCAGCAGCTGTGGGGCTGTCTCTGAGATAGGCCATAAGTAATAATGAATACAAAAGAATCAAAATAATTTGTTGCACTGTATCAGATCATGGTGGAGTAAAATTATAAATCAGCTGCATGAACAGAAAGGCAACAAATACACAGATTGAACAAGGTCCTTTGGCTGATCACGAGAGGGAATTAACATTTTTTAAAATCAAATGAATGTAAAAATACAGCATTTATCAGAACTTTGGGGGAATAAGTCAGAAGCAACTCAAAGATGAAAGTGTGTATGTGTGTGTGTGTGCATGTGTGCATGTGTGCACACGAATACACTTAAATTTAAAAAGTCAGATGTCTCAAATAAAAAATTTAATGGTGCATCTCATGACGTTAGAAAACCAGAAAAAGGCAAACCCAAACAGTAGAAGTAAAAAATAACAAAGAACAAGCAGAAATGAATGAAACTGGACCCTAAAAGAATTATATGAGGACTCATGAATTAGAGCTGGCCTTTGAAATGATAAGCAAGGTCAACAAACCCTTATGCAAACTAAACAAAAAGCCAAGAAACCCCGGATTAACAGAATTAGAGATGAAAAAACAAACAAACAAACAAACAAACAATACAACAGATACCAAGGGAACTCAGGACATATTAGAGAACAGTTTGAAAACCTACACTCCAAAAAAAGCTGGAAAATCTAGGGATAGGGAAATTCCTAGATACACGTGACTTACCAAAATGGAGGACATAAATGACCCAGACAGACCTATAGCAAAAGGACTGGAAGAGTAACAGTCTCCCAACAAAGAAAAGCCAAGAAACAATGTAGTCATGCTGCATTCCACCAGTACTTTAAAAAGACAGATATCCTCTCACTGCTCCATGGAAAGGGAACCAACACTATTAAACTTGTTCCATGAGAATCAGAGTATTATTCTCATACCCAAACCAAACAGGAACACACACAAGGAATGGAAAGAAAAAAAGAGGGTGGTGGTGGTAAATGAATGGACGGATGCATAGACAGACAGACAGACAAACATATAAGGAAACTATTGAGTAATATTCCTGGGACATACAAAAAAATAGTCTCAAGAAAATATGAAAGCCAAATTCAGAAACACATTAGAAAGATGATATCAAGATCAAGTAGGTTTAATTCCAGGGATGCAAAGGTGCTTGAATACATGTAAATCAATGAATGTAATATAGCACATAAATAGAATCAAGGGTAGAAATCACGTGATCATCCCAATAGATGCAGAAAAGGTCTTAGAAGAGGTTTAACATCCCTTCATGATGAAAGATGGAGAAACCAGGAATAGAAGGAGCGCAATCTAAGGCAGATCTCTAGTCAACACTACACTAAATAGAGAAAAGCATTTCTCCACAAACAAGAATGAGACAATGGTGTCCACTCATTGAATATGGAGTCTCAGCTAGATCAATTAGGCAAGAGAAGGGACAAAGCCAGATCAATCACGCAAGAGATACAAACAGGAGAGGAGAAATCAGATTGTCCCTACCTATAGATGATAGGATCCTGTACCTAAAAGACCATACGTAGTAAAGTAGCAGAATATAAAGTAAATAAACAAATAAATAAATAAAATAGCTTTTTGATATGCTAATAATCCACTCACTAAGAAAAAAAATGAGGGTAAAGTCTCACTGATAATAGCTTCACAAATGGCTACACACCCTTAGCAACGAACCTAAGCAAGAAGGTAAAAATTCTCTATATTGAAAACTGCAAAAGTCTCAAGGAAGAGAATGAAGACAAAACTAGGAGGTGGACTCCCAGGTTCCTGTTTAGGAGAACTAATATTGTGGAAATGGCCACATATGTGAAAACAGATTCCACACAACCCCCTCAAATATTTAGTGGTATGAGCTGCCTTAGATTACGCTCCTTCTATTGTTGGTTTCTCCATCTCTCATCATGAAGCCATGTTAAACCTCGTCTAAGATCTTTTCTGCATCTATTGGGATGATCACGTGATTTCTACCCTTGATTCTATTTATGTGCTGTATTATATTCATTTATTTACATGTATTTATGAAGAAATATAATCCCCAAATTAATATGAAAGCCTAAGACCTCAGGTAGCCACATGGATCCTAGAATCAAAGGGTAACAATGTCAGAGATAGTGCAACCTTTGACCTCTGAGTATGTCACAGACATGGTAACAAGAACAGCAAGAACTAGCACAAAACTAGACACAGAGACCAGTGGAGCCAGACAGAGAGCTCTGCAACAAATCAACCCAGAGCCAGAAGTGGCAAAAACACAACAGAGAAAGAGCTACCAGCAAAAGGCGCTGTGGAAAACAGATTTCTACGTGCAGAAGAAGGACACTTGTGTGTAAACCTTCACAAAATGGATCAAAGACCTTACTGTAAGATGTGACACTCTGAAACCCCCAACGGACAATGCTAGTGCATCTAGGAATTGGTTAGGGCTTTTGGAAAAAGATCAACACTGATCTGTAAATAGCAAAGGTGACAAGTGGCATCACATAAAATCAAAAGGTTCTGCATGGAAGCGAAAACATCAGCTGAGTGAAAAAAACACCCTGTAGACTGGGAGAAAAACTTTCCCAGGCACACATTTTGCATGGGGTTAATATCTAAAATCTGTGAAGAACTCATAAAATTAAACAAGCTATATAATCAATAGAGTGTACAGACAGGTCTCAAAAGACAAAACCAAGACAGACAGTTTTCAGATGCTGAATTTAAGTTCAGGCAGCTTGGATGTCACCACATCATGCTGGCTTTCTGCCCCACAGATTTAGGAACAGGCCCAGTCCCTTTCTCAGACAAATAGGTATAGTGTTACCTCAAGATCCAGCTATACCACTCCTAGGAATATATCCAAAATATGCTCAACTATACAACAAGGACATTTGCTCAACCATGTTCGTAGCAGCTTTATTTGTAATAGCCAGAAGCTGGAAACAACCCAGATGCCCCTCAACTGAAGAATGGATACAAAAATTGTGGTACATCTACACAATGGAATACTACTCAGCTATTAAAAACAAGGAAATCATAAAATTTGCAGGCAAATATTGGGAACTAGAAAAGATTCATCCTAACTGAGGTATAACAGAAACAGAAAGACACGTGTATACTCACTTATAAGTGGATATTAGACATATAATAAATATAGGATACACATACTAAAATCTGTACACCTAAAGAAGCTAAGCAAGGAGGAGGACCCTGGGTAAGATGCTCAATCCTCATTCAGAAAGACAAACGGGATGGACATCGGAAGAGGGAGAAAACAGGGAACAGGACAGGAGCCTACCACAGAGGGCCTCTAAAAGACTCTACCCAGCAGGGTATCAAGCAGAGGCTGAGACTCAAAGCCAAACTTTGGATAGAGTGCAGGGAATCTTATGAAAGAGGGGGAGATAGTAAGATCTGGAAAGGACAAGAGTGCCACAAGGAGAGCAACAGAACCAAACACTCTGGGCCCAGGAGTCTTTTCTGAGACTGATACTCCAACCAAGGACAATTCATGGAGATAACATAGAAGCCCTGCACAGATGTAGCCCATGGCAGCTTAGTCTCCAAGTGGGTTCCCTAGTAATGGGAACAGGGACTGTCTCTGACATGAAGTCAGTGGCTGGCTCTTTGATCACCTCCCCCTGAGAGGGTAGCAGCCTTACCAGGCCACAGAGGAAGATAATGCAGCTAGTCCTGATGAGACCTGATAGGCTAGGATCAGAGGGAAGGGGCGAGTCTATCAGTGGACTTGGGGAAGGGCATGGGAGGAGATAGGATAGAGTTGGGAGGAAACGAGGGAGGGGGCTACAGCTGGGATACAAAGTGAGTAAACTGGAATTTATAAAATAAATAAATAAGTTTTGTTTTTTTTTTTAAAAAAAGAACAGGCCCAGGTCAGGAGAGGGTGTCAGAACACCAGTTACTGGCATTGCCTGCAGTTGTGAATGTGTGATATGGGTGTTTCGACTCCATGTCAGCTGAGTCAGAGAGGAGCACTGTCCTGTCCCTGGTAAGATTTCCTGGCTATGTCTGACATGTCTGTAGATTTGGCCACTGTCTTAACCTCTCTCTTGGCTTTCAGACCGTACTATGAACTTCCAACTGTCTTAACAAAGGCAGTTTCCAGTTTCTTCATGATGAGTATTTGGGGAATGCAACAGTCTGTTCCTACCACTGTCCCTCCTTTACTTCAAATGATGTGAAACCTGCATGGCGAAAGCATTTTCCCTTCTGCGGTGAGTTTGGTTATTATATTTCATTATCATCTGAATGCTGTGCTTCGCAGGGCCAGCAATGCTTCAAGACTGAGGCCAGACTCCTAACACCTCTTAGCATTGACACCAACACTGGGCAAATCAGAGTCAGTCCATGAATGTCAGAGGGTTGTAAAACACATGATTGTGAAATGGTTCTCTCAGCCACCTTTTATAGACAGAAGCTGCCCACCACAAGATGTATAGGCTTAATAAATCAATGGGAAGGAATTCCAAAATGGATAAATCAATACTCAAGCAGTCAGAGAATCCTACAGGTGTATGACAATGACCCATCGGGGCCCTTAAACCTCAGCTGGTAGGTTTAGCCAAAAGGGTCTATAATGATAGATGAGCCGAGATGATAAATACCTCTTGGTGGAAGTTTGTATTGTCTGCACTTTTTCCACCACCCTGTACACAGCAGTATAAACTGACTCCTTTAAACCAAAGAACAGATCTGCAAGAGAATCGGATTGTAAATCCATACACCTGGGGACAATCTCGGAGGAACTGGGGCATTTACATAAATGGTTTCAGGTGTGACTATTCGACGTAATTAGAGTGCTTACTGTTTGCGTTCTGCAGATGTGCAATCATGCAGTGGCTGTTGCTGCTGGTGTATATTAATCTCTCCCTTTTAAAGTATATTACAGACACATATATAAAATAACTAATAGCTTTTCCTTGGCTACTTTATTTTTGAGAAGCTAACCTAAGGGAGTAATGTGACATTAATACAAATTTTGATATTTAGAGTAAAATACAGAAATACAAAATATTCATTGCCAGGAGAGTGGTTTGAGTTGCATGTTCATAAAATAATACTAAATGAATATGGTAAAGAGATATTGCCAAGCAAACTTAACGGTTTAAGAAAACCTTTACTGGACTGGAGAGATAGCTAAGGGGTTAAGGGCGCGAGCTGCTTTTGCAGAGGAACCTGGTTCAGTTTCCAGCTCCCACCCATGCTGTGGCTCAAACCACCTGTAGCCCCAGTTACAGGGGATCCAGAACCCTCTGCTAGCCTGCCCAGAAATTTACATAAGTGCATGCACTAGCACACACACATATACATATGTATACATATATATTTAAGAAAAAAAATATATAAAATATATATTTAAAGAAAACATATATTTAAAGAAAAATGTATTTAAGAAAACTCTTTCCTTAAAGAAAATAAAACCTAAAATTAGATTCCAAACCAGGCTGTAAGAATATGTCTGTAGTCACAATATAATTATAAAATGAGGAGACCAAGAGAGCTGTATCAATTAAAATATCTCCAGTTTGTCTTTACTCACTTTGTCCAAGTTTTCTATAGAAATTAGTTATTTTAAGTCAGACACCACTTATGTTAGAAAAATTATTTTTATGCATGAGTGTTTTGCCTGCAAGTGTACTGCATGTGTTTTGCAGCTCCGGAAGAGACCAGAAGGAGGAGAAATTCCCCAGGGGAGGGGTTAGTGACTGTTAGGAACTCCCGTGTGAGTGATGTGGAATGAACCTGGGTCCTCTGGAAGAGCAGCCAGGGCTCCTAACCACTGAGCCATCCCTCCAACCCCTTTCCATCAATTGCTTGGGTTAATTTCAGAGAATCCATCTTAAAGATAAACACCAATGTACTTTTAAAAGATTTATTTAAATCCATTGTGTGTGTGTGTGTGTGTGTGTGTGTGTGTGTGTGTGTGTGCGCGGGCGGACTTTGTTTGCGTGTTTGCACACGGCCAGTGCCTGTGGAGGTCAGGAGAGGGTGTCAGAGCACCAGTTACTGGCATTGCCTGCGGTTGTGAATGTGTGATATGGGTGCTGGGAACCGAACTTTGATCTTTTGCCAGAACAGTTAGTGCTCTTAACCACTGAGCTATCGTATACAATAATAATTAATCACAGTATTTGTCAGTGTAGGAAAATAAAAACTCCTGAAATATCTGGGACTAAGATGATTAGGAAACTAGGTTGACTCAGCATATTATAACTATATGCTAAAATATTAGGAAGGCATTGAGATGAAAAATTTTTGAAATTTTACAATATGAAAATTACATATTAATCTTAGAATAGTATTGTATATATTCTGAACTAAATGACAATTACTCAGAAATGTGTAAAACTTCTTCACTCTCCCTCCACTCCTTAGTCATCTTTCTCCTCTTCTTCTCCAGAGCTGAGGTTAGAACCTGAGGCCTTGTGTACCAGGCAAATACTCTACCGCAGTGAGACATTTCCAGTCCCTGTTTCTTTTGATTGTTCCTTTTATTTTTCAAATATCCTGTTGCAAGCATGTTTAATCTAGTCTATCAATAGCTAGGTATTGATAAATGAAGATTATATCATTTCAAAGTCTTTCTTGGCCCACTGTTTGGCATTATCTTTCTTACATAAACCACACCCAAACTTTATTCCCAAAATTGTACATTCCATTCAAATTCACAGAAACTTAACTATGTTGTTTGGGTGTGAAATGCCATCAGGTTTTTATCACCTCACACAGTCTGTTTTCACACTGTCTTTTCTCTTCCTGTTCAACATTTTACCATCTGAGCTTTCTAGGAAATAAGCGTTGGCTCTTGCTGGCGTTTGCTTAGCTGCTGTAACAACCAAGCTGTACCTGGAACAGCTACTCTAACCTGCCTCACACAGGCTTGGGAACAGGTTGGCTCTGATAAGCCTCCCACTCAGGAGTCACGAAGGGTCAGAAATTCTCAGGCCTGGCAGGGAGCAGCCCACTGGGGTAGGGTGGGTGGACACAGTCGGTTTACAGCCAAATGAGGGGGTACTATGAGACTGCCTCTGGAGTGCTTAGGGAATGCCAGCCCCTGTGCTGGGTCCCCTAAGCACTGTGCTGCACTGAACGATCAGCTTAAATGGCTGACAACTCCGGCGAGCTGCAGCGCTTGTCTCCCGTGCTCCCAGCATTGCAAACTTGAGAACCACGTAGATATATTTTCAATTTAAAGGTAAAATTGCAAAGACATGAGAAGTTGCTCAGTCTCATCAGACTTTTAGGAAATGCAAATTAAAACTCAATTAAACAAGATACCACTCCATTCCAATTAATAGGATTTTAGGACAAATTTCTGGCTTGCTTTTCGGTTGGTGGCTTTCACCTTTCACTGGATTTGAAGATGCTGCACTTTCCATTTTGAAGGACCTCGGTGTGAGATTCCAGGCAACCAGCAAAAACCATAACTCGGGGCTACCGAGACCGGAAGTGACCTGCTGGTGTGCAGGTGCCTCCCACATCACACAAGCGTCCAGCTGAGCCTTAACTGTCAGCTTGACCCAGCCTAGAGACGTCAAGTATCAATCGAGGGATTGGCCATGTCAGACTTACCTGGGGCCCTATCCCGGTGTGGGAGGGGCAGCTCGCCAGAGGCAGCAGTGCCCTGGGGGCCCGTGGTCCTGGAATGTGTAAGGAAACTAGGGAAGCATGAGCCTAGGGAGAGCTGCCACCAGTTTCCCCAAGGTCTGGGCTTCAAGCTTCTGCCCTGACCTTCTTCCACGAGGGGCTGTGGCCTGGAAATGTAAGACGACTAGACGAATAGACCTTTTCTTCCCTATGTCTCTTTTGGTCAGAGAGTTTTATGATGATAACAGAAATGGAAGTAGTAAAACAGGCTTCCTTAGAGACGCACTGTCAAGACAACTTGCCTTAAAAAGAAGTCTCTGAGCCTTTTTCCCTAAAGCTCATGGCAAAGTTTGCAGTATATTGAGATTTGGGGGAAACATATTAAGCTTGAAATATTGTATCTCAGCTGTATTCTAACAGGGAAGATTGAGCAAGTGACAAGCTGTCAAAAACTATGTGAACTCAACTTATTGTAATGAAACCTAGAGATTTCCCTAGGTGTCTGATTCGGGGTGTTATGGCACAAAGAATTCTGACATGAGGCGTATTGCTTCAGCACTGCCATTTGGATCCCAAAGATATTCCAGCCCATTTGATCCCAGATTGAGGGCACAGAAAATATGTGTGATTTGGCAAGAGCTGAACTTGTAGGAGATGAAACTGAGCATGCTTGGTAGGGTGAGGTTGATGTTGAAGTCCTTGGCAATCCGAAAGACAACAAGGTCTCAGCACTCCAGGATGGAGGCGAGCCAAGACGCCTTGAGCAGCCAAGCACTCTTACCCACTCGGCCTTCTCCCCAGGCCCCGTATTTCCACATCTAAGTCCTTTAGAAATATTCTGATCCATTGCAGCCTAAGCTGATGACTTTACCCCCAAAGTATGCTACTTAAACTTTTTTTAAGAGAATTTTTTTAATGTCCTCTTTTCTGGTGAATTCTGGAGCTAACTTTTCAAATACTGATTTACAAATTATACTGATCTATTAAATGAGATTTCCTGGAATTTAAGGAATTATTTAGAGTGCTGTCAGTGTTTAAGTAGCAAATTATTCTATGTTGTTAGTATTTTAAAGAAAAGCACACTATTTACACACCAGATGAAAAAAAACATATGATCAGATTTATATTTAGGTTTTGTTTTTGCTTTCAAACTTTCAAATATAGTTTTAAAAATAATTTCTTTCATTTTTTTGAGGTTATAATATGACTGTTCTCTCTCCCCTTTTCTCCTTCAAATCTTCCTGTGTTCTTGGCCTCTTTTCTTTGTTTCTCCCCCCCCCCCCTCTCTCACACACACACACACACACATGAATACATAAGTACCACGTGCTAGTTCCGTATAATGTTACTTCTATGTATGTTTCCGGGGCTGACTAGAGAAGGCAGTTTCTCCCACTCTATCTGCTTTTCCTTGGTTGCCTTTATCATTCTTTGTGTAGAGCCAAGGCCTCCTGGGTTTTCCAGAGTCCATGTTATCATGTCTATTTCTCAACATGGCTCTTCATATATTGGCACTGAGTAGAAGGAGCTTTAGTTTCAGTTAGAAATATGTTCAGGAAGGTGAGAGGTGGCTCTGTGGACAAAGGGGTTGGGGCCCCAGAACCCATGTAAAAGCCAGGCAGAAGTCAGACCTAGAAGTAAACCCAGCACTTAGAGAACGGTGATGAGTCTTTCCTGGGGTAGCTGGTAATCTAGGTAATTTTACTTTCTAAATCTAGGTAATCTAGCTGAGGTAGAGGATTGCTGCATTCTGGTTTCAGTGGGAGACTCTGCCCTAACAATTAAAGTTTAGGTGCCCAGCCTCAAGCTCTGGCCTCCATATAGACATCCATGCACACGTGTTTTCATGTACCTGCACACATTTGTGCCCCTACAAATATGTGTGCGCACACACACACATAGAAAAAAAAGAAATGTATGTAGAGAAAATCACTTTTGACAAAGAAAGTGCCAAGTCAGGTTCAGCAGTGAACTACCCTTTATTATTACCAATGATTAACAAATACGGCACCGTGGCCTGCTGGGGGCAAGCCTTACAAGCCGATTACCACTTTAACAAGGAAAAGCAGATATGCAGCCTTCACTCAGTTCACGGTTTTGCCATACTCCAACTTTAGCTGGACTCATGCTTCACTTCTGCCCTACTTAAAAAGCAAGGTTTACTTAGCAAATTAATAGTATAAATAGGGCAGTGAGCATGCTTAAACCACTCTGAACACTATTTTAAAAGGCTTTAGCAAATTAATTTTATGCAAATGATATTGCTAATGCAAGTGCCACTAATCTGTTCATTAAAGCCAGAGGGAGCAAACTTTATTTTGGCAATTAGTTGAAGTTACTATATGTATTAAAAAAGCACCAAAGTTGCATTTCTTTTAAAGTGTACATATAGGCTTTTCCCTGGCTGGGACTGTTCCACCTCAGATGATATGAGATCAGGAGCCTTTGGCCTGTGGCCTCACAGGTGCCGTCACCTCAGGTTAAATAGATGTAGTCAGCTCTCCAGCCACTGAGAGGTAACAGCTACTCCCTTGGCTGGAGCAATCCAGTTGCCCTCTTTCCACGGAGGCAGGCACACGGCCCTGGATGGTCTTTCAGAGGTGGAGAAGAACTGCCATTATGTAATAGGACAATGATGCGCCCTGATCCATTGTTAAACGTCGGCTGCTGCTGCAGTCAGCTCCTCTCTGTGTGTTCCAGAGACGCCATGTTGTCTGATAGAGTTTGGAAGGAGAGGCGTAGCAGGTGGCAACTATCGACGTGACCTTTCCCGTTATCTCCACGACTCCGAGTGCATTTCAAGGGAGAAGGCTGACATTTGTGGTTATGATCATTCATAGTCTCGTCATCTGCCCATCGATCTACGACAACGGCCGCATCACTGTCTTGGAGCCCAGTGACAAACGCGGCAGCTGACTGACAAGCAAAAGCTCGAGCGAAATTTGCCATTTATTATTATAATTGTTGTGGAGTCAATTTCCTTTCCCCCAATTATGGGGCTGTAGTGTAGTGAGCTGTCAGGAGAATGACATGGTGCCTAATGTCATGGCCAGCTACAGGAAACAATGTGATGGAAACAAAGGTGTCTTTTGGCTCCCATGTGCTTCCTATCCACTCTACCCCCTGAAGCCCTACCCCCACCCCAAATCCTTTGCTAACAAATGAATGAAAGCTAGTACGCGGTTTTGAGGAGCTGTCCATTGTACCACACATTTTTTTTGCACTAGTCTTCCTTTTATTCCCATGTGTGTTCGTTTCACCTTACTAGGTAATTAGTGACCCTGAGCACAGCAGCCTTGAACAAAAATGTATTTCTCTATGGAGACAGGGCATTCTGCATCCGCACCTCCCATCACACTGGAGCAATGGTATTACAGGCACGCGCCAACCACGTTTAGTTCATGCTGTGCTGAGGACAGAACTGTGGGTTTCCCGCATGCCAGGCAAGCATTCTCCCATCTGGGCTCTGTCTCCAATCCCATGAATTTTTCTTAGAAGCTGGTTTTACAGTCAAAAATCCTGGTGTCATTTGCCAGATGCCTGTGCAATGAGGACGTCATTCTGAGGTCTTCCACAGTGCTGGGCTTATGGTGATGGTGAGGCCGTAATACTTTCTAACATCAAATAGAGTGTGACCAGCTTCCAAGTTCACTCTTGGGCACTGGCAGACCTCCAGTGCTTGCTGGTTGGTTGCTGGATGCCTCATGGGCCATTCCATAGAGCCACTCACAATATGGAGTCTGCCTCCTTTAGAATAAGAGAATGGGAGAACATCCTAGGTGGAAACCACAATTCATCTCAAAGATGACACCTCATAGCTGTTGCTAGGACTGAATCACTACATCCAGCTTCCACTCTCAGGGAGAGGATAGCAAAACATGGGCCCCCTGACTGACAGGGGCAGGAGTCACCCAGAATGGTCTCAGAGATTGTCAATACACGATGAAAAGATGCAACAGGCATCGTGTTCCTCGGATGCTTTAGTGTGGTTGACGTACAGCATGCATCCTATCATTCTGAGACCCTCCAGATGCTGATGCTTCCATTTGGGGGCACACCACGAGGCCCTTGGGATGCTAGAGACAAGCACTGCCATCTCAGAAGGACTGATGTGGGCATGTTCCAGCCGCTAAGCCTTTGCAGTGGTTCTCAGCATTCCCAATGCTGTGGTCCTTAAATACAACTCCTCATTTTGTGATGATCCCCCAACCACAAAATTACTTCATTGCTACTTCCAAACTGTAACTTTGTTAGTATTGTGAATTGTATTATAAATACCGGATATGTAAGATATCTGATATTGTGACTCCAAAGGGGTCGCAACCCACAGGTTGAGAACCATTGCTTTAGAGTCAGGCCCAAATTTCTCAAGGTTTTTAGTTTGTTCTTCAGAGTCAGAGGGGATCACCTTGGCTAGCAACTGATTTTGTTATTACCCATTTATGTAATTTGTCCATTTTTTACCAATGTCTAAGAGTCATTTTTGTTTTTATCTGGCACACTGAAATAAGGCTACCTGACTCAAGATAAAAATAGATAATCTTTGTAAAAACACATAATATACACCTATTAGTTTATAACCATAAGCGATAATTCATCTCTTACGTATGACACATTTATGTGTACATCTGTTTGTGTAATAATATATTTATTTTTATCTGCTACTCACTTACAGAAATGCAATAGATAGAAATATCAACATTTTCTTTAACCAAAGATTTCTAAATAAAGGACAACCACTGTCTAAGATCAGGGCTAAGTCCTTAAAGATACTTCACACCTTATTGGTCTGAATTCTAAGTTTCTTTTACCAAGTTCTTCCCCTGAAGTCAAGGACAGATGGTCTATCACCCGCCGTGGCAGACGGTACTAAGGGTGGATCAGATCTGGGGGTGGTGGCCATGGACAAGGAAGATGCTGTAGATGGGAAAGTCATCTTCATTGCACTTTGTTTAGGCCTCCCTCTCCACGTACATCTGAGTCACAGAGCGGGCACTGAACATTACTGCCATTGAGACAGAAAGTGGATGGCCTTACGCTCCTCCTCATATCACCCTCGCACTACCGCTATCCTGAACTCAATTCTCCCAGTGTTCACTGAGTCCACAACCTTCATTGTGGAATTTGTTATCCAGTATCACACGCCATTCTAAAGGCCAGATGCCAATGCCGTGGAAAGGGGAGGAAGCAAGGGCCTGTTGAGGACATCCTCTCATCTCTGTCTCGTACATCCTTTGTAAGCCTAGGACCTACTTGAGGATACTTTGTTGCAGAGACATCTCAACCAAACTTCTGACAAAGTGGATTTCTGCGGCAGCTATTCTGAAAATGAGAGCATTGCTGGTGTTGGATGGTTTCACACCTCCAAGTGTGAAGAGATTAAGCTTCCATGTATCTAGCCGTGGGCAGCTTGCGATCATTGATTTTTGTCTTAAGCTGTTTCTCTCTCTCTTTTAAAAAAGAAGAATGGTATTTGGCCTCCTTTCTCCTCAAACTTAGGGACAAAAGAACACAGGCATTGTCAAATGAGGGTTGGGCTCTGTGAGTGTTGTCTTCCTGCAGTTGCTGTGGCTATGTTGCTAGTTAGGTATGCTTAGCTGACATGTATAAAGCTGCTCCTCCGTGAAACGCATCAGCCCAAATACTTTTCTTATTACACCACACACACTCATTCTGTAGCTGACTGCCGCCCTTGTACTTCTCGCTTTTTTAGATCCAGTAGATGAGCTGTAGGAGACTAGATGATTTGCCCAAGAGTATGGAGACTATAGTTCTCTGAACAAAGAACAGATCTTATTCTTCTGGTTCCAAGCGTATCACACATGGACAGGCACACTTATGTTTAGCAACTTCACGTGAAATAGCTGCCCCTCTGATGGCATTGGTCCTTCGTCTTCCAGAGGAGTCCTTTCCAGGGTCTTAATGTTCTGCAGGTGAGCAGTAAGGAGTTCTATTTTAAATTGTAAATACTCTGCCAATTTCCTTTCCCAAATTGCTTGCCATTAGAACCACAGAATTAGCATTCAGGGATGAAGTGTTCTCTGGGATTGAAACTGGTCATGGCCGGGACAGGAAAATACCAACTGTCAAGTGACTCTCCTAGCAGGGGACAGGAGTTTTGTACATGGCTGAGGTATGCAGTGAATTCCGAGTTTGTATTTTAGCCAATCATTCAAGCTTTTCTGCAGATTAATTCATTTCTGCGTTTCACTGAGAGGCATAATTAAATAGCGTTATGTTAGGGTGACATTCAGCTACAATAAATGATACTCCCCAAGTGGTGGGTTATACAGTTAATTTCTCTGCCATGTGAAAGACATATGGAGGTGGTCACTCCAGGAGTGAGATGGGAGGCCTCCACACCGCCCTGTTGTTAGCTGTATTACCACAGTGTCCCCTCTGTGTGGCCCTTGTGCTCTTGTCTAGGCTGGCTATGGGTAAGACCATTTCAAAGTGTGGGATGGAAGAGAGGAGGACCTGAACTTTACCACGCTTTGACTAAACTGCCAGGAAGTCTCACCTGCCCCATGGCTTTTTATCACAGTCAGCCAAATAAATCCCCCATGGAGCTGGGAACTGTTGTTTTAAGTAAATATGCCAACCGTGTCTGACTGAAAAACAAGGCCGCTTTTTACTGTGAGATAGAAATCAAGAGCAGGTCAAGTAGAAAAGCTTCCTCGGAGAGGCAGACACTTTTCTTCTGTAGGGGACAAAGAAATAATGTCTAGTTGTGTGTTCCCAGAAGCCATGAGTGCACTGGTTCCTGGGTGGACAGAGGGAACATGTATGTTGTCCTAGTTTGTTGTCTGTTGCTGTGATAAATTCCATGACCAAGAGCAATGAAAAAGAGTTTATTTCTGCTTCCAGCTCACAGTCTATCATGAAGGAAAGTCAGGGCAGGAACTTGAGGCAGGAATCAGGAGGTAGGAACTGCAAGTAGAGGCCATAGAGAAATGCTACTCACTGGCTTGCTCCTCTTGGCTTCATCAGCTTGCTTTCTTATACAACACCTGCCAACATCAATCGTGAATCAAGACAATACTCTATAAGCCAATCAGATGGTTGCTTTTTCTCAGCTGAAGTCCCCCTTTCCCAAAGGATCCTAGCTTGAATCAAGTTGACAAAACAAACAATGGTGAAAAACCTAACGAGCCTCTGCTTTGATACCTCTATCAGTAGAGTCTTTCAAAGGCTGCCTGTGGTAGGCTCCTGTCCTACTCCCTGTCTTCTCCTGCTTCTGATGTCTATCGTGGTTGCCCTTCTGAATGAGGATTGATCATCTTCCCTAGGGTCTTCCTTGTTGTTTAGCTTCCTTAGGAGTAGAGATTTTAGTATGTTTATCCTATATTATGTGTCTAATAATCACTTATGAGTGAGTATATACCATGTGTGTCTTTCTGCTTCTGGGATACCTCACTCAAGATGATCTTTTCTAGTTCCCACCATTTGCCTGCAAATTTCATGATATCCTTGTTTTTAATATCTGAGTAGTATTCCATTGTGTAAATGTACCATAATGTCTGTATCCATTCCTCCATGGAAGGACATCTAGGTTGTTTCCGGATTCTGGATATTACGAATAGAACTGCTACGAACATGGTTGAGCAAATGTCCTTGTTGTATAGTGGAGCCTATTTTGGATATATGCCTAGGAGTGGTAGAGGCTGAGACTTATAGCCAAACTTAGGGCAGAATGCATGGAATTTTATGAAAGAAAGGGAAATAGAAAGACCTGGAGGGGGCAGGAGCTCCAAAAGGAGACCAACAGAGCAAAAAAAAGAAACCTGTGTCCTGGGGTCCCTGAAGAAGGATACCACAATCAAGGACCATGCATGGAGAGGACATAAAACTCAGGCTCAGATGTAGCCCTTAGACTCAGTATCCAAGTGGGTTCCCTAATAAGGGGAACAGGGGCTTTCTCTGGCATGAACTCAGTGATAGACTCTCTGATCACCTCCTCCTGATGGGGGTGCAGCCTCGCCAGGCCACAGAGGATGACATTGCAGCACTGATAGACTAGGGTCAGATGGAAGGGGAGGAGGTCCTCCCCTATCAGTGGACTAGGGGAAGGGCATAGGGTAGAAGAGAGAGGGAGAGTAGGATTGGGAGGAGATGAGGGAAGGGGCCACAGCCAGGATACAAATTGAATAAATGATAATAATAATAATAATAATAATAATAATAATAATAAAGAAAAATGTAAAAAGAAACCTAACGAGCACACACGCCTTATGTGCTTGATAACTCTCACAGTGAGGAGTCACATTTTTTTATCATAGTGTTTGGTGAGATCCACACTTAGGGCTGACTACAGCAATGAAGGATGCTTGTAAAAGGCAGGGGGCATCTCCTTAATAAATATCCACGAATCTTGTTTTCCCAGACATTTTAGTTAGGAGGTGCCAGTTTATGAGGCCTGGCATATACTAACTTGTTGAGACTAAGTTAGAACTGTTACAGTTAAAACTGGAGGTCCCAGGTCAGCTTTACCCTAATGCCAACCCAAGGCCTTGCTTCCTCTTACTAGGCCCCGTCTCGTAAAGGCTCTGCCACTCTCAGCACATGCTGGGAACAGACCTCAAACTCGTGGCTGTGGGGAGGCAGTTACCGCAACTGTCGCTGCTGAGAGGTAAGTGTCTTTCCGCTTGGATTGAGGGGCCCCAGATTGCAGTCTGCGTTTTCTCAGATTCTATGACAATAAACTTGGCAATTATTTTTAACTTGGTCTGATCTTATTTTTGACAGAACCTATTCAATTTTCAGTCTATCTATTGGTGTAATAAAATATTTATTTCCCACTCTATAAATGAGAACTTGCTTCCTTTGTCTGAAATCGATCTCTGTGAAGCTTCTAGGGACTCTTCTTTGAAGTGCTCAGCATTCGGAACTGTAGTGAATAGGCCTCAGTTTGTGAGAGACAAGTCCCGTCAGGCCCCATTCTGAAACCTCTCTTTATTTCTAGCTGCTATTGGCATCCTTGCAGATGAAGACAATGCTTTGTCTGTTTAAGATGCCCCCGTCCACCTTCCTTTGACTTGCAGTGCCTTCAGTAGGGCTTCTGCTCTGACCTGGCCACATTTCTCTCACCTGCCTATGCCCCAGTGACTGCAGAAACCAGTGGTCATAGCAGAACCAGGCTCCATACGCACTGACTACTCGCATTTACTAATTTCTTTTGTCTTGTCTCAACAGTAACCATGTGACATTTCATCTCCCTGGGCTTCAGTTAACTCAACTGTGAAACAAAGAAGCTTGGACTTGATGGTTTCTAAGCTCATGTCCAGCCCAGGAAAAGTCAATGATCAAGAGACAGTACTGACATCTGAGATGATAAAAATGTTTGGGGAAATTCCATTCTTCTAACCACATGGGAGTGAATAGACAGGACTGGTCCTACACATGACGCAAAGGCTCTACTTGCTCTTTGGAAACCGCTCCTGGCAACCCAGTCATCTAGCCACCTCATGGCCTAAAGGGTTCTGCATTGTCTGTGCTCAAGAGTAAGAGGGACTGGAAAGGCAGCGGAGAGCACGTCCTGCTCTTCCAGATATCCTGAGTTTGGTTCCCAGGACCCGTGTTGGATGGCCCACAAGAACTATCGCTGCAGGTCTGAGGGATCTGACGCCCTCTTCTGCCCCCCTTGAACATCTTTGCACACATGGCACATACATGGTAACACTTGGCACATACACAATCACGCCCGCATAATACAGGAAAATAAAAATAAATCGTTTAAAAAAAGAATTACTCTAAGATTTGACTTGTTTACAGTCAGTTCTCCATTAGCTAAATCAGGTCAGTAGAATGGCTTGCGTAGCGGTAGGTAACAATTAATTAAAAAACCACTCATTTTTGAAGTTTGCGAGGCTGCATGCTCTCTGGAGCACTGATTTTTGCATAATTATTTTTTCTTCTATTTGAAAATTTACACTTTTACCTTTTCCAGTGGTCCACACTGTATCATATCACCCTGTAGAGATACGTAATGCTGGAGGAAACTAACGGAGAAACAGAGGAACTCCAAAAACAGATTGTTTAAGCATGATTCTACTTACCACATTTTTTATGAAAAAGGATCTGTAGCTGTTAATTAAAACAACACCCATATCAAACAATTGAGACTTTAGCACATCCTCTTCAATCCAAATCTTATGGTAGGCCAGTGTAAACATCTTTGTACGTATCTTTGGGAAGTTTGCAACTCAATGAAAGAAGCTGGTACTATGCACAAAACTTTTGCAAATAAGAACAAGTGCTCCCCTGCGGCATCAGTAAATCAGCCCTGGTCCTGTGCAAGAGACCAGCAACAGCTGACAGAATCCAGGTTCTTGGAAACGCTTTATAAGTACCATCTAAAGAGCCAGATTGGGCTTTAACAGCCTTGTTATCCTAATGAAATCACCCTGCTTCCTCATCTTTGCTCCAGACACCACCAAGCTTGGGCAAAGGAACCCCCATCTCCCCAAATGCCTCTAAACTCCAAGTCTGGATGACAGATTAATGATGAGATCTGCCTCCCCATTAATTTATTTGCAGGAGACACCTGTGCCAATAACCTCGTTAGGGTCTGGAGCGTGTCCCTAGGAAGGCATGCCTCCCCCCTCACTGAATCCACTCCCCATAATTCTTAATTACTTTCTATTGCCTAGTGGGGAAAAGGCACATGACATGGAAAATTTTATAGGATCTAATCATTAACCAGCTCCTTTCTTGAGTGGAGTTAAAAGTATCCGAGAAAACGGTCTGTCTCAATCCCCCTAGCTACTTTCAAAATCATTGGCCAAAGGAATTTTCCACATGCATTTTCTGCCTGAGATAAGAGCAAAGGCTCTCAAAGCCCTTGCCATGTGTTGGGTGCTGTTCGAAGTCCCTTTTCAGGATCAGCCCATTTCCTAGCACTGCCAGCAGCACATCTTTGGTGTTATTCTCATTTTCCAGATGACACTGAGACACACATTGTCACCGACAACTATGCATCAAAGCCAGGGTGTCTGACTACAGGGTTCTTAGACCACATTCTTCTTCCTGTGGAAGGGAGACTTTATGAAAGAGAGAAAGAAAAAAAAGGCCCTGTTTTTGAATTCAGCCTTCTTTGTCTTGGGTAATTTGTCAAGACTATCATGGTCATAAAGGGAAGGGGCTGTGAGACAGTCCTCTACAACCACAAAGCCAAAATGGTCTGTGGAGCAGTGAAAGGTTCCGATTTCATCGAAGCAGGAGACAGTCCACTTCCTGTTTAGTTCTTGCCCCCCAGTCCTGTGATCATCTGGGAATGCTTAGAAGTTTGGTCTCTGTGTGTATGCATGTGCGTGTTTGTCATTGTGTATCAATCTGTTGTGACACAAAGATAATAAGCTTTCTGAATAAAACTAAAGACAGGAACAAGACTATGGAGTGCTGAAGAAAGGATATTGGGAGTTGTTGGTTTTAGAGTGTATGTGTGTGTGTGTGTGTGTGTGGTGTAGGTACAGGTGTATACATCATGTGCACCTGCTCATGCTTGAAGGTTCCAGAAGATGCCAGATCTCCTTCTCTATCACCTGGAACTCTCCTGTCTCTACTTACACTCAGCACTGGGGAAACAGATGCAGGTGACCACATCTGCTTTCATAGATGCTGGAGATCTGACCTCAGGTCCTGATGCTTGTGGCAAGTAACTATCTCCTATCCACTGTGAAACTATCTTCTCAGCCCAGCAGTGTTGTTTTAAAGACCATGTCAGCTATGAGATGCTGTCTGAGCAAAGATCTGTGGCGATGAAGCTCACCTCACTCGTATCTGGAAGGGTGTTCCAGATGAATGTGCAGAAATGGGATCCTTCTTGATTAGCATGAAGATGAAGAAGGCATCTGTTTCCAAACATACCTCGGATTGGGCCTGGCCAGCTGGCTCATTGGGTGAAGATTCTGTTTGTTAAGCCTGATGACCTGAGTTTGATTCCTGGGCCCCACATGGTAGAAGGAGAAAACTGACTCCCAGAAGGCCCTCCATTCCAACCAACCACCAACTAACCAACCAACCAGCAACCAAAGAACAAAACCAAAACCAACCAACCAACCAAACAAACAAAAAACCCCAGCCAGGATCTGTCTCTGAATCACTACTTTCCTTTCCCACCTGCTTCACTCCTCCCTTTATTTTTCATTCCATATGTTGCTCTTCTATTTTTCATTGCACAGAAACTGACAACTACCTACAATCCATACTCAAATTCTATTTGTTTTTGGATTTGATCCAAAGATTGGTATCAAGGAAAACATGTTGATGGTAGGTATGAAATTCAAACTAAAACTTAAATTAAAATGTCAGGTTATATAGGATAATATTCAAAGATCAATGGTATGAACCAGGAACCATGGTACCGGTGAAGAAATTGCCTGAGCTAGGAATTTAAGACCCACAAAGCAAGAACCCATTGCTAACAAACTTCATCCTTGACAGCCAGTGATTGGATCACAAGCCGTAAGTATCCCTTCGGCCAAACCATAACTAGAAATTTTGTATTCATGTTGACAACACAAACTCTTGACAAAAGGAAAGCCTGCAAATTAGTTGGAGAAAGGGCATTAGTCTGGCCCACATGCAGAGCAAGTCCTTCAGAGCTAGAGATGTCCAAACAGTGGCTAAATATGGACGCAGACGCACAATCATCCTTCCTAAGGAAACTGTGCTCCTGACAAGACACCAGGAGGGAGTGCAAGGGTCTGTGGCTCTATGAGCCTAGTGGAGGAATCTGGTTTCGGTTGTCAGCATTGTCTCAGGACTGCAGTTCTTGCTACCTGCTGACACCAGTGGTGGGGGGACACGGCTGGCATCTGGTCTCAAGTCTCGTTTCTACTCACGGTGCCTTGTGCCCAAGTTCCACTCATTATCTTTAGAGTATTCCTCTCTCCCCTTTTCTTCACATTGGTGCAGTGGAAAGTTCCAGAACATAGCCTCAGCATCAGACATGTCAACATCAGTTAAAACTTAATGTCAACGGTAGCTTATAATGTAAAAGTGGGATTTCAAGAGAAGAAATAGAACACAGTGTAAAGCAGACACCTGGTGCCATTTACACCCGTGCCACCTCAGTGTAGCCAGGCCACCACCCACAGCAAACATCTGTTCCGTACCAAGCCTCATCACCATGCTTCCTCATCGACTGTGCCGGCTGAGGTCAGAAAGAAGACGTCACCTGTCAGGGTACCACTACCTTCACATCCTCTCCTGTGATTTTATGAATGGCCTTTTCCTTTCCACAAGGGCAAATGCCACCCCTCATTTCACGTTCGACTCAAGCTGCTCTCCTCGTGGGATTTTTGTGAATGACTCTGGAGTCAGCTAATTCATCCATCTTTGACCGTCAATATTTACATTCTCACCGAGTTGTGAGTGTCTTCCCCAGCTCCTTTGAAACTGCACTGCAGAGGCTGCGCATGGCAGCCCAGAGCGTAGGGATGTTTATTGGCCTTTGCCAGCGTTTTGACCTGGACTCCATATTTCTTCAGGAAAATTTCTGACTTTTGAGGACATTCTCTTTCGCTGGAAATGTAATGCATCTGACACTGACATTTCTCTGATAAATCCGTGTAGGGAGATGGCAACTCCAGCTTTCTGAACTGCTCATAGCTTCAAAGAGCTCTAGGTGCTTGAATAGTATGCTATGGTTATGGCCAGACAACTCTGCCTTCCAGAAAATTCCATCTCCAGTTCTGCCCTCTCTCCATTCTCACCACAGGCTGTAGAGGCTGATGAAGTCCAAGTTGTCAGAGTTGGTTACTTGCTAGCAAAATGTTCTCACCTTTGACAGAGCTGTCAGATTGCTGTCCCCAAACCAAACGACCACACATGCTGGATTTCTCTCCCTCAGACTAAACTGGAGGGCAGTGCTTCAAACACACACTCACATCTATACTTAGAATGACTTGACCGGTGGCTACACACAAACAAAATCCCAGGAAAGGAAAACTCTTCTGTAGTTTAATGGACCCCGAACAAAGGTGCTCCACATTTAAAAATAACTCAACATCTCCTTCTCTAAAGACAGATAGTGAGGGAAAGTAAAGGAAAGCTAAGAATCAGAGCCGTCAATAATGATACACAAGTGTCAGTGAATGAAGAAGTTATTTTAAATAAAAGTAAATATTATACCGTATTGTCCTCAGAGGTTATCGGGGCCACCCTGTGACAGGTCAAAAGGAACTTTATCAGAATCAACTAGCCTATAAAGACCAGAGTAAAATAACACATTAGCCATGGGGAGTAAGACAGATGACAAGTAAGAAAATGAAGCTAAGATAAATACAGAGCAAGAAATGAAGGAAAAGCAGAGTGGGCTCCCACACATCTGGTCTTATATCTCAGTTCTAACAAGCACCATAGAAAAATTATATATAATGATTTCTATTGCTAATAGCTACAGGGTAAGCAATAGCTGCAAAAAAAAAAATCTCATGTGAGAAGAATTTTATGTGTTTGATTCTAGGAAGAGACGATTCCCTGATACATCTGTCCTCCCAGTCAACAGCCGTCTAAACATCACTCTGACCTCGTGGCTCCTTCTGTTTGTATGCTGGCAAGGCATGAGAGATGGTTGGGGATGGACAAAGAAATGACAGGAAGTATCAGTTAAGACAACACGGGCAGCTGTATAGACTTCCGTGTTTAATTCCACAGGACACCTATGCGGTGAGTAAGCGTGTACGGTCCCAAGTGAGTGGTTTCTGAGAGGCAGTGATTCAGGGCCATCCCGGTCATTTTTCTTCTGCTGTGTTTAGTACAATACTTACGCGTTCCGCGCTACTCTTCCTCAATGCCGGGGGAGAGAATGGGATTGCGTACCTGGGTTCTCAGCACCCGGGCGTGTGAGTTTTGGGCTCGTGTGAGTCACCTATGAAGTTGAAGGTCAACCAAACAAGCCCCACCCACACCCAAACAAATCCAAAGGAGAAAGATCATAGGAACCAAACACAGGAATGTTTTATGGACAAGAGAAGCAAGTCCAAGCCAGAGCTCACATTTCATTGGCTGAAAATGGTCGGATGGCTTTTTCTCAATGTGTGGATGCCTGGGAATGAAGATCAACCGGGCTTCCGGGGAGGAAGGAACAAGTCAAACTCCACCACGTTGGTATTAATGGTTTTGCTTTTAGAAAACTTAAATTAAATTAAAAGAGCAGGATAACTGTATTTTTAAAGTTACAGAAAGATACTAGCCATAATTAAGAATATACGGTTTGTTTCATATGCATGCAGAATCACACACATCTAAAACGCGGTTCTTCAATATTAATAATGGTTATAATTCAGGTGATCTTTTATATTCTCTTAACCCGTGGTTCTCAACCTTCTTAATGCTGTGACCCTTTAGTACAGTTCCTCATGTTGGGTGACCCCACCCATAAAATTATTTCCATTGCATATAACTGTAATTTTGGTATTGTTATGAATCATAATGCAAATATCTGTGTTTTCTGATGGTCTTAGGTGACCCCTGTGAAAGGGTCTTTTGATCTCCAGAGGGGTCTCAACCGTCTTAACCTTTATCAGTTGGTTGGCTTTAATGCTTTTTTTTTTTTTTACACAATGAACAAGCACTGTGTTTATAACCAGAGGAAGACACACACAGCATAACAAATCAATGTCCCTGTAAAGAGAGGAGGCTTTATAATTCAAGAGGAAATTTGCATGTTTTCATATTCTTTTGATTCTTAGTGAGAAAAATGTCATGTACTAAACGTATGTTAAAAACTTAGTTCATATTATGACATCCAAATGTCCACCGAGGTTGATTTTATCTTTCCCAAATGGTAATCTTATTTCTAATTTTTGCTCTGCGTTTAGCTGTTGGGTACTGGTGGCTGGGGGCTGGCCAATAGGTGCCGTACCTCTAATGCCTATATCTCAACAGTTCCTCACATAACTCCATCAGAAGAGCAATTTCCTCCTTTTACAATGTGAAAAAAATTAACACGAAATGAAACAGTCAACTAATAGCAGTGTCGGCATCCAAATCCAAACCTGACTAATTTCAGTGTTTATCATTGAACCCTACCGCTGGGTTTATGAAAAGAGACTGGCCTGGACCTTACAAGGCTGAGGCTTGCCAGCTTATGTACAAAGGAAATCCCTAAGTAGACATTAGCTCCTCTAATCCCCACTGCATCCCCGTGAGGTAGAAAAGTATTTTTAGAGATGAGGCAATTCAAGCTCGAAGAGCATCATATGGTGTTGATAAGGACGGGGCCGGCGAGGCGGTTCTCCTGGACTCCACTGTGCTCTTTCATTCTGCCGGGAGCTTTTCAACGACTTTCAGTTTCCCTTCCTATTGCACGTATGTACTGGGCTACAATGGGACATGTCCGTAGATCTAAGCTGGATAGAGTGGCCCTGTCTATAATCCTAGCATGTAGGAAGCCTAGGCAGGAAGGGCTTCATGAGTTCAAAGACCAGCCTGGGTTAAGGAACAAGACCTTGCCTCAAAAGAAAAAAAAAATACTATGCAAGCTCACATATATAATATATATATAATTATAGCAAATTTTTATATAATGGGTTCCTGTGAAATGACCCTGTGGGCTCCTGTGTTGGATGCCTAGTCCATAGCTGATGATACCCTGAGACAGTGTTGGCTCCCTTTAAAGGCAATGCATTGCTGGAGGAAGTAGGTTGTTCTGAAGATCCGGCTCTTTCTCCTTCCGGTCTGCCACGAGGTAAGCAGGCACCACCACCTACTCCTGCAGTCATGATGCTCTGTCTCACCATGCGCCCAGAATCAGCAGAGCCAAGCAGAACTGTGGAAGGACACCTCTGAAACCTGTGAGCTTAGAAGAGGCCTTTCCTCCCTTTCAGAGGTTCGCCTCCGTATTTGTCACAGCAATGGGAAATCCGACAGTGCTTGTGTTCTGCCGTGAGCCACCCAGGCGGTTATCTGCCTGAGACTCTGATATACTGACATGTCTCAGTAAACTCTAGAGGCTGCCTGCCTGGTGTGCATCTCCAAATAGGCCCTAGACGCAGCTCACGCTGAAAATGAACAGCTGAGCTGAGAGACATTCTCAATGGCTCACAGTCTCAAGAAAAAGATCTTTTCTCCAGGACTTTGAAGGGATATTTCTTGTTACTAGTCTCTTTTCCCCCTCTTGTGCAGACCAAATGAAGAGATTGAAGAGCACTGGGTCACCAAGAAAGATAATGCCCTTTTTTATTCAAGTGCAATTCAAATCTCTCTCTCTCCAGCCTCAAGAATGTGCTCAAAGATAATTGACTGCACAGGAGGCTCACACGTTGCCAATTGATGGTCCTCGGGTCACAGGCCTCCTGCCCACTTGCGATTTGCGGCCCAGTTTTGTTTTTCTCTCAAGGAAAATAAACACATCGCAGATGTGGGGGAGAAATAGGGGGCTGGAATGAGGCGTGTAACATCCCCACCCCTGACGTAGTCTCTGTCTATGCTGCCGGACACGGGGGTACGAGTTGCTTTGCTTCTGTGAGGTGATTCTCCAGTCAGCCCAACCCCCAAATCTGGCCCAGTCACCCCCACCACTTCCCCAAAGGTCCGAGGCCCATGCTCATCACCTGGAGTGAGAGCTGACAGGAACGCACAGAGGCAGGGAGCAGGGAGACATGCCGGCATTGTCATGCATGACTGACCAGCAGCCATCAAGGGCAATTAAACACGGAGAGCTCAGGATCTTTCTGGACAGGTCCAAGCTCCCTGGCGCCGCTGTGATTAGATGCTTGCCACTGGTCCCTGTAGTCGCCATGTGACAGATCCTGTTTCTCTTGCTCTTTTCTCATTTCCTTTGTGCAGTCCTGGTGAGCAATCATCCAGAGCAGACTTCATGTCAGACGACTCTATTTCCACAAGAGTTTCAGTAAGTTGCAAGGAAAACCGAAACAGAGGCATTCCCTAATTGGCAGGGAGTCTGTTCTCAAGTGTATGGTCGAGGCTTTAGCATCTCCAGCCTGTTTTGAGTCTTTCCCTGCTATTTCCTTTTCTTCGAGGTTGATTTACATACTGAACTGGATCGTGTGATTTGTCTTTTTAAGAACCGGTTGTGTACAAGAGACTTGAACAAATTAGTGCTAAGCTGTGCTTTGGAAGTGTCTCCGGTCACCTAACTCATACACAGTTTGAGATAGTTCAGGTTGCTGGGCTCCTTAAAGTGGCTGGTATGTCAAATGACAGTATTATATTTTTATGAAATTGACCTTGCAGCAAAAAGAACCGGCTCATTTTAATAGGGCGAGATAGGAAATTTAAAACCTGGGTGGGAAAAGAATTGAAGCAAAGAGCCTGACTCCCTTGCTTGTTTGCAGTGGGGTTGTGTTCTGTCACCCAGGCTGGTCTTAAGCACAAAATCCACCAGCCTTGCTCTAACCAATGAAGACAGGGTGGAAAAGGTCTTGGTCTGCTGCCTCTGAGCTCCCCCGCAGTCAAGCTGAGCTGGTTTTGCTCCCATCAACCCAATCGTTCCTCCACTATCAGTTATCACAAGCTAAAGAACCCAATCTACATGATGGAAAAAGTGAGGGTCCAAGCCACTGAATGACAAACACTTCTTCAGCCTCTGTGTGTGCCTGGAACTCTGCAAGCCACTGGCCCCAATGAAGGCTGGAGTTAGGAGTTAAGTGACAAGAAGGACTTCAAACAGGTCTAAACACAGTAACCGCTGAAAGGTGGAGCCCAGGAGGCAAGACTCTGAAGTTTTAAAAATATAAAAGGGGCAGGTTAGGCAAACAAACACTTCTTCAAGGCACCATTGTGGGAGGAAACCGAAACCCGTAGCTGAGATGCTGAAATGTAATTAGCAGGCAAGAGATGAGGACAGAGGTATAGGCAAGTAAAAGGGTGGAAGGGAAGATGGTGGGGGGAGCGGAAAAGAGGTAACTAACATGGAGGATGTTTGAAAAAAACATACGGAACTTGTAGCCCATGTAAGTTGATGGTAAGACATGCTGCTGAAGATGTCACACTCATTAGTCACAGGATGTGGAGAAATCCAGAAAACTTCATTCTTGCTGTTAGCTCTCATAATGCTGGAAGGTGCTACACTGTGTGTGTGTGAAGTCATCAATAGTGTCCCCCAGCTGTGAACCTTGTAAACTGCAGTAATGACCAGCATGGCAAGGTATGATCATGGGTGTGTTAGTGATGTGAATGTTATGAAAGTAACCAACTGATTTCTGATTGAATTTAAGGTCTACTCCACAGGAGGAATCACATTCCTGGTGCTGCAAATTTGGCCAAGAATCCATGTCTGGGGAGCCTATAGGCTCCAGGGCTGAACCTATTACTATTATTTTGCTAAATGGATATAGTATCAAAATGCTCTTTATCTCTCTACCTCCCAGTCCTCATCAGAGAAGTTTCTGTAGTGGACTGCGATTCATATCGAGACTCACAAACAGTCAAAGTGTAGAGAGCAAACGCCTGTCTAGAGCCAAGAAACAAAAGGACCAGCTTTATCAAAACCCCTCAGAAGGCTGGGGGACCAGCATGGAAAGGGGCAGAAGCAGAGGTAGAGTGGTTTCCTGATGTGAACATGGCTTTGGCTAGCGCCGCCAAAAGACAAAACAGAATGTAGACGCTGCGGACAAACAGGCATCTAGCCTTGCTGATGCCAAGGAAAACAGACCCAAGCTCTTTGGAAAGGAAGTTGCTTCCGTCTAGCTCCGGAGAGGGACCCCACCGTCCTGCTGAGCAGAGGTCCCTGCCAGTGTGCCCACGGTGGGCCTCATGATCTCCTTCCTTAATGTGTGGAAGGGAGCAGGCTGTGTCTAGTCACTCTGGAGGAGACAAGCAGAGGAGGGACCAGCTGGCAAGCACTGATGGGGAAGTTAGGCAACCAAGCTGGTTAGCAGTCGCTCGAGAAGGGGACCTTTAATAAATAGTTATTTTTGTGGAAATCAAAATACGTAAATTTTACTCTGGGCTCCATTACTCACTGAACTGGAGTCTTGCGAAATGATTTCACTCCCTTCGACACTTATACAATGGCAATCCCGGGACCAAGGAAACCCTATTGACTCTACGTATGGAATATGTTTGCACAGTGCGTGCCTGACCCACTTACAGAGTGGTGTACAGCACGGCGCACCACTCATTCAGCAACACGTATTTATTGGGTGACGGGATGTATACCAGGAACTGGGAAATGTTAGTGAATAAGACAGATGCCCAAGTCATAGTTGGTGTATGGGTTGGGGTAGGGGTGGGGAAACCCACAGGCAACCAGATCAGTTAACATGGTGGTCACCAATCATTTCAAGTCTCACCAAACCAAAACACGAGGAGACAAAGTGTTTGCATTCTGTGTATATGTGTGTGCATGTGTCTATGTGTGTACACATGTATGTGTACATATGCATGAAATGTGTGTGTCTGTGTGCTTGGTCATGTATATGTGCATGTGTTTGCATGCAAACATCTGTGTGTGAGTGTGTAATAGAGGCTACACTAGTTATTATATTCATGGAGATACACTCTGAAGAGATGACATTTAAAATGAAACATAAAATTGAGAAGGAAACTGCAATGTGCGGAATAAACAAGGAAAAACATTTGAAGGAAGAGGAAATATAGAGTTTAAAGGCAGCGAAAAAAGATCTCACTAGAGTGAAAATGCTGGGCACCACTGTGAAAGTGTGTAAGATCCAAGGATAAGTCTCACGCACAAGGAATCTCCACACGCCAAGTTTCTAATCACCCAACAGTGATGTGAACAAAGCAAGCTAAAATGAAGGCAGCTAAAAATGACATAGCTTAGCAAGAAGAAGAAATGCTACTGAGGGTAATTCCTTTACTAAAGCAGCGTTGAGAGGCACATCTACAGAAACTCATGAACTGAATACAGAAAGCACTCCAATGAGCTCCAGTGGAAACAGACAAGAGGAACCCCTCAGTGGGTGTGGCCCAGAGCACTGCAGTCTTGTGCCCGAATCATGATACCCCAAAAGACCACCTGAAGCCGAGTCCATTGCAAACCACATGAGGATCTTTTTATTACAAATTACAAGCTGCAGCTTGGGCCCACAGCCCCCACCGCTAAAGAGGTGAGAGCTGAGAGCCCTGTGCTCAGGTTAGTTGGGTGATTTAAAGATTCTGGTTCCTCCCAGCATGCCCAAGGTAGGGGCAATTCCTGCCTAGCAAGCATCTATTGGTCAAAATGCTTCATTTTGAATTGATTGGCTATAGGAAGGTCCCCAAACCATTAATGATCTGGTGTCCCTCCCTAGGGGGATGGGCCAGTTTCCTAGCAACTGTATCTCTAGTGGGTGGGGAAAGAATTCAGTAAGGCAGGTTCTTCCCCTCAGAGCATTACTGGACCTCACCCAGCTAGTTCAGGCCTTAAACTAATAATAACGGCTGATTTTTAATCTTTTGGTCTCTCAGTCTAACCATGTGTGGAACGGGAAGGCAAAGAAGAAAGAGGTAAGTATGTACTTTGCAGATTTTTATTGTTTCTTGTGTCCAGTGAGAAGACTACAGAAAGAAAGCCAAATTAATCAAATCCTACTTAGTTCTGTTTTTCTTTTCTCTACCCAATAGCATGATACTCAGAAATCCTATGAAACAAGTCCTTGGTAGGTGAAGGGCTTGCATTGCAAGCATGAGGACTTGGGTTTGATCCCCATGTGAAACAAAACAAAACCACAAGAACACAGAAGGTGGTATGCCCTCTTAATCCCAATGCTGGGGAGACAGAAACAGCTCTATTCCTGGGGCCTGCTGGCCAGCCAGTTCACCATACAGTGGGAGATACTGCCAGAGAAATGATACCTGGGTTTGCTTTCTAAAAGCGCACCTGCACCACACATACTCACAACCTTGAACCTCAAGATAGGCAACAGTAGCAACAACTTTGTGTAGAGGAAGCTGAAATGTTGGAAGGAGCTACTGACATCCTACAATGCAAGCAACAGCCACACACTGGTAAAACACCATCGTTGTCTAGCAGCCTGTGTTGTTCTTGCTTGAATTGCTCTAGAAATCAAGTGCAAATAAATACTTTCCATTTCCCAGTATTTAATGGCACTATTGAAATCATTTCTGTCATACTAGATAGGAACATTCTTATAAAACTTTCTCCTCAAAGAATGGCTTTTTCATTTATTTCATCCTTTATCATAAAGTTTCATCATCTTCTTTAAGAATAGATACAGAAAATTGCCCTGAGCTAATAACACACCAGCAGCAGCATCACTGAACTCATTACCGCCATTGTTGTCATCATCATCTTTATCATTGTTACTGCTCTTGTCATCTTTACTCTCTCCACTGGTGGCCAGTGCCCTGGCATACCTTCCTTTATCTTTTATGATCTTTATGCATCTTTATCTTTTTATGATCTTTATCTTTTATGATCTTTTATACACTTTATTCAGCAAACAGTGCTAACAACATTCTAGATTTTTTTCCAGATGAGTATAAAAGAGGTTCAGAACGTGAAAGCCGTACCTCATGAAAAAAAGAATTAGGCAGTTTTGACATATCCCTGAACTGCAGCTCTGGATTCCTGTTTAGTCAGATCTACGTATGGTCATATCCATGCTATCAGATCAATGTCTAAATCAGCTTCATGTCTGATATGATCCACGTCTAGCCAGATCTGTGTCCATAGGTCTATGCTCACTGCTGTTCACACTTGAATTTCATCTTCTACTGATTACTTTAAATTCTCCCACAGAAAACCCCTATTGTAAGAAAGAACCCTGGCCAGCTGAGGCATCCCAAACATGGCTCCGTCAGGCCTGACCCTTTTCATCATTCTCTCTGCCTTACTAAAAACTGTTAGATTACATTTCTAAACCTAGTGCCCCAAAGTCTATTCCCATATTTGGCTACATCTTCTCTCTGAGGCCGACTATCAAGGTCCAGCTATCAAAGTATTAAACCCTCCCTTTGCTTCACCTAATTAACATGCTCAATCAAAACAAGTGACTTATTGTGATACCAGGTTTCTCCCTTTACATTTATAAACCAGCATTTGCCTGTGTGCCATGCCTGTCTCCTCTATCCAGAGACAGTCCTTTGTCTCACTGAGGGACACATATCCTGCCTCCTTTCCCTTGTTCCTTTCCCCTTCTCTGACCTCTATCTTTTGCCTTTGTCTCTTATTCCCTGCCCTTCGTCCCTCTGGGGCCAATAAATCTCCTTTGTGCTGAGAACTTGGTCTTAGGGGTCCTGAGCTGATACTTTTCCTTTCAAAGTAAACAAGCTACACATTTAACTTACAAAAGAGGACCTGTCTAGGATAATTTTAAACTCCAAAGCCTAGAAGAGAATATACCTGTGCTTGTTTGGTTGCTGTTGCCATCCTCTTAGCTCCCTGTTTCCTCCTTGGATAGAGAGACTTCTCAGGCCTGGTTTTGTCTCTACAATGAAAGGATTGCTGGCCACCAATGGGGAACTATTTGGTGCTTTGATGACGTGTGGTTAAAAGGATTGCTGTGGGTGGTTCCCGTGGGCACCTGTTCCCAAGACTTGAGGTCACTGGCCTGTTCTGAAGGGTCACCGCAGGTGCATGCACAGAAGACCCTCTGGAGCAGCTAGTTCTTGAGTTTTCCTTACTGTCTGGCCCATCTCTTCAAATTTCTTTCCAAAAACAGCATTGTCCCAGCATGATGAGCTAATTTTCAGGGAGTGGGGGTGGGAGGGGCACATTACAATTTAAGAAGAAGGAGAGAGAAGGGAGTCTGGTATTTCTTGTTAATTTGATAGTTATTTCTTAAGCAAACAACTCACAGGCATTTGAAATGAGTTATTTGTTTTCTTCTGATGCCCCTGTCTCTAAACAAAAGCAAATGTACTATTAATTCTCATTTGCAACACTGCTTTGATTTCCAATTCCATCTCAATTTACTTTTATGCTTTGTGGTGGTGTGTTTAGGAGGCAGAGATCTTATAAAGAAGGAGACTGTGTTGTATCAAAACAAATGTCTGTCTATGAGATCATTTCCTTTCTTTTAAGATTTTACCTGTCTTTTGGTAAAGTTCCCCTCAATCTTTAATATCACTAATCTGATGATAGCTATTCTTTTGAAAAGTGGCCCACCCCTTCTCGTTTTCAAAGGACCTCTGAGTATTCCATTAACTGCTAGATTGGTTCCACAATGTCTTCGTAATGGCTTTTTGCCTCCTGGGAGGTTTCTCTCTATCTTATATCCTTAATTAATAAGTTCTTTACCAATTGCCACACAATAATAGAGTATTCTTTTAAGCTTAGAAAATGTGTTGGTCCTAGTTAATACATACTAGGACCCTAGCCTAGGAAATCTCAGCTGGTGCTCCTGATGGAAATAACCAAGAGTGTTCTGGTCCTAAAATAAGAGTATGGCACAATTGAGTCCACAGCCCTCAAATGAGCTCAGGCAGGATGGAGATGGCTTAGTGTCAAGTAACAAACATAAGACAAAGGTTAAGAGTATCGCTCTGGGGACCTCAAAGAATGATAAAAATTTAAATATGAGGTTACCCATCCCTAGTCACAACGCATCTGAAAATATAACTTCTCACTGGCAAGAGAGGTCTATGCTCACTGCTGTTCACACTTGAATTTCATCTTCTACTGATTACTGATAATCCAAATCATCTTTCTCCATTCCCATCACATGACTCATTCATTCATTCATTCATTCAGTCAGTCAGTCTTCGTATTTTTTTTTTAATATATATGAGCTTCAAATTGACAATGGGGAATAAGATACATTTCTTACAGAAGAATGTTCTATGTCAACTTTCTTCCAGAATGACAACAGGAATAAGACCGTGTAGGGTAAAGAAAGTCCCAGTTCAATATTCTTCAGATGCTGTGTGGAATGACTATGCGGTACCAGGCAGACTTAGACACTGTACTGTAAGAGAATGTCAACCTGAAAATTTTCAGAGAATGGAGGTTATCCCAAGTCAGAAGAAGAAATGACACACATTAGGGTGGAGGAGGGGAGGGCTGGTTGACATATTAGAAATGTTAAGTTTTAGAGAATTCCGAAATACTAGAAATTAGAGGGGTTGATGAAATGGTCGTCCTGCAGGCAAAGCATCAAAGTGAGGTTACTTCTAATGCCCGTTAGTGATAACTCAGCTGCTATTGCAGCTAGTCCACATACGACCTACTGAGTGTTTCTTAGCCATTGCCAAATTCTTCTGCTTCCTTTGCATTTCCTTTGTCTATCTAGTCTTCCATTGCTGTTTTCCAGGTAATTGAAATAGCAAAGTTCTTGACTTTCTTCTCCCAGAGCCCAATTACCTCTCTACAAGCAGTCCTGAAATTATATCCTTCTAGAGGAGCATGCTTTGCTTTCATGCTAAGGTATTCAGGTCCAAGGGGCACATTATTCTAAAGCCCACTAGACTGGTCTCCAACTTGACCATTTAGACTTGACTCCCATATTTTATTATGAATTCTGAGCAAAGGCCCCTACCTGTTATCTCACGGAGCAACCCTCTCTGGGTGCTGGTCCTCCTTCCACTCTGTTGTCATCCACCTAATACACGCCAAGGACTGTCTGAGCATGGAGGCCACAGAGTTGTCTGGGCTTTGCAAGGCTCCTTTCTCTTGGGTCAGAGCTACCCAAGAGCATTGTCTCTGCGTTCAACATACTGAATCCTCATCCTTCAGATCAGTCCAATTTGTTTCATGGTTTCTGGAGCCCTTTGTTCATATAAAAATTTCCATTTTCTTTATTGTGTTTGGTGTTTCCCTCCATGATAGTTTTGCTATGGTTAAAGTTCATTCTTTCAACATATGTTTCTCGGCCACAGCTATAAATACCTGGTTTAGGTGACAGCTATAGCGATAAAGGACATAGACCCAAAGCTTATTTGGGAGCATGCGCTGTTGCTCCATCATCTTGGTGTCTTCATCTTCCTTAACTGATTTCCCGAGTATTTCATTATCTTCCACATTAATTATACAACGTGTTTGTCTTATAATTTTTTACGTTAGTGATACTAATGACTCTTCGCGAACTCCCATTTAACCAACACATCAGTCTTACTGCTGTTCCCATCATCCTCAATTTAGAGACGACACAACTCAAACCCAGAGTCATTAGCTAACTTCTCCGAGGCCATGTAAGCGGGAGGTGGGACATGTATTCAATAAACATGTCATGAGTTGAAGTTTTCACACAACCGCTGACACCATGAGGACACGTGGTTTAGTTTAGTGGTTTTTTTTAAACACCAATAACAAATTATGTAATTCATTTATGCCAAAGCAAGACGTAGGACTTAACCCCTGGGGACAACCCAGTCCAAGAACTTGGGGTGGCTGAGCAACCCCCAAGCAAGAAGGGGCTCATTTGATGCTGGAGTCGCTTGCTAGAAGAGTTATAAAACCCCAGAGGGCTGTGGATGCGTCATACCAAGAAGTAAATAAAACCAGCCGTTTAATTATGCCCCTGCCTGAGCGCGAGGACAGGATTAGTGGATCTCATGAGGTCTTTCATTCTCGGAGGTCCTGCTCTGGGCCCCTTCGCTCCACTGCTTCTGGTTGGCCTAGAATTCATCTGAGGATGATTTGCAGTGCTGAGAAGGCCCACCCATCTCTGTGTTCTCACAGAAAGGCAAAATAACCTCAGGAAAATGCTGTCTCAGCAACGAAGTACCACAGATACTAAAACCCCACAGAAACACACACACACACACACACACACACACACACACACACACACACACACACACACACACGGCTAAATCTCGATGAGAAGGAATGTAATTCCCTGAGCTGAAATTTAGACCGCAGACAAGGATTCACGCAGGAGCAGGAAGTTTCCTGTCTTGTGGGAAGTCGCAAGCAAATTTTTGGGACCAGATGCAGTCGGAGACTGAGCTCCATTTCGTACCTGCCATCCTTGGAAACACAGTGGTCCCTTTTGCTGGAGCCTGCGTTCCAACCTCTCTTGAAGAAAATCCTTGATTACCCGAGTTTCGGCTTTATGGATGACCCTGGACAGTCGAGGCAGCTGAAGGGATTTAAACACTGGCAGGGTCATGAAATGCAGCGTGTGTGAGCCGGGAGGGGAGGAGGAAACGGGCGGTTGTTCCCAGCATCCCCCAGGTGGCTCTCAGATAGTTTTCTTCTCTCCCTTTTCCTACCCAGAGATTTCGCCCCGTTGCTTCAATGCAGTCACTAGGCTGTAGGGGGAGCTCCAGCCTCCCTGGTGAATTCCTAGGGCTTGGCAGCAGTTCCCAAATGCATGTAAACAGGCGACAGGGCCTCAAAGGCCCACTGTAGTCCCCTGTCTTAACGCCCCTTAGCGCTGCTCGCTTGTCTTGGAGAATTCCATTTCTCTCATGCTGTGGTAAAGCAGCCTGAAATTTCTTAAGGTGAAATTCAAGCAATTTAACAATTTCTGGTGAGGGGCATGTCGCTAGGGGTTGAGTGGAATGGGGAGCTGTTGTTTTAATGGGGCTAGGTTTCTCACGTGTGGAGATGGAGAAGTTCCAGAGACACGTAGAGGGAATGGTGGTCACACAAGACAAATGCACTCAACACCGCTAACGGAGTGTGTAAAAATGGGCAAAAGTGGTAGATTTGATGATGTATATTGCCACAATTACAATACAAAATCCACCAGACTTCCAGTACGGAACTGAAGAGATTCAAAAATCTAAATGTGTGGGTGGGTCAAAATACTGGACTCCTGAAGCAAGGCTACGCTCTGGTGCTCCAAAAAGCACAGGGACGTCTTTGGAAGCGTGCCGATCGAGCTGAACCTGCGTGGTTAAACAAACGTCTTGCAAATTCCGCCCGTCTGTGGGAAACACTCCTGGAAAAAGCAAAAACTACAAACCAGGAACCTGAACCCTCAACCCACCCACGAAAAGCTCTGTCCCCGCTCCGCAGCACATGTTTATCCTTTATCTCAGAGCCTTGTTTCTCCTTTCCAGGACCTTCCCTTCCCGGGCCTGCCAGCCCCCTTCTCCTGAGGGATGGATAGAAGCCCTATGCTGTGCTGTGCGCACCTGTGTGAGCTGTTCTTGCTGTATCCAACAGTGGGCTTCGAGAGCATGGCCTGGCTGGAAATCAACAGACAAGCCTGATGTGTGCTCTACAAATGCCTCTTTTTCGTTTTCACTGTGTGTGTGCGGTACGCATATGTGTGCCTGCATGGTTGACTGTGTGTGTTTACATGTGGAAGCCTGAGATTGATGTCCAGAATCATCTTCATTCACTCTCCCACCTTATTCAATGAGACAGGCCCTCCCAATCGAACCAAGAGCTGGTTGATGTGGCTAGTCCTCCCGGCAACTAGCTCCAGCACTCCTCTTCCTCCCTCTCCTACAGGTGAGGCACCACACCCACGTGTCACTTATGTGGACTCTGGCGATCTGAATTTCCCTCCTTCAGCTTGTATGGCAAGAGCTAATCCACTGAGCTGTACCCAGAGTCGAGCGATATACCCCCGTGCTGTGAGTCTGTAAACCGTAAGTACCCTCCACCAACCACAGGCTAGTGTGACAGCTTCCCTCACTCTTGTATCTACTTGCATTACCCTCGCTGCCCAGTAGAACCATGTGTGTCGAAGGCCTTTGGTCACTGAATTCTTACATCAGTAGGCCTTGGGGCCACACATCTAGCTCAGGCTTGGAAGGTGTTGGACTTTCCAGAACACAGAGGAGTCCTGAGATGCAATGCTCTACCCTTGACTCCCTTTGCGTTGCTTTAAGAAAAGGTATCCTGGCTCTATTTCAAGTTCTTTGTCTTATAGGCAGCCCAGCAAGACCGTTAACATTTCTGCCTGGCACTGAACCAGACCTGAAACAGGGACGCTTAGACCTGACTAAGAACTGGGGTGAGAGGAAGTTCAAGAACATTCATTCTTGTTCTGCCTATAGGATCTTTCCTCTCTTGCTTTCTACTTCCCAGTTCAAAAATTGACCAGTTATACCGCCACCCATTTCACCTCACCCTGCTGACCCAAACAGAAGTTCTCTGACGGCCATTTGGTTGTTTTAGAGACAGACTTAAGTAAGAACTAGCCTACTAGTAGTTTACTAGTAGCCTACTTGTAGTTTACTAGCAAACTGTAGAGATCAAACAAACGGAAATACCTGTTTCTAGGCCTGGTCCAGCTCTTCCATGTCTCTTGACTTTCAGTGAGTCATTTAAACAGAGAGGATCTTTCATTTACTCACCCATTCATGTATTTGGTTATACTGTCTCACAGTGTAGACCAGGCTAGCCCAGAATTTACTATCTTTCTGCCCCTGCCTCCCCAGTGAGATTAAAGGCCAGTGCCACGATGCCCAGGGACAGAATAAATCTTTCAGGAGAGTTTTGTTGTTGTCACAGTTTGGTTTTCTTTTTCTTTTTTTGAGACAAAGCCTCACCCTGTCGGGGGCCAGGGTAGGCTCAGAAATTGAGAAATTCTCTTTCTTTATCTTCTCTCCCAAACGGCAGAATGATAGTGTGTCCTACCATGCTGGGCATGAATGTTGTTTTATAGTCAGATAAAATACGTGGACAATTGTTGGGATCACAGTGAGAACACTATGTCAGCTTTTCTAGAAAACTTCTGAGGAAAATGCCCGCTGTAGCGCCTGGGGATTAGTCTCCTCTGACCCCCAGCAGTGTCAAAACTTTGGGAATTATCAACCATAAATATGCAGGGGCTGGTCTCCAGGCATTGCTTCCTGTCCCCGCTGCCTGCTGTGCTGTTCCTATCAGAGGGTCGCTTGACCGCGGATGGAGCACTTAGCTTCTCTAAGCTCAGATTTAAATCACTGCTCAGATTCAAATCCTTCTCCCCCTACTGAGCCGGCTGTCACCAAAGCCCATTGGCTGGGCGGCAGCTCTCAGGGCACAGCCGGAGGTCTGCCGCCTGCTCGAGAAGCCTTGATCTCCTCACCGCTGTCCACTTGCTGCCCAAGGAGAGAATTCTTCCTGTCAGGTCAGTTATCTCTCGGTGCCACAGCCCTGATCGCATCTGACATTGCTGCAGAGCAAAGGTTGCTTCCACGGTGGTGTCCTGCGTGCTCACAAGGCTCCGAAAAGTTTCCTCGGAGTAGGCTGACTGATGGTGCTCGGTGAAGGCTAGCCATAGCGCCAGCACCTGAGCCTCACTGAAAAGACAGAGTTGGGCACTGAGGAGATGCTGGCTCAGTGGGTCAGCTTGGCGACCTAAGTTTCATTTCCCAGACCCACAAACTGGAAGGAGACCTGACTCAGGCAATATAACCTCAGACATATTGTGTATAGTGGCATGTCCCATCTCCATAGATAGATAGAATTTAAAATAAGAGAATGACACAGCTTTACTAGTCTAACATATAAATGATCTCAAGTCAGATGTAGGGCTCATACTTGTATGCTTGCGGACAAGCAGGAGGCAGGAAGATTGTTACAAGTTGGAGGTCAGTCTGGATTGCATAATAAGCTCCTGCCTCGAAATCCTAGAAGTGAATCACCTGAAATACACAAGGGCCACAAGTAAGTTCATGCGTGCTCCAAGAGAATTTTTTAAATCTTAAATTATTTTTTTCTTCAGAATTTATTCATTATATTTCCCAATTTTTAATGAGTTTTGATAAGTCTTTGTGTAAAAGGAACTTTTATTCACCTGACACAGTTGTTGTCTGGGAGGCTCACTGCCTCTACTGCTAACCTAGGCCTAGTCCTGGAAGCTTCTAACCTCTGTGCAATCTAACCTAGGCCTAGAATGTTTCTAGCTTCTGAGACTTACAGCTGAATAAGTTCATCCTTTCTTGTTCTTTCTGAGCTCTGGGCTGGCTGGTTCAACTCAGCTGTTCTGACTCAAACTCCTCTGCCAGCTGATTTATTCAATCTGGCTTCTTTCTCAGCTCCTGAATTGCTCTGCTTGGCCTCAAACTAACTCAGCAGTCTTGTCTAATCTTCTGCCTCCCTCTCATTCTCTGGCTCATTCAATCTTCACCTGTGTTCTTTCTATGCAACCTGCCTCTCTCTTACTTTCCTGGTAAAAACTGCCTCCCTCCTCTGTATTGCCCCTTAAGTAACTTCCTTTTCCTCTCTCTTCTCCCGAGAGTTGGGCGTATCCTACTTTGTTAAGTCATATTCTGATTCGTTACTTTTTCTGCCACTCAATTAGCCATCACTTTCAAACATGGGTGCTTCCTCCCTATAAACTAGCTTTATCTTTATTGTTTGGGATTAAAGGCGTGTACCACCACACCTAGACCTGAAATTTGCTGTAAAGCAGGCTGGCCTTGAACTCAGATCTGCTTGCCTCTTGTCTCCGGGATCAAAGGTATGTATTCCTGATAGATTAGACAGATGTAGAAGGTCTTTGGATGTGATCTCTTGCCAGCCAGATTACACAGACCTAGCAGGTGTCTCTTGCCAGAACAGCCATGTTCTAAATTAACATTCCTCACATCTTTGAATCCTTTACCATTGGCAATACCTAGCGACGTATTTTGTAGGTTTTTAGTTGTTTCTCACACACCCAGGGAAGTCCATGTTGTATTTTGTTCTTCATATTCCCTGGAGTTTAGTGTGACATATGGCTCCTAGCCATGTTCTGTAATGCCTGGAGAGGAAAAAAAAAAAGTCCTCAGAAGTATGCCTTTTGTATAGTCATAAGGATTAGAGCTGTCTAAAGAATGCTTCTCATCATTTTATCCATTTTTTCTCTCCTTTAGATCAGAGTATTGAATGTAAAAGAGGGAAGGTGTATCCCAGGCTTTTGCCGTGCTTTATCAGCAAAGAATACGTTGGCCTGTCATTTCTATCATTGCTACCTCATTCCTGTCTGTGTCCCTGGGGCGAACATGGTTCCAGATACGGTAGCAGCATCAACACAGAGCTCCTGGGAATGCAGGTGAATACCCACCAAACGTCATCAACCCACAAGCCCTGTATACAGAACGAAAGCACTGAGGGTCGACTTGACCTGTTACTTGCTGTGTTTGCTACTTTTTGAGATAATTGTGTGAAAAAAGCAGGAGCGACGTAAGGCAGAAATGGTTTATTTTGGACCAAAGTTTGAGAAGATGGTCGGCCGCGGTGAGAAAGGCATTGGAGGCAGGAGTGTGAGGCAGGTAGTCACATGACATCTGTGCTCAAAAAGCAGGGAGAGAAGATTTACTTATGTTAGTCACTTTCTCCTTCAGATCGGGGTTCTGGTCCATGTGATGTTAACATCCACACAAGGAGGGGGGCACTTCCTACCTCAGATATCCAATCTAGATGCCTCCTCACAGATAGGCCCAGGGACTTACTACCTTAGGTAACTCTAGGTCCCATCAAGCCAACAATCTGTATTAACTGTCTCACCCATGTCTTTCATACGGTTTTTCTTTCTGGTTAAAACACAGCCCACACCTGTCCATCATGGAAAGGGACGTGTCGAATGAAATTGTTCCGCTATGCCCTAACCACACTTTGTGTTCAGCAAAGGAAGGGATAGTGGAAGAAAGCTTGAAGGCACAAGATCAGGGAACAGAGGAAGAGGGAATTAAGATAAATGACGCTATTTTCTGGCATGAAGACCTATGCTCTGAATGTTGTTGTTTGTTATGAATGTTGGATGTACCAACTGCATTATCCAACTTCCAAAATGAGTAATTTACAGTGGGCTTTCCACACTGGGTTTGAAGGGAGCCTTGTGATTCTGGAAACCCGGCCTCGGAATGGCTCTCAGGCTGCTGTGTGGGGCCGGGAGCGCATTTCCGGTGTGAGCCTGCTGATTCAGGTCCCGGCTTCGAATGTTCTAGATGCCGGGAAGCCCCCCAGGGCACCCCTTTGAAGTTAGAAACCCAGTCAGAATTATACTTGTACTCCTCTCTACGTGGTCAGGACAAATTGTGAAACCTCTTCAGGCTTTAATTGCTTCATCCGGAAAATGGAGCTAAAACCCTTGCTGGTCTGAGGAGTGTATGAAGCCATGGACGTAAAACATTGAAAGGAGAAGGAATGTGAAGTGATGATCGCTAAACAGTAGCTCTGTGTTTAGGGTTTGAATTATGATGTCGTTTTCCCGGCTGTACCCAGGTACACAGGCCGATGTGACCTCAGTCTGAACCTTCTGAAATCATGAGCTAAAATGAATCTTTTCTCCATTAAATTGTTTGAGATCTGTTCATGATAACGTACACTGTTACTCTAAGAATCCCGTAATACTTCGTAAAGCACAGAAACATTCATCAGGTTTTACGTACATTTTCTTCAGTTTTAAAAATGATTCGTCTCTCCCTGAACTTGGAGCTGAATTCTTCGTCTAGACTGGCTGGATGGCAAACCCCTCCTGGTCCTCTGTCTTATCCCATCAATGCTAGGATTACAGGAGGTACAGCGTGGTCTGACTACGCTGACACTCAGGTCCTTGTGCTTACACAGCAGGCGTGCTTGCACACCAAACCATCTTCCCAAGCACATTTTAATACTTTTAGTTCACAAGTTTTAAATAGGATCAAGTGATCAAAATGTAGTTCAAGCTTAACATCCCATGCACAGTAGCATCAGTCTACATGGGAATGGGAAGCCTGGAGAAGCTATTTGAACTTTATCAGTATGGAAGGGAAAACACTCATGCAAGGAGGCTCCAGGAACGTAGCTCAGTTGGTAGAGTGCTTGCAGTGAGTCCTGGGTTTAATGCTCAGATGACATAAACTGTGCTCAGAGGCACAGGCCTGTGATCCCAGCATGGAGACGAAGGCAGGTGAATCAGGAGTTCAAAGCCATACCTGGCATACATAGTAGCCTAACCCTGTGTCAAACGATGAAAATGTTGAGAGGTAACTGAAAATGCTATTCTTCATAGCTCCCATTTAATAGAGGTCTAATATATGGCAAAAATTTTTTCTAAGACCTATATACAACAGGACTCCCATTTAATCTTCCTAAGGATTAAGTTATTATTAGTAGTAATTATTGTCTAGGTGTATGAGTGTTTTGCCTGCATGTATGTCTGTGCACTAGGTTACCTGAGGCCAGGAGAGGGGGTCAGATGCCCCGGGCCTGGCGTTACAGCCTGGTATGAGCTAGCTGGGGCTGGAAGCTGGGTCCTCTGCATAGCAACTGGGGCTCTTTATCACTGAGCCATCTCTCCAGCCAGGAAGCTAACCCTTATTAGGAGATAGATGTTTGAAGCATAGAAACTGTTAAGAGTTTTAGCTGCTCTTCTTCAGAGATGGTAAGATTTGAAAACAGGAAGTTCAAGGTCAGCCTTCAGATAAACTCGAAAGGCAAAAAACTGCTTGCTGTGTCCCAAGGCAGAAAGTGACTGAGCAGGGCTTTAAACCCAGGTCAGCCTGACTTTAAACGTCTTTTCCTCCTTCCCTCCCTCCCTCCCTCCCCATATATCATGGCAGAATTCCACCATACCTAATAAAACCATGAGCTCTGGTTCCTGAAGTCCCTCTGCATTGCTTATTTTACTGATCAGTTTTGGAACCATTTAATGAGAATGGGATGATGTGCAAAGCTGTACTCTAGCTGTGGTGAAGAATTTGAGTGGGCATTTTAAAATTTTTGTCTTAAAAGCAGTTTTCAAATATGAAAAGGGATAAAAAGATAAAAACCGGCAACAAAGTGAGGTGTGGGCAAGGGGCAGAGTGCTGAGTAAGATCCCAGCAATCTTTCGTTTCCAAATTGGAACCCTTGGCTCAGGCCTGGGCCCCTTTTAACTACTGTCTGAGTGTTCGGCTCAAGACAACTTTTACCAAAAAGTCTGAGGCAGACAGGCTGGACGGACTGTTTTTAAATCCACAAAGCCCCATGTCTGGCCCATCAATCCAGGGTATTGTTTCTTCCCAAGATATCGCAGACACAACTATGTTGGCAAGCAAGCTGCATGTCTAAGTTGGAGTAGTGGGTTGGGTGACTGCTATCTCCAGAGCGAGCTGGCTTCTCACCTTTGGCCTATCTGTCTTTGAAAACTGTCAGGTTCTTAGCATCTGAGGAAGCTTTCTTCTCACATTTCTCTGCTCACTTCATTCGGGTTTCTAAGCTCTGTGCCTCCTTAGCTGAGGGGGACAGGTCAGAAGAGAGGTAAATGAGTTTTATTTGCAAAGTCCCATGTCTCTGGGAGTTATTCCTTGCAATATGCTTTTGCCATTCCTGCTGAGTAGGCAGACAGAGAACTCAAGGCTTTTATATCTTTCTACTCATTCCTGTTTTTGAAAATTGTTGTATCACGAATGTTTTTCTATTTTTTTGTTTTGTTTTGTTTTTTTACCCAAAACTTTACTTCAGTGAAATGAGTGAAAACCTTGTCTCCAATGATCTTAATACAAACACACAATGTGTATTTTCTGCCCAGCAGTGGGCCGTGATCCTAGAAGAATCTGAAATATGGAAAGTAAATTCATAGGGGACTAAGGAGAGAAGTCAGTGGTTACATAATTTCCCATGCAAGCATGAATTTGGATTTCTAGAAACCTATATAAAAGCCAAGGGGGCATGGAAGCCTGATTATAACTCCACCCTGAGAAGAAACAGACAAGGAACTCTCTAAGAGCAAGCTGGCTAGCAAGACTAGTCCTATCTACAAGCTTTGGGTTTGACTGAGAGACCCCGCCTCAAAGAATAGGGAGGAAGAATATGTAAGATGATGCCTGGCACCTATTTCATGCCTCCACTTCCATAGGAATCCCACCAACATGGAAACATGCCTTCACACCTACATATAAACATATATGTACACACGCATATGTACAAATATGCATGCACACACAGACGAAAAAAGGAAAAAAAAGCAAAACAACAACAAAAATCTAGAGGAATAAGAATCATGCAAAGTATATCCTGTTGTTCTTGAGGGAACAGGGACAAAATCAGGAGGGAACTGAGATGCCTGTGAATGATGGGGAGGGTGAATGCATAAGAGAAATAGACTCACGTGCACCAGAGAAAGACCCAGGTGGCAAGAACAATGTTCCGGGGACTGTACCTGCGTTGTGCCCTGAAAGAGTAGAATCAGAATAACAAGCATTCGGGAGAACAACCATTAAAGTAGGTGCTGTTTATTAAACGTTCTCTGTGACGTGAATGGTGTGGGACGCTCTCTAAGCCTTTACATTACGCATCTTGACCCTGTCGTCTAGCTGGCCACATCACTTTCCTCTCTTTTCAAAGCTGAGGCTCAGTGAGATGAACTCCTGTCCGCAACCAACTTGTGCGAATTTTTGCTTATGTCTTGGTGGGCTCACCTTGTTTAAACGTACGCCTTACCTACGCCTCATTCAACACTTTCCCTGCAGGTGGCGCTTTGGAGGGCAAAGGGGCCCAGTGGCATCTACTGGACATTAGTAAGTCAGGTACTGTGTCCTTTCTCAGTCTCCGTCATGCCTCAGTCAGCCACGACTGGTCACGTCAGTCGCATCAAGCTAGAGCAATGCTGTTGGGCCAAACAAACAAACAAGCAAAACAACAACAAAAACCTTTGACAGTCTCTTGTCATCTCGTCCATCCCCAGAGTCCTGGGGATGTAAAGGACTCAGGGTCCACACTGCACGCCTCAGGCCTTTCCTCCGTTCTAGAATGGTCTTCACTAATAACAGCTGCGATTCATTGAGCATCACCTAGGTTCTGCACAAAGTAAATTACATACTTCACTTCTCTGAGTAAGTGAATGTGCAATTGTTATTATTAGCCGCATTTTATTGATTGGGAAAATTAGTCTTTGAGAAAACTTCCCTGTTTGATTCGTAAGACAATCAAAATAAATAAGTCAGTGAGAACCGATAAAAGCTTCTGAAATCTCCAGACTTTCGCCAACTCACCCCTTGTTTAAAATCCACTCAGGCCTCTGGCATATTATGCCTTTCAGGACTCCGCACAGCCCTTTGTAAACTCAGCATCTCGGTGCCATCGCACAAGAGCAGAAGCCTGACTTTTCAGTTATGCACTCCTAGATCCCACCCCACATCAAGTCTTGCTTAGCATATGCATACGGCAGGTGTTTGTGTAGAGTTTAAATTCAGGACCCAGTGTGTGCCTCCCTTCACGAAGCACAGGGCTTGGAATTTCAAATGTGTTTCAATGTTTAATTCTCATAACAATTGCATGAGTTAGGTGGTATATTGAGGTTTTTAAAATGAGAAAATCAGGGGGCTGGAGAGTGGGTAAGAGTGCTTGCTGCTCTTGCAGAGGACCGGGGTCCGATTCCTAGCACCCATGGCTGCTCACAGGAGCCTGTTGATTCCAGGTCCAGGGCATCCCATGCCCTCTCCTGACACTAGTGGCCACCACATACACACAGTACACAAACATGCATGTAGTCAGAACAGTCATTCATACAAAGTAAGATGTAAGATGAATACGTCTAAAAATAAATTTAAATGAGGAACTAAAGCTTCAGCATAGTTAAGTAGCTTGTTTGATGGGAATCAAACTTCAAAAAGATGCAAGAAGGTAGTTGGGGGTGTAGCTCGGTTAATCCGTAACGGTGATTGCCCGTTACCTAAGAAAGTCCGGGACTGCTCCACAGTTACCACACAAATGACACACAGTGTTACTGCTCTTTTAGGCGAGCTCAGGACTTGAAGACTGACTCAGGTGGCAACAAGGCCTGGCCTGAAGAATCTGGCAGCTGCTTTGGGAACAGCTGGAAGCTCGCCTCCGAAGATTGACACTGTGATGGCAGAGAAGAACAGCTGAAGCTTGCAGTGGCCGGGCAAGCTCTCGTAGTGACCATGGTGGTTCTCGGCGACTTCAGGGAGAAGGGAGGCCCTTCTTTCCCCAGGGCTACTGCTCCAAATAAAGAGCCAGTCTCAGACATTCTTTGATAAAGGAGATGGTGCTTGCCATTTTATTTATTGTGAAACAGGGACTTATAAGGCTTGGGCAGTAGAAAGGGGCTTTGAGGATGACTGTGTCTCATTGGCTAGGACTTAGGACAATGACAAGGCTCTATTTGCATGGGAAAGATAACAGGTGGCAAACTCACATGACTGACCACCTGTAGCCACCCAGGGGCTGTGTCACATGCTCCTGAGGCAGCCACTGAACCAAGGAAAGAGCTTTGTCCTGCACCTTCAGTTCTCAGAATGAGATACTAAGTCTCAAATTTGAGATTTCCGGTATTTGAACACACTAGTACCATGCCCGTTCCCCTGGAGGCATGGTCCTCAGACCCCACAGGGAGGAAAGTTGGGGCATCACCTTTGAAGATAATTTTGGGGTGCACAGCAAGCTCAAGACTCTGTTTCAAGAAGAAATAAAGGAGCTCAGAAAAGAACCCCCTAACCAGAAGCATCAAGTAAGAAATGTGCTCTGGAGTCGCATGGGCCTCTCCAGCCATCTGGTGTCTTCATGTTTGCTCTAAGTCAACAGGAAGTTTTCCCTGGGAAAATGCACACTCATTTCTCACAGTTACACAATGGCGGGCATGTACACGGTGGCAGGAATGTCATAAAAAGGGCCATCCGAAGCTCACATCCCATCTGACGTCAGATTTCAGTATATGCTCACCTACCTTCTCAGTCCAAGACCTTAGGGGTGAACATGCTTATTTTATTTCCAGTCCTGTGGTTACGGAAAAAAAATTCTTTCTGGTCACAGTCAGCTACAAGGAAAGAAACATTAAGCTGATTACCAGCTTTTCTCTCTCTCTGCTTCCTGATTGTAGATGAACTGTGACCAGCCACCAACCTGATGCCATTTTTCTCCAAGATGGACTATACCCTTAAACTGTGAGCCAAAATAGCCCTTTCTTCACCAAGTTGGTTTTTTCATGTATTTTGCCACTAAAGGCTTGCTATTTCCAAGCCCTTAAACATTTTCCCTAGACTATTTTTGTGCAATAATCTCAACAACCATACAGACAAAAAGCAATAGCTGAGATCCAAAGGTTTGCAAAATTATGCACAATAACTTCCACTTCTACTAAGTTCCTTACTGTTTCCAAGTTGTTTCACTGCTAGACATGTGTGCCTATTAAAAAGTCTTCCTCCATTCTTCCTCACAGCAAGAGACTCAAAGCTCCAGGTGACCAGACATAGGCAATCATGGTGCTGGATTTCCTAGCTTGCCTTGCAACTAGAAATGATCATGCAACACAATCAGAACTGTGCTTGGAAAGATTATGTTCCCCTCCCGAAAAAATGTGCCTGGCTGGCATGGTTCTGTTTTCCTAATTGGCTTTGTTTTTATCTTAGATACTAGCATATGGCTGAGTCTGAAAAAGTAATCTTGGAATAGTGAGAAAAAGTAGTCAGTGGAACTGGAGAGATATAAGCTGTATTATCGTTGAGTTATTGAAACACCACCAGAAGCTGCTTATGTCTTAAATAAGAAAAATATACTGTTGTAAGCCAGGACTTCCTGCCTGCCTGCCAAGCACACCCTCATGCAAGAACAGTTGTCATGTCACTAGTCTCTTCCATCCTGGCTTCTAAGACTTGCTTCTATGCACTCCGATCTAATAATGTCCCTTCTGACCTATAATATGAAGGAGAATTACAAATAATGGGTTAATGTTGTGATTCATAGATGTAGAGGTAACATTTGTCTCTTTTTGTCTCCAAATCTGCCTTCACAAAGAAATTGTTTAGATAAAGGAAACCCAGGTTTCCTTTCTGTAAATATAAGAACTGTCCCCATGCACGTCCTGTTTTCATCTATTCCAGATTAAATGGGTTCCCCTGCAATTAAGCAAATTCAGATTTTGCAGGCTGTGTCTTCATCAAGGAAGACCTCTCCCTTAGAAAACCCCTAGATTCTCAGGATGAACTTTCTCTTTCCTAAAATTACAAAATGCAGGCTCAGAAATAGCCTTGGAAGTCATCTAGGTCAGTCTCACACTTTACATAAATTAAAATTCAAATCAGGCTACCTGTTCTTTAAAAAATGCCTGGAAGGGAGATATCACAGTTGTCTTTGGCAGGATCTGATCAAACTTGTAGCCAGTAGTCTTCTACTTGGCCTAATTGAACCACCTTAATTCAATTAAAACCATAAAAATAGAAAAAGAAAGGAAAAATATTCAGAGTACTATTTATTCTCAAAATAATATTTTATATACCTGCAAATAATTAGCCCATCGGTTTGATCCTCTTTCCGAGATGGAACACATCGAGAACAGAATTTCCCGTTATTGCTCCCCATCAGCCCTCGGCTGAGACTTGTGTTCCTGTCTCCCACGCATCGCCTGCTCCCATAGGTCTACTTGGTGTGGTCAGAGAAAAGAGAGCCTAAAGGTAGCCCTCTTTTCAGAATTCAGTGAGGTGAGCCAGTGTTGTAATTGGGACCTCCCTCTCTCTGTGTCTCTCTGTCTCTCGCTCATACACACACAATTGGTCTGCACATACCCTCAGACATTCGGATGACCTCAGCCCTTGAAGAGGTGCTGCAAAGGATAGCTGCACCTAGAGCTGGCCGGCCACTCCTCTCTGAGTGACAGCGTGACGCTGCTGTCCTCTGCCATCCCAGACCAAGGCAAGCACAGCGGCTGTGAAAGTATGACCTCCATCTCAAGGCTCCACAGAAAATTCTTCTTCAGAATGTAGACTGGGCTTCCTTTGTATCTAGGAGAACAAGGACAGTGTTCTGGCCATTGGCCTTTCAATAATACTGCTTTAAATTTCATTCTCTCCAGTCCCACCTACCTCTAGGGGTGTGCTATCTGTTCATTCCCCCAACCTCCAAAATATAAAACCCCCACTGCGCGATGACAGAGAACACCACACAGGTCACGGATGTTCGTCTTTTCTGTGTTTCCCTCTTCTGGTACTGCTTTATGATAGCATACACAGGGATTTCCACAGTCCTATTAATATAACACTTATTGCTAGTCTCTGGAGCCACCACAGGGGCATATATTATCTCCTTGCAAGCTTTCCTCTTAACCTTGGTGATTCAGACTCCCAATGCCATGCCTAACACTTAAAAAAAGAAAAACTCCTTTTTTTCCCCCCTCCAAATTAAATCTTGGGATGGAAGGAAGGAATGGGGGACAAGGAGGTTATTAGTAATCTGTTTAGTTGGGGAAGCAAAAATTTTCACTGAAATGCCTGAAAAATTTATCTCGTGTTCCACCTTTAAGTTTTTCATGAAGTTCCTTAAAACACAGATTTTAATTAAAGTGAGAACTCCGGGAGGCCAGGTGTTTAACTTCACGTGGTCTTTTGATCAAAGTTTGGCCTGTAAATGTATATCGTGCACAATGTTTTGAGATTAATTTACTCAACTACAGGGAGAAAAATGATTTTAAATGCTAACAGTGTCCATCCACAAGGGACAGTTAATGTGTGGGTTAAAATGCCTTGACTGTGTGGGACCCTGTCTCAAAACCAACAATGAAAAGAACCCTTCCAGGTGTATCCTGAAGACACTAAATGAGTTATGTATCAATTGAACAATCTTGTTCTTTTCAAACACGAGATAGAAGAAAAGAAATAAAGCATTTCTGATTTATTAAAGGACACAATTGACAGTCCTCACTTAGAAATATTTTGTTAGCTTAAATTGAAAAACTGGACGATGTTGAATGTAACTATTTTCCAGTACTGATTCTGAAAGTAGTATTTCAAAATAGTTATTCACCCAATTAGCACTTTTGGCTTCAGCCCTACAACTGGAGTTTGAATCTGCTCTAAGTATGTGCAAGCCAACAGATGGAGGCGTGGCTGGCAGGCAGGCCTCACTTTAGGACTGGCTCTTCTGCTGGTATGAACTCGCATTTAGCCTTTTTGCGATGTTTGCTTAGTGGCTGGGAGATGCTTGCTGCACGGCTGTGAGGATCTGGGCTCTAAATCCAGACGAGGCAAGTGCGTCTGCCATGTCAGGCTCCCTGTGCTGACAAGAGAGGAGGCAAGAGAATTTTTGGAAATGCTGGGGCCAGCTAGCCTGCTGCTAGCAGTGGGAAGACAACAGAGATACCCTGTTTTTTTAGAACCAGGTGGAAGCAAGAATTCCTAGGTTTACCTTCTGACCTCCACACTTGTGCTGTGGCATGCTCAAGCCTGCATACGTGCACACATGTACACACACACACACATACACACACACACAGACACTAACCAGCATAAGACCAAGAATAACCTGCAGTGTGTCCACTGTTAGTTGCTTCCAACAGAAGGAACATTCTGTATATGTCAGATAACCCTGACCACATACCTTATTCATCTGCAAATCAACATCATACCATAGCAAGGCATGGGTAGCAATTTCTCCCCCTCACAAAGGCCACAATCAAACCTACATAAGTTTAATAAAGTAACAGGTACAGTCTTATTCGTATTCTGTTGCTTTAGGGAAGGAATCGACCATTTCAGCAGATGTTGTCTCTGGTTTCTGCAGATAATTTTAAAGAATGAGTACTTTGCTTCAGTTACCCACCTTAGTATTGAGAAGGCGCCCCTCCACACTTGCTTCCTTTCTATCTTATTTTTCTGCTACTGATTTGGTCTGATTGGGTTGGTTGCGTCATTTTCTCCTTGCTGTGGGTTGAGTGTTGGAATGTCTCACACAGGCGCAGAGAGATGACTCAGTGGCCAAGGGACGTGCATATAGGCCTGATAACCTTTAGCCTGGATCCCACAAGGTGGCAGGAGAGAACCCACTTCAGAGAATTGAACTTTGACCTTTACATGCAGCCTGCACACATACACACACACGCGCACACACACACACACAAGTACACACATGCATGCATGAAGTAAGTAAATAAATACTTGCAGTATTCCACAGACTCATGTATACTTGGTCGTGAGCTGGTGGCAGTTTGCGGACACCTGTGAGAAGTGAAGTCTTACAGGAGGAAGAAAGTCACTGGGGAAACAGGGACTGCAGTTTATGAGCCGGAGCCACTCTTACTGCTGTGCCTTCCCTGCCAGGATGGACTGACCCCTCAAACTGTGAGCCAAAATAAGACATCCTCCCTGAAGCTTGTCACAGCAACGACAAAGGAAGCTGATGCACCCCTCCCTGTGAGGACACTGGAGATAAACTCTCCCTCCCAGGAATTAGCTGACAGAGCTGCATGGAGTCTGAGCGAGGCAGGAAGTGTGAGGAAACTTCTGACTTGTCTTCATAGCCGTCGCTCAATAAATGCCCACGAACATCAAAGGCCCCAGAGGTCGGATGGCTTGGCAGAGCTTACCTAGATGACAGATCTTCCCTAGAGTGAAGATCCAGAATAAACAGACCCGGAGCTCCACCACGCCAGTGTTGGCCTGTTTTACCTCCTCTGCACAGACAACCTTGCAAGTTTCCTCACCAGCATTTCTATCTCTACCGCCTCGGGTGCCCGCAGGAGAGAAGAGCCAGGACCCTGCAGAATATCTCTCTGTCTGCAGTGAGCATTCAGATAGGAATTCAGTGTTTCCTGAGAATTCTCCTTTTCCACACAAGTCCCCAAAAGTTGTCTGTGGGAAAGGGCCTGTAACTAGCATACATCTCTCACTTTCACTAGAAAAGTTAACAAAGGTTTGGAGCTGGGCCTGAGACCTGTGTGCCTTATATGCACGAAGCCTTAGATCCGATCTCTGGAAGTGCATAAGCCTGGGTCTGGTGGTATATGCCTGTAATCCCAGCACTTGGGAGTGGAGAGATTAGAGTCATCCTCAGCTACATAGTAAGGTCAAGGCCAGCCTGGGCTACATGAGAATCTGTTTCAAAAATAAACAACACCCCCAAATAAAACTAGGTTAATTAGGATATGATTATCTCTAATTATAATAGTTATTATAGTTACTTAAGACGTTATATTATGTTAATTTAATACAGTTATTTAATAAGCTACTTAGCATGTGACTATAGGAATCAGATACAGATTTTAATTGGGTTGCACATTATTAAACATTATTTTATTGATCCTTTGGGAATTTCACATCATACTTCCTGATGGCACTCACTGCTCAGTCTTTCCATGTCTTTGCCTCCCCCCTGCACCCTTTTGACCTCCCCCCACAATAAAACAGAAAAAGGGGGAAAAAACCCAAGTGCAATTTGTGTTATCTATAAACTCATGGGAGTGGTCAAACTCTGAGTGGCCTGTTCCTTAAATGGAACTGAGTCCTCCTCCGCCACAATTCCTGCCAGAGGCCATCGTTGTGGACAGCTGCGCTTCAGTACTCTTATCGTCCTTTTACATTCTCTTCGATAGCTTTCTGTTTAGGCCGTTACTTTCTTGGGGTGGGGTTGGGTGGGGGTCGGGGTTGTCACAGAAGCCTTGCGTGTCCCTCTTTCTCTATTGTGTGTCTGCCGACATAGCCTCCTTGCTCGTCACAGCGGGAGCACAGAGCATGGGCTTCCTTGAGGTTTCTGGCACAGACAAGGAACACAGCCCTGAGCTGCAGTAGGGTCACAGACCCAGACAAGGCTCTCGCAGGCAGCAGGGACCTCAGACATAACGTGGTCTCAGGAGGCAGCGCAGCTCACTCAGATCAGCACGGACCCTGACAGAAGCATGGACATCATGGCGGCAGCACAGATCAAGACATCTGCATGGCCTAGTGGGGACGGGGTGTGTGTGGGGGGACATTAACACATACCCCAGCTGTAGCAGGACCAGACATGGTCCCTTGCGTTGTGCACCTCAACTTGCCGACCTCACTGGGCAACTGACACGCTTCTGCCAACCTCCGCCCTCCCCCCCCAAACCTGTTACTACCATGGAGTGTCCAGTTCAGCCTCTCCACAGTGTGCGCATGCACAGCTCCGCTCTTCCGTCTTTTCCCACCTCTGCATCACAATTCGTTTTCTTCTTTGTCATGGCGCCTGGGCCACTTCTGCTATACCCGTCTTCCCCGCGGCTGCCCACGCACCACACCCTTCCCACGGGAGCGTAGGGCAGGATCAGGGTCTGCCCTGGAAGGCTTCCAAGTGTTCTTGAATGCCAGTTATCAATCCTGTTCTTTGCAAACATTTTCTCTTTCCCAGTCTGACGCTTATATTTTTATTTTCTTAATGGGTCTTTCAATTGAGCAGAAGTTTCACCTTTTAAGGGGTCAATTTAGATTTTTTTTCTATAGTAGATTATGATTTTGGATTTAGATTTTTTTAATTCAATGCATGACTAAAGTAATCTAGATTTCGCCCTATGTTATCAGCTATTTTTATACTTTCTTATTATATTTATGTCTAACACATTGAATTGATTTTTAAAATACTGTATTAGTCTGTGTTTCGAATCTTTATAATAATAGTAATCTGAAAAATAATTATTATTATTTTACATGTGAGTGCCCAACTGTTCCCAAACCATTTGTTATTTCTTTACTTTATTGCCTCTTCTCCTTCGGGAAAGAAAAGGGGGCAAATCTTGCACTGTTATTCTGGGGTCTCTATTCGTTGCTTTGACTGTTCTCATCAGCATCACATTCTCTTGTTTAGTTTTATAGTAAGACTTAAAGTCCAGATGTGTTGATCTTCTAACTTTTCTTTCTTCATTTGATATTATATGGACCACATTAAGTCTTTTTCCTATCTATATGCATTTTGAAATCAGTTTATCAAAATCCACAAAGTAATTTGCGGTAGCTTTGCTTGGGATCACACTGAACCTACCAATCAAATTGAAATGCATCAGTATT